>NC_041027.1:692197-1030652 GCF_900634625.1 Parambassis ranga
GGGGGCGCTATAGAGCCATTTTATATGTGCATTTCAAAAGTCAGCAAATTTCAAAATTTTTCGGGCGAATGAATTTTTCTACCAAGTTTGGTGAGTTTTTGGGCATGTTAAGGCCTCCAAAAATGCGATCTCGGAGGGGGAAAAAAAAAAAAAAAAAAAAAAAAAAAAAAAATTAAAGCTGCAAGCAGCATTGCGGGCCCTCGCGCACCTTGCGATCCGCGGGGTCATCGCAGTCTTCTCTCCTATGCTCTCGTCTCCTATACTCTCCTGTCCTATGCTGTCTTCCTCTCATTTCCACAGATATACAACAAACACATGTTTACAACCAAACTTTCCTGCTACCAGTAGGTGGCGCTATGACCGTATCATCCTATTAGCATATACATCTGTTCAGACTCGGGTCCATAGCAGTAGTGTAAGATTTTGTCCACATTGCATAAAGTGTATGGGTAGTACTGCATAAAACACAGCGAGTTCCTTTGTAATGGCGAATGGTCAACTTTGAGGCCACTCCCCCGCCACACAGTAATACTTTTGAAAGAGTTTTGGAATGCGTCTATTCCCTATGGTGTCCTGAGTGGACACAGTGAATTTCAGCTCAATTGCAAGAAGTATGTGAGCCGTGAAAGTTTTGAAGCAGGGTCACAAATAGGCACAAAATGGCCACAAAAGTCAAAATGGCGGACTTCCTGTTGGGTTTGGAGGGGGGGTCCAAGAGACTTTTTTGTGCGTCTTGGGGTGATACACATGTGTGCTAATTCTCATGATCCTGTGTCAAACTGGCCAGCGGGGCTACGCATTAGGGCAATAAATACAGTGAGTTCCTTTGTAATGGCGAACGGTCAACTTTGAGGCCACTCCCCCGCCACACGGTAATACTTTTGAAAGAGTTTTGGAATGCGTCTATTCCCTATGGTGTCCTGAGTAGACACAGTGAATTTCAGCTCAATTGCATGAAGTATGCGAGGCGTGAAAAGTTTTGAAGCAGGGTCACAAATAGGCAAAAAATGGCCACAAAAGTCAAAATGGCGGACTTCCTGTTGGGTTTGGAGGGGGGGTCCAAGAGACTTTTTTGTGCGTCTTGGGGTGATACACATGTGTGCTAATTCTCATGATCCTGTGTCAAACTGGCCAGCGGGGCTACGCATTAGGGCAATAAATACAGTGACTTCCTTTGTAATGGCGAATGGTCAACTTTGAGGCCACGCCCCCGCCACACCGTCAGACTTTTGTAAGAGTTTTGAATGCGTCTATTCCCTATGGTTTCCTGAGTGGACACAGTGAGTTTTAGCTCATTTGGATGAAGTATGCGAGGCGTGAAAAGTTTTGTAGGAGGGTCACAAATCGCCAAAAATTAACAGAAATTTCAAAATTGCGGACTTCCTGTTGGGTTTGGAGGGGGGGTCCAAGAGACTTTTTTGTGCATCTTGGGGTGATACACATGTGTACCAATTTTCATGACCCTACTCAAAACAGGCCAGGGGGGCAGGCAGAAAAACCTATGAAAACACAACATTTTGTGTAGCCAGTAGGTGGCGCTCTGTCAAAGCCTCAATATTGATGTATAGATGTGTTTAGGGTCAGACTCTGATCATACATGTGACATTTCGTACAGATCGGACAGAAAACGAAGAAGTTATAGAGACTTTCTGTGTCCTCAGAAATGGTCAAACTTTGAGGCCACGCCCCGGCCACACCGTAAGACTTTTGTAAGAGTTTTGGAATGCGTCTATTCCCTATGGTGTCCTGAGTGGACACGGCGAATTTCAGCTCAATCCGTTGAAGTATGCGAGGCGTGAAAAGTTTGGCAGCAGGGTCACACATCGCCAAAAATGGCCACAAACCTTCAAATGGCGGACTTCCTGTTGGGTTTGGAGGGGGGGTCCAAGAGACTTTATTGTGCGTCTTGAGGTGATACATATGTGTGCCAATTTTCATAATCCTGTGTCAAACCGGCCAGAGGGGCTACGCGTTGGGGGCGCTATAGAGCCATTTTTATATGTGCATTTCAAAAGTCAGCAAATTTCAAAATTTTTCGGGCGAATGAATTTTTCTACCAAGTTTGGTGAGTTTTTGGGCATGTTGAGGCCTCCAAAAATGCGATCTCGGAGGGGAAAAAAAAAAAAAAAAAAAAAAAAAAAAAAAAAAAAAAAAAAAATAATAATCCTAAGGGTTTCAATAGGGCTCTTGCACCATTCGGTGCTCGGGCCCTAATTAAAGCTGCAAGCAGCATTGCGGGCCCTCGCGCACCTTGCGATCCGCAGGGTCATCGCAGTCTTCTCTCCTATGTTCTCGTCTCCTATACTGTCCTGTGCTATGCTCTCCTCCTCTCATTTCCACAGATATACAACAAACACATGTTTACAACCAAACTTTCCTGCTACCAGTAGGTGGCGCTATGACCGAATCATCCTATTAGCATATATATCTGTTCAGACCCGGGTCCATAGCAGTACTGTAAGATTTTGTCCACATTGCATAAAGTATATGGGTAGTACTGCATAAAACACAGCGAGTTCCTTTGTAATGGCGAATGGTCAACTTTGAGGCCACTCCCCTGCCACACGGTAATACTTGTGAAAGAGTTTTGGAATGCGTCTATTCCCTATGGTGTCCTGAGTGGACACAGTGAATTTCAGCTCAATTCCATGAAGTATGTGAGGCGTGAAAAGTTTTGAAGCAGGGTCACAAATAGGCAAAAAATGGCCACAAAAGTCAAAATGGCGGACTTCCTGTTGGGTTTGGAGGGGGGGTCCAAGAGACTTTTTTGTGCGTCTTGGGGTGATACACATGTGTGCCAATTTTCATGATCCTGTGTCAAACTGGCCAGCGGGGCTACGCGTTAGGGCAATAAATACAGGGAGTTCCTTTGTAATGGCGAATGGTCAACTTTGAGGCCACGCCCCCGCCACACCGTCAGACTTTTGTAAGAGTTTTTGAATGCGTCTATTCCCTATGGTGTCCTGAGTGGACACAGTGAGTTTTAGCTCATTTGGATGAAGTATGCGAGGCATGAAAAGTTTTGTAGGAGGGTCACAAATCGCCAAAAATTAACAGAAATTTCAAAATTGCGGACTTCCTGTTGGGTTTGGAGGGGGGGTCCAAGAGACTTTTTTGTGCATCTTGGGGTGATACACATGTGTACCAATTTTCATGCCCCTACTCAAAACAGGCCAGGGGGGCAGGCAGAAAAACCTATGAAAACACAACATTTTGTGTAGCCAGTAGGTGGCGCTCTGTCAAAGCCTCAATATTGTTGTATAGATGTGTTTAGGGTCAGACTCTGATCATACATGTGACATTTCGTACAGATCGGACAGAAAACATAGAAGTTATAGAGACTTTCTGTGTCCTCAGAAATGGTCAAACTTTGAGGCCACGCCCCGGCCACACCGTCAGACTTTTGTAAGAGTTTTGGAATGCGTCTATTCCCTATGGTGTCCTGAGTGGACACGGCGAATTTCAGCTCAATCCGTTGAAGTATGCGAGGCGTGAAAAGTTTGGCAGCAGGGTCACACATCGCCAAAAATGGCCACAAACCTTCAAATGGCGGACTTCCTGTTGGGTTTGGAGGGGGGGTCCAAGAGACTTTTTTGTGCGTCTTGAGGTGATACATATGTGTGCCAATTTTCATAATCCTGTGTCAAACCGGCCAGAGGGGCTACGCGTTGGGGGCGCTATAGAGCCATTTTTATATGCGCATTTCAAAAGTCAGCAAATTTCAAAATTTTTCGGGCGAATGAACTTTTCTACCAAGTTTGGTGAGTTTTTGGGCATGTTAAGGCCTCCAAAAATGCGATCTCGGAGGGGGAAAAAAAAAAAAAAATTAAAGCTGCAAGCAGCATTGCGGGCCCTCGCGCACCTTGCGATCCGCGGGGTCATCGCAGTCTTCTCTCCTATGCTCTTGTCTCCTATACTCTCCTGTCCTATGCTCTCCTCCTCTCATTTCCACAGATATACAACAAACACATGTTTACAACCAAACTTTCCTGCTACCAGTAGGTGGCGCTATGACCGTATCATCCTATTAGCATATATATCTGTTCAGACTCGGGTCCATAGCAGTACTGTAAGATTTTGTCCACATTGCATAAAGTATATGGGTAGTACTGCATAAAACACAGCGAGTTCCTTTGTAATGGCGAATGGTCAACTTTGAGGCCACGCCCCAACCACACCGTAAGACTTTTGTAAGAGTTTTGGAATGCGTCTATTCCCTGTGGTGTCCTGAGTGGACACAGTGAATTTCAGCTCAATTGCATGAAGTATGTGAGGCGTGAAAAGTTTTGAAGCAGGGTCACAAATAGGCAAAAAAATGGCCACAAAAGTCAAAATGGTGGACTTCTTGTTGGGTTTGGAGGCGGGGTCCAAGAGACTTTTTTGTGCGTCTTGGGGTGATACACATGTGTGCTAATTTTCATAATCCTGTGTCAAACTGGCCAGAGGGGCAACGCGTTAGGGCAAAAAATACAGGGAGTTCCTTTGTAATGGCGAATGGTCAACTTTGAGGCCACACCCCCGTCACACGGTAATATTTTTGAAAGAGTTTTGGAATGCGTCTATTTCCTATGGTGTCCTGAGTGGACACAGTGAATTTCAGCTCAATTGCATGAAGTATGTGAGGCGTGAAAAGTTTTGAAGCAGGGTCACAAATAGGCAAAAAATGGCCACAAAAGTCAAAATGGTGGACTTCCTGTTGGGTTTGGAGGGGGGGTTCAAGAGAGTTTTTTGTGCGTCTTGGGGTGATACACATGTGTGCTAATTCTCATGATCCTGTGTCAAACTGGCCAGCGGGGCTACGCATTAGGGCAATAAATACAGTGAGTTCCTTTGTAATGGCGAATGGTCAAGTTTGAGGCCACGCCCCCGCCACACCGTCAGACTTTTGTAAGAGTTTTTGAATGTGTCTATTCCCTATGGTGTCCTGAGTGGACACAGTGAGTTTTAGCTCATTTGGAGGAAGTATGCGAGGCGTGAAAAGTTTTGTAGGAGGGTCACAAATCGCCAAAAATTAACAGAAATTTCAAAATTGCGGACTTCCTGTTGGGTTTGGAGGGGGGGTCCAAGAGACTTTTTTGTGCATCTTGGGGTGATACACATGTGTGCCAATTTTCATGACCCTACTCAAAACAGGCCAGGGGGGCAGGCAGAAAAACCTATGAAAACACAACATTTTGTGTAGCCAGTAGGTGGCGCTCTGTCAAAGCCTCAATGTTGTTGTATAGATGTGTTTAGGGTCAGACTCTGATCATACATGTGACATTTCGTACAGATCGGACAGAAAACGAAGAAGTTATAGAGACTTTCTGTGTCCTCAGAAATGGTCAAACTTTGAGGCCACGCCCCGGCCACACCGTAAGACTTTTGTAAGAGTTTTGGAATGCGTCTATTCCCTATGGTGTCCTGAGTGGACACGGCGAATTTCAGCTCAATCCGTTGAAGTATGCGAGGCGTGAAAAGTTTGGCAGCAGGGTCACACATCGCCAAAAATGGCCACAAACCTTCAAATGGCGGACTTCCTGTTGGGTTTGGAGGGGGGGTCCAAGAGACTTTTTTGTGCGTCTTGAGGTGATACATATGTGTGCCAATTTTCATAATCCTGTGTCAAACTGGCCAGAGGGGCTACGCGTTGGGGGCGCTATAGAGCCATTTTCCTATGTGCGTTTCAAACGTCAGCAAATTTCAAAATTTTTAGGGCGAATGAATTTTTCTACCAAGTTTGGTGAGTTTTTGGGCATGTTAAGGCCCCCAAAAATGCGATCTAAGGGGGGGAAAGAAAAAAAAAAAAAAAAAATTAAAGCTGCAAGCAGCATTGCGGGCCCTCGCGCACCTTGCGATCCGCGGGGTCATCGCAGTCTTCTCTCCTATGCTCTCGTCTCCTATACTCTCCTGTGCTATGCTCTCCTCCTCTCATTTCCACAGATATACAACAAACACATGTTTACAACCAAACTTTCCTGCTACCAGTAGGTGGCGCTATGACCGTATCATCCTATTAGCATATATATCTGTTTGGACTCGGCTCCATGGCAGTACTGTAAGATTTTGTCCACATTGCATAAAGTATATGGGTAGTACTGCATAAAACACAGCGAGTTCCTTTGTAATGGCGAATGGTCAACTTTGAGGCCACTCCCCCACCACACGGTAATACTTTTGAAAGAGTTTTGGAATGCGTCTATTCCCTATGGTGTCCTGAGTGGACACAGTGAATTTCAGCTGAATTGCATGAAGTATGCGAGGCACGAAAAGTTTTATAGCAGGGTCAGAAAACGGTAAAAATTACAAAAAAAAAGTCAAAATGGTGGACTTCCTGTTGGGTTTGGAGGGGGGGTCCAAGAGACTTTTTTGTGCGTCTTGGGGTGATACACATGTGTGCTAATTCTCATGATCCTGTGTCAAACTGGCCAGCGGGGCTACGCATTAGGGCAATAAATACAGTGAGTTCCTTTGTAATGGCGAATGGTCAACTTTGAGGCCACGCCCCCGCCACACCGTCAGACTTTTGTAAGAGTTTTTGAATGCGTCTATTCCCTATGGTGTCCTGAGTGGACACAGTGAGTTTTAGCTCATTTGGAGGAAGTATGCGAGGCGTGAAAAGTTTTGTAGGAGGGTCACAAATCGCCAAAAATTAACAGAAATTTCAAAATTGCGGACTTCCTGTTGGGTTTGGAGGGGGGGTCCAAGAGACTTTTTTGTGCATCTTGGGGTGATACACATGTGTACCAATTTTCATGACCCTACTCAAAACAGGCCAGGGGGGCAGGCAGAAAAACCTATGAAAACACAACATTTTGTGTAGCCAGTAGGTGGCGCTCTGTCAAAGCCTCAATATTGTTGTATAGATGTGTTTAGGGTCAGACTCTGATCATACATGTGACATTTCGTACAGATCGGACAGAAAACGAAGAAGTTATAGAGACTTTCTGTGTCCTCAGAAATGGTCAAACTTTGAGGCCACGCCCCGGCCACACCGTAAGACTTTTGTAAGAGTTTTGGAATGCGTCTATTCCCTATGGTGTCCTGAGTGGACACGGCGAATTTCAGCTCAATCCGTTGAAGTATGCGAGGCGTGAAAAGTTTGGCAGCAGGGTCACACATCGCCAAAAATGGCCACAAACCTTCAAATGGCGGACTTCCTGTTGGGTTTGGAGGGGGGGTCCAAGAGACTTTTTTGTGCGTCTTGAGGTGATACATATGTGTGCCAATTTTCATAATCCTGTGTCAAACCGGCCAGAGGGGCTGCGCGTTGGGGGCGCTATAGAGCCATTTTTATATGTGCATTTCAAAAGTCAGGAAATTTCAAAATTTTTCGGGCGAATGAATTTTTCTACCAAGTTTGGTGAGTTTTTGGGCATGTTAAGGCCTCCAAAAATGCGATCTCGGAGGGGGAAAAAAAAAAAAAAAAAAAAAAAAAAAAAATAATAATCCTAAGGGTTTCAATAGGGCTCTTGCACCATTCGGTGCTCGGGCCCTAAAAATAATAATCCTAAGGGTTTCAATAGGGCTCTTGCACCATTCGGTGCTCGGGCCCTAATAATCCTAAGGGTTTCAATAGGGCTCTTGCACCATTCGGTGCTCGGGCCCTAAAAAAAAAAAAAATAATAATCCTAAGGGTTTCAATAGGGCTCTTGCACCATTCGGTGCTCGGGCCCTAAAAATAATTAAAGCTGCAAGCAGCATTGCGGGCCCTCGCGCACCTTGCGATCCGTGGGGTCATCGCAGTCTTCTCTCCTATGCTCGCGTCTCCTATACTCTCCTGTGCTATGCTCTCCTCCTCTCATTTCCACAGATATACAACAAACACATGTTTACAACCAAACTTTCCTGCTACCAGTAGGTGGTGCTATGACCGTATCATCCTATTAGCATATATATCTGTTTAGACTCGGCTCCATGGCAGTACTGTAAGATTTTGTCCACATTGCATAAAGTATATGGGTAGTACTGCATAAAACACAGCGAGTTCCTTTGTAATGGCGAATGGTCAACTTTGAGGCCACTCCCCCGCCACACGGTAATACTTTTGAAAGAGTTTTGGAATGCGTCTATTCCCTATGGTGTCCTGAGTGGACACAGTGAATTTCAGCTCAATTGCATGAAGTATGTGAGGCGTGAAAAGTTTTGAAGCAGGGTCACAAATAGGCAAAAAATGGCCACAAAAGTCAAAATGGTGGACTTCCTGTTGGGTTTGGAGGGGGGGTCCAAGAGAGTTTTTTGTGCGTCTTGGGGTGATACACATGTGTGCTAATTCTCATGATCCTGTGTCAAACTGGCCAGCGGGGCTACGCATTAGGGCAATAAATACAGTGAGTTCCTTTGTAATGGCGAATGGTCAAGTTTGAGGCCACGCCCCCACCACACCGTAAGACTTTTGTAAGAGTTTTTGAATGCGTCTATTCCCTATGGTGTCCTGAGTGGACACAGTGAGTTTTAGCTCATTTGGAGGAAGTATGCGAGGCGTGAAAAGTTTTGTAGGAGGGTCACAAATCGCCAAAAATTAACAGAAATTTCAAAATTGCGGACTTCCTGTTGGGTTTGGAGGGGGGGTCCAAGAGACTTTTTTGTGCATCTTGGGGTGATACACATGTGTACCAATTTTCATGACCCTACTCAAAACAGGCCAGGGGGGCAGGCAGAAAAACCTATGAAAACACAACATTTTGTGTAGCCAGTAGGTGGCGCTCTGTCAAAGCCTCAATATTGTTGTATAGATGTGTTTAGGGTCAGACTCTGATCATACATGTGACATTTCGTACAGATCGGACAGAAAACGAAGAAGTTATAGAGACTTTCTGTGTCCTCAGAAATGGTCAAACTTTGAGGCCACGCCCCGGCCACACCGTAAGACTTTTGTAAGAGTTTTGGAATGCGTCTATTCCCTATGGTGTCCTGAGTGGACACGGCGAATTTCAGCTCAATCCGTTGAAGTATGCGAGGCGTGAAAAGTTTGGCAGCAGGGTCACACATCGCCAAAAATGGCCACAAACCTTCAAATGGCGGACTTCCTGTTGGGTTTGGAGGGGGGGTCCAAGAGACTTTTTTGTGCGTCTTGAGGTGATACATATGTGTGCCAATTTTCATAATCCTGTGTCAAACCGGCCAGAGGGGCTACGCGTTGGGGGCGCTATAGAGCCATTTTTATATGTGCATTTCAAAAGTCAGCAAATTTCAAAATTTTTCGGGTGAATGAATTTTTCTACCAAGTTTGGTGAGTTTTTGGGCATGTTAAGGCCTCCAAAAATGCGATCTCGGAGGGGGAAAAAAAAAAAAAAAAAAAAAATTAAAGCTGCAAGCAGCATTGCGGGCCCTCGCGCACCTTGCGATCCGCGGGGTCATCGCAGTCTTCTCTCCTATGCTCTTGTCTCCTATACTCTCCTGTCCTATGCTCTCCTCTTATTTCCACAGAGATACAACGAACACATGTTTACAACCAAACTTTCCTGCTACCAGTAGGTGGCGCTATGACCGTATCATCCTATTAGCATATATATCTGTTCAGACTCGGGTCCATAGCAGTACTGTAAGATTTTGTCCACATTGCATAAAGTATATGGGTAGTACTGCATAAAACACAGCGAGTTCCTTTGTAATGGCGAACGGTCAACTTTGAGGCCACTCCCCCGCCACACGGTAATACTTTTGAAAGAGTTTTGGAATGCATCTATTCCCTATGGTGTCCTGAGTAGACACAGTGAATTTCAGCTCAATTGCATGAAGTATGTGAGGCGTGAAAAGTTTTGAAGCAGGGTGAAAAATAGGCAAACAATTGCCACAAAAGTCAAAATGGCGGACTTCCTGTTGGGTTTGGAGGCGGGGTCCAAGAGACTTTTTTGTGCGTCTTGGGGTGATACACATGTGTGCTAATTTTCATGAACCTGTGTCAAACTGGCCAGCGGGGCTACACATTAGGGCAAAAAATACAGGGAGTTCCTTTGTAATGGCGAATGGTCAACTTTGAGGCCACGCCCCCACCACACCGTAAGACTTTTGTAAGAGTTTTGGAATGCGTCTATTCCCTGTGGTGTCCTGAGTGGACACAGTGAATTTCAGCTCAATTGCATGAAGTATGTGAGGCGTGAAAAGTTTTGAAGCAGGGTCACAAATAGGCAAAAAATGGCCACAAAAGTCAAAATGGTGGACTTCCTGTTGGGTTTGGAGGGGGGGTCCAAGAGACTTTTTTGTGCGTCTTGGGGTGATACACATGTGTGCTAATTCTCATGATCCTGTGTCAAACTGGCCAGCGGGGCTACGCATTAGGGCAATAAATACAGTGAGTTCCTTTGTAATGGCGAATGGTCAACTTTGAGGCCACGCCCCCGCCACACCGTCAGACTTTTGTAAGAGTTTTTGAATGCGTCTATTCCCTATGGTGTCCTGAGTGGACACAGTGAGTTTTAGCTCATTTGGATGAAGTATGCGAGGCATGAAAAGTTTTGTAGGAGGGTCACAAATCGCCAAAAATTAACAGAAATTTCAAAATTGCGGACTTCCTGTTGGGTTTGGAGGGGGGGTCCAAGAGACTTTTTTGTGCATGTTGGGGTGATACACATGTGTACCAATTTTCATGCCCCTACTCAAAACAGGCCAGGGGGGCAGGCAGAAAAACCTATGAAAACACAACATTTTGTGTAGCCAGTAGGTGGCGCTCTGTCAAAGCCTCAATATTGTTGTATAGATGTGTTTAGGGTCAGACTCTGATCATACATGTGACATTTGGTACAGATCGGACAGAAAACGAAGAAGTTATAGAGACTTTCTGTGTCCTCAGAAATGGTCAAACTTTGAGGCCACGCCCCGGCCACACCGTCAGACTTTTGTAAGAGTTTTGGAATGCGTCTATTCCCTATGGTGTCCTGAGTGGACACGGCGAATTTCAGCTCAATCCGTTGAAGTATGCGAGGCGTGAAAAGTTTGGCAGCAGGGTCACACATCGCCAAAAATGGCCACAAACCTTCAAATGGCGGACTTCCTGTTGGGTTTGGAGGGGGGGTCCAAGAGACTTTTTTGTGCGTCTTGAGGTGATACATATGTGTGCCAATTTTCATAATCCTGTGTCAAACCGGCCAGAGGGGCTACGCGTTGGGGGCGCTATAGAGCCATTTTTATATGTGCATTTCAAAAGTCAGCAAATTTCAAAATTTTTCGGGCGAATGAATTTTTCTACCAAGTTTGGTGAGTTTTTGGGCATGTTAAGGCCTCCAAAAATGCGATCTCGGAGGGGGAAAAAAAAAAAAAAAAAAAAAAAAAAAAAAAAAAAAAAAAATTAAAGCTGCAAGCAGCATTGCGGGCCCTCGCGCACCTTGCGATCCGTGGGGTCATCGCAGTCTTCTCTCCTATGCTCGCGTCTCCTATACTCTCCTGTGCTATGCTCTCCTCCTCTCATTTCCACAGATATACAACAAACACATGTTTACAACCAAACTTTCCTGCTACCAGTAGGTGGCGCTATGACCGTATCATCCTATTAGCATATATATCTGTTTAGACTCGGCTCCATGGCAGTACTGTAAGATTTTGTCCACATTGCATAAAGTATATGGGTAGTACTGCATAAAACACAGCGAGTTCCTTTGTAATGGCGAATGGTCAACTTTGAGGCCACTCCCCGCCACACGGTAATACTTTTGAAAGAGTTTTGGAATGCGTCTATTCCCTATGGTGTCCTGAGTGGACACAGTGAATTTCAGCTCAATTGCATGAAGTATGTGAGGCGTGAAAAGTTTTGAAGCAGGGTCACAAATAGGCAAAAAATGGCCACAAAAGTCAAAATGGTGGACTTCCTGTTGGGTTTGGAGGGGGGGTCCAAGAGAGTTTTTTGTGCGTCTTGGGGTGATACACATGTGTGCTAATTCTCATGATCTTGTGTCAAACTGGCCAGCGGGGCTACGCATTAGGGCAATAAATACAGTGAGTTCCTTTGTAATGGCGAATGGTCAAGTTTGAGGCCACGCCCCCGCCACACCGTCAGACTTTTGTAAGAGTTTTTGAATGCGTCTATTCCCTATGGTGTCCTGAGTGGACACAGTGACTTTTAGCTCATTTGGAGGAAGTATGCGAGGCGTGAAAAGTTTTGTAGGAGGGTCACAAATCGCCAAAAATTAACAGAAATTTCAAAATTGCGGACTTCCTGTTGGGTTTGGAGGGGGGGTCCAAGAGACTTTTTTGTGCATCGTGGGGTGATACACATGTGTACCAATTTTCATGACCCTACTCAAAACAGGCCAGGGGGGCAGGCAGAAAAACCTATGAAAACACAACATTTTGTGTAGCCAGTAGGTGGCGCTCTGTCAAAGCCTCAATATTGTTGTATAGATGTGTTTAGGGTCAGACTCTGATCATACATGTGACATTTCGTACAGATCGGACAGAAAACGAAGAAGTTATAGAGACTTTCTGTGTCCTCAGAAATGGTCAAACTTTGAGGCCACGCCCCGGCCACACCGTAAGACTTTTGTAAGAGTTTTGGAATGCGTCTATTCCCTATGGTGTCCTGAGTGGACACGGCGAATTTCAGCTCAATCCGTTGAAGTATGCGAGGCGTGAAAAGTTTGGCAGCAGGGTCACACATCGCCAAAAATGGCCACAAACCTTCAAATGGCGGACTTCCTGTTGGGTTTGGAGGGGGGGTCCAAGAGACTTTTTTGTGCGTCGTGAGGTGATACATATGTGTGCCAATTTTCATAATCCTGTGTCAAACCGGCCAGAGGGGCTACGCGTTGGGGGCGCTATAGAGCCATTTTTATATGTGCATTTCAAAAGTCAGCAAATTTCAAAATTTTTCGGGCGAATGAATTTTTCTACCAAGTTTGGTGAGTTTTTGGGCATGTTAAGGCCTCCAAAAATGCGATCTCGGAGGGGGAAAAAAAAAAAAAAAAAAAAAAAAAAAAAAAAAAAAAAAAAAAAAAAAAAAAAAAAATAATAATAATCCTAAGGGTTTCAATAGGGCTCTTGCACCATTCGGTGCTCGGGCCCTAAAAATAATCCTAAGGGTTTCAATAGGGCTCTTGCACCATTCGGTGCTCGGGCCCTAATAATCCTAAGGGTTTCAATAGGGCTCTTGCACCATTCGGTGCTCGGGCCCTAATAATCCTAAGGGTTTCAATAGGGCTCTTGCACCATTCGGTGCTCGGGCCCTAATTAAAGCTGCAAGCAGCATTGCGGGCCCTCGCGCACCTTGCGATCCGCAGGGTCATCGCAGTCTTCTCTCCTATGCTCTCGTCTCCTATACTCTCCTGTGCTATGCTCTCCTCCTCTTATTTCCACAGATACAACGAACACATGTTTACAACCAAACTTTCCTGCTACCAGTAGGTGGCGCTATGACCGTATCATCCTATTAGCATATATATATGTTCAGACTCGGGTCCATAGCAGTACTGTAAGATTTTGTCCACATTGCATAAAGTATATGGGTAGTACTGCATAAAACACAGCGAGTTCCTTTGTAATGGCGAACGGTCAACTTTGAGGCCACTCCCCCGCCACACGGTAATACTTTTGAAAGAGTTTTGGAATGCATCTATTCCCTATGGTGTCCTGAGTAGACACAGTGAATTTCAGCTCAATTGCATGAAGTATGTGAGGCGTGAAAAGTTTTGAAGCAGGGTCAAAAAAAGGCAAACAATTGCCACAAAAGTCAAAATGGCGGACTTCCTGTTGGGTTTGGAGGCGGGGTCCAAGAGACTTTTTTGTGCGTCTTGGGGTGATACACATGTGTGCTAATTTTCATGATCCTGTGTCAAACTGGCCAGCGGGGCTACGCGTTAGGGCAAAAAATAGAGGGAGCTCATTTGTAATGGCGAATGGTCAACTTTGAGGCCACGCCCCCAACACACCGTAAGACTTTTGTAAGAGTTTTGGAATGCTTCTATTCCCGGTGGTGTCCTGAGTGGACACAGTGAATTTCAGCTCAATTGGATGAAGTATGCGAGGCGTGAAAAGTTTTGTAGCAGGGTCACAAATAAGCAAAAAATGGCCACAAAAGTCAAAATGGCGGACTTCCTGTTGGGTGTGGAGGGGGGGTCCAAGAGACTTTTTTGTGCGTCTTGGGGTGATACACATGTGTGCTAATTTTCATGATCCTGTGTCAAACTGGCCAGCGGGGCTACGCGTTAGGGCAAAAACTACAGGGAGTTCATTTGTAATGGCGAATGGTCAACTTTGAGGCCACGCCCCCACCACACCTTCAGACTTTTGTAAGAGTTTTGGAATGCGTCTATTCCCTATGGTGTCCTGAGTGGACACAGTGATTTTCAGCTTGATTGGATGAAGTATGCGAGGCGTGAAAAGTTTTGCAGCAGGGTCACAAATCGCCAAAAATTAACAGAAATTTCAAAATGGCGGACTTCCTGTTGGGTTTGGAGGGGGGGTCCAAGAGACTTTTTTGTGCATCATGGGGTGATACACACGTGTGCCAATTTTCATGACCCTACTCAAAACAGGCCAGGGGGGCAGGCAGAAAAACCTATGAAAACACAACATTTTGTGTAGCCAGTAGGTGGCGCTCTGTCAAAGCCTCAATATTGTTGTATAGATGTGTTTAGGGTCAGACTCTGATCATACATGTGACATTTCGTACAGATCGGACAGAAAACGAAGAAGTTATAGAGACTTTCTGTGTCCTCAGAAATGGTCAAACTTTGAGGCCACACCCCGGCCACACCGTCAGACTTTTGTAAGAGTTTTGGAATGCGTCTATTCCCTATGGTGTCCTGAGTGGACACAGTGAATTTCAGCTCAATTCTATGAAGTATGCGAGGCGTGAAAAGTTTGGCAGCAGGGTCACACATCGCCAAAAATGGCCACAAACCTTCAAATGGCGGACTTCCTGTTGGGTTTGGAGGGGGGGTCCAAGAGACTTTTTTGTGCGTCTTGAGGTGATACATATGTGTGCCAATTTTCATAATCCTGTGTCAAACTGGCCAGAGGGGCTACACGTTGGGGGCACTATAGAGTCATTTTCCTATGTGCGTTTCAAACATCAGCAAATTTCAAAATTTTTCGGGCGAATGAATTTTTCTACCAAGTTTGGTGAGTTTTTGGGCATGTTAAGGCCCCCAAAAATGCGATCTAAGGGGGGGAAAGAAAAAAAAAAAAAAAAAAATAATAATCCTAAGGGTTTCAATAGGGCTCTTGCACCATTCGGTGCTCGGGCCCTAATAATAATCCTAAGGGTTTCAATAGGGCTCTTGCACCATTCGGTGCTCGGGCCCTAATAATCCTAAGGGTTTCAATAGGGCTCTTGCACCATTCGGTGCTCGGGCCCTAATAATCCTAAGGGTTTCAATAGGGCTCTTGCACCATTCGGTGCTCGGGCCCTAAAAATAATAATCCTAAGGGTTTCAATAGGGCTCTTGCACCATTCGGTGCTCGGGCCCTAAATAATAATCCTAAGGGTTTCAATAGGGCTCTTGCACCATTCGGTGCTCGGGCCCTAATAATAATCCTAAGGGTTTCAATAGGGCTCTTGCACCATTCGGTGCTCAGGCCCTAATTATTTTTTTAACCTGGTTAATGTGATTTCTGCTCTTGAACTTCACTGCACAGTGTATCGTATCCATTTCAGGGCTGTAAGACGTCACTTTGATTTTCACGAAGGACTGCAAGCGCTCATCTGTGAGGCTCGACCGGTGTTTACTTTTAATGTAGTTCATGATGGAAAACACCAGCTCGCACAAGTATGAGGATCCAAAGATCAACAGGACTCCAAATGCATAGGCTACTTTTCCATGTTCATTTAAGTGTCAGGAATGTCATTCCATGTAGGCTATTGAGCACAAGTTTGTCCGGTGTCACAGGTGCTGCGTACAGGACGCTACCGTGACGCATATTTTGACAAAATATTAAAAGTTTTATTTTAATATCACAAGAGCATCTCAATCTCCAAAGAAATAAGGATTACTTTGAAAAAAACTAAATGAATAAAATAAAATACATTTAAACAGCCATTATTTATTCACATTATTATTATTTTTTTCCAAAAATGAGCCTCATGTGGCTCCGGAGCCGCAAGTTGCCGACCCCTGAGTTAGGGGAAAATCTCAAGGAAAATAAGAAAGTAAATGCATAAATTTCTCTTGCAGATGCTTAAGGCAAACAGTTTACATATCCACAATCAAAAACTAGTCACAAACACTGTACAAACATGCACATGCAAGATAACGCTTACCTCCCAGCAGGCAGGCTGAGGTGGACAGTTGGATCATAGTCTTTGGCTTAAGTTCTCAGCTCCACAGTGCTTTACATAAATTCACACTCAGGGCAGGCTGTGCACACACTCTGTGCTACAACACCGGTGTGCTCGGTGGGACACACATGGGGCACTGGGCTTTAGCTCTTCATTAAGCACCTTTCAGAGAAAGGGGTGCTGGTTTAGTGGCTCCAGAGCTGTTGTAACCATCTGCAGCTGACAGTCTGTAAATAGGAGACAGAAAACAGTCACAAAAGGCTTCACTCCAGGGGCATGGTTAACAGACAGACACAATAAACTGTTGTATGAGTTAAATGTTCACACAGAATTCTTGAAATTTTGCATTTTTACATCAGACCAATTTCTTCTAGAGTTATGTATGTGCGCATGACAGAGGCCACTACAACTATCACTTACTTTCACTTAGGCTTGTGCAAAATCGTATAGTGTGCAATTAATTGTCAGAAAAACTGTCACTGATTAATATTTGCCACTTATTGATTACGGCGATTAGTGCCTCGTCATGATGACGCATTTTTGTGTGTGACGTACTCTCACCATCCCCTGCAAGCGTGCACATGTGAGCCCACAATAAAAATAATAGCGGAAGTCAGTGGTATTCAGTTAAATGATGCGGAGCAGCACGTTCCTAACAGAGGTTCAACGTCTTCATCAATTAATCGTCAAATTAATCATTATCAGCTAAATGCCACCATTAATCGTGATAAATTTTTATGCCAATATCGACCAACCCTACTTTCACTACAGATTACCACTGACAAACTCAAATTCATTCACAGCCTTGAAAGACAAAGTTCGGCCCGGAACAGTGGGCGGTCAGAGACAAAAATGACGTCATTTTGTGGGCGTAACGTCTGCACGGGGGAAAAAGTTCTTTGTCTCGCGGAGTATGGATCCAGCTTTAGTCACTAGTTAAGAGTCCTCAACAATGACCTTACATGTATAGAGCATTACAAAAGGTCCAGCTGGCAGATTTGGCCCAGGAACTTTCTTGCTGTGAGGGCACACTGCTAACTGCTGCACCAAAAACAAGAATCTTTTATCATCGCTGATGTGGAAAGAGATAAACCTCAGAACAAATCCAGGCTAACATCTGGGGCAGATCTCCTCTGTAATCCGGGAAGGTACTGGCCTGTCCTGTCACTTTTTTCAAAGGTATAGTCCTGTTTTCAACAACCCTAGAATTCCTTTTGCTATCTCAAACCTCGACCAGATCCTTCCAACTCACACCGCAGGATCTGACCAGGACACTTGAAATGATGGGTTCTGTTGAAAAGAAGAATGTTTTCTTTCTTTGGAGGTCAAAAGACAGGGTATTTGTTTTTATCCATTCACTTATTCATGAATGAGTGAATTGATAGATAAGTCAAATTACAGATTCTGTGCATCTCACCGATATTTGGGGATTTACTCCACCATCCATTAGTTGGAATAGTTTTTCAACTGAGCAACAAAATACTGCAAACAACTATTTAGTTAATCAATGAAATGAGCTAAAAACAGAGGACAAATTAGAAGCTAGAAGGCATGTTGGGCAATGAATACATCTTTGCTAAATATAGATGTGCAAAGTTCCACTTATTAAATATTTAAATAAGCCTATCATTATAAAGTGTCACTGCACATGTAAAATGAAACACAGATGGAGCAGACTTCCATGTGACTACATGATAACACACAACACAAATATGACATCACATCAATGTTTTATTGAGTGTATAACAGCTGAGATGCCAGGAGTTGCACAGATTACCCACACAGGTGAGCAGGAAAAGAGGAGAATCTTAGTGTGTGCACTTGGAGTCTGTTTACACTGTCACTGATCAGAAGTGGAGTCATTTGACTGATGAATCTTTAAAGAGTTTGCCATTTCCCACTAAACGATAAAAGCCAGGTGTTAGTGGGATTTGTTTTTCTCTACATCAAGAGTTGGAAGTGGCTACACAGGGTTGTGAAAACCCTACACTAAAGAAGGTGTAGAACTCAGAAGTCAGATCTGTTTGTATGGGGTGATAAACGGTGATCAGAATGCTACAGCCGCACTAAGACACAGTACAACCTCTGTAATGACTGGTTCTCCTCCAGCTTTAGGCGATTTTCCTAAAATGATATTTTTCAACACCTCCCTTATCTGTCAAAGCCACTCAGACATGTCTACCATCACCGTCATCACTACGTCACCATGGTTCAGCTTTGTCAGAGGCATGTGTGACAGACTAGCTGCATACCTGTTAGCTTACTCTGATTTACTAGAGATATCCACTTACAGCATTGTCAGCCAAGAGCAAGTCATAGGGAGGCTTTGGTACACCGCAGCATGCAGGAGCTGTTGGAGCACTATGTTCTGTTATCTGTTCTTTTTGCAAACACACCTCTTGTGGCTGCTCAAACCTCAACTGCATATGGTTTATTTCCAATATATTATAGTGAGGAGTGCCTCATTTATGAACTCATCCAAAGTGTATATGACCAGTCAGCTTCCCCCCAGAAGTGTGCTGTATAGGTTGGAGGGACAAGTCCTGCTTTGTTTTACAATGCAATTTGTTTGAAGCACAAGTTGGACCCTCTTGTAGTGACCAAGTGGGTCACCTTCCTTAATTTATGCTTGCCTGGCACAATGCCTAAATACTCTGTTGCCTGCAGGATACCAAATAGCAACTGTAACTCCTGGGTTTCCGTGCTTCCAGAGCTAAATTTGCCACTGGATGTAGTGATTTAGTTGTTGTTACTGTTGACATCTGGTTCTACTAAGCAGTAAAATGCCGTAAACTTGTCTTCAATTGTTTTCAATTAGGGCAGCAGAGCTCTCTAAAGTATTTGCTTCCTTCGATGTTGATACACTTTATAAATTTACAGCTTTGAATCACAGCAGAGACAGCTGGACACAAAAATGACTGACGCTGAGACAAAATAAATCTCCGCAACTGGAGCTAAACTAAAACACAACATGACAAACTAATACACACTAAGACTCTTGAGACTGCAATAACATTGACACTTTTGACAGTGAAGATTAAGTGAATTTACACAGACATGGTCAGTCCAGCGTTACTAACATGACTAAAGATGAAACAGGTGCAAAATCAGACTCAGACCTGTAAGCAGTAAATATTAATGCTAGGCTAGTAAGCACTAATTTACAAGTAGCACAACCTGATGTTTACAACCATTCTATTGTTAAACTTTTACACTGCTGCAGTGGTCTACAGCAGACAAATCTTCTAATAAAGATAACAGCAGCATGCTAGTTACAAACAGCCACATAAATCATTGGTTAAGGCAACACTGCACTGATGCAGGGGAATGAATCCAAGACCTTCTGCATGTAACAGAGCCCTGATAATAACTGCACGACAGAACCCTCTGCTGATCAGTTCACATAATGAAAAAAAGAGGAAGGAAAAAAATAGCCAAAACCAAAAGAAAATGGACACATGAAACCTCATGTACACTAGATGTTATGGTAACTCTTGAGTTAAGTGTTACGTTTGACCTGCAAATCCATTCAGCAGCTGCTGAGACACACTATATGAAACAATACAAGATAAAACAGTACTTTGACTATTTTATGGAGTAGTGACCGCCGTGTGAGGCCCTCTGGATTCTTTTGAGATTTATAATATCACATGGTAAGCCATCCTGTCAGCTCTACCGCTATGCAAACCAGCTGTGGGCATGTATTAGATGTGACAGTGGTCTGTGGTGACAACAGTCAGAGGTGATCTGCTTGTTTGAAGTCAGGCTGTGATGGACAGTGACAGACATATGATTCATTCAAGCTCCTGCCAAGTACTTTTTTGGATGACTTCCCAGATGGTTCTGTGTAACAGACCATCAGCCTAGTGCCTAGAAAATAGCTTGGCCCAGTGTATCACTCCAAAAAGTAAAATAGTAAAAAAATCATAGCTTATAGCTTGTATAGCTGAAGCTCCAAGAAAGAGCAAAACTACCAAATCAACTTCGTATTAGTCATAATTACAGGTGTGGAGGTTTGATTGACAGTTGGTAGCTGTCTGCCTTCATCCATCCACTTCAACCCCACTCATGCTCCATATTTTTGCAATGATGGCAACAGCAGCATTTACCCCTCTCTATGTACAGTCTGTGCACTTAAGTCATGTTTGTCTCATGTACTGTAATCTGTGAATTAATGAAAATGAAGCATCTCAGAGTTGGAAATCTTTGACACTACTGCAAGCATGACTTCTGACAACACTTTCATTCTCTGTGGAGGTGTTTACAAGAAACCCACAGAGCAGCAACTTAGCAACAAACAACTTCCAGCCATCATCAATGAAGACCAGTCATCAGTCAGTTCCAATGTCATGTAAAATTCCAGTAAAGCTCCAGTAAAGGAATGCATCTGATGTTTTTTGGTGGAGAACACACAGATTCTAATCTGCATAATCGCTGGTGGATTCCATTGATTTTCCATCAAAAGAATATGTTACTTTTAAAAACAGAACATCTGTGCCATGCTTCAAAAATGCTATACTGATGGCAATAATGAAACTCATAGATACTTCTCAGTATTTACCCAGATAATAAACAGTTTGAAGTATTAGTCATTTTTCCATTCTGTGTCTTCACTGCACATGTAATCCTCTTTTTCTTTCTTTATCTTCCTCCTCATCTCTCCCTTTCCCAATAGCAGCTTTAAAAAAAAAGAAAATTCTAACACCCCTGTGCTGCACACATCACACTTCAGTGCAGCTAACTACAACTCAAAGACTTCCCTGCTGGTAGAAAATGTCACCAATAGTCAAGTGATTGTAGCAAGCAGTCTGCATGTTTCTGCAAAGATCAACAAATGACCGAACACAACTGCTGCTTTGACAGCCAGCGAACATGGAGTGTGGTTGTATTTACTGCAGACTGCATGCAGACAAACACTAGTAATAAAAAAGTGATTCACTTACTTTTTACAACATGACCCCTACTTTGCTCTAAACGCTCAGTCACTAGGCCTAAGAATGATCGATTTAAAAGGACTTGACCCTGATATGTCAGCTAGTACACAAGGTATAGGCAAAGGTGAAATCCATGTCTTACGCTGCAGATATCAATCTCATGTTCATGTACATATCAGCTGCTGTCCAGTGGCAGAACACAGACTGCTAACAGAACACAGACATCACACAAAAACCTGATTTTTTTTACTTGTTAATGCTGAACCTTTTAAACCCACACAGGCATGCATAAAAGCCACATCCAAGCCGCCTTTAGGATACCTTGGGAAAATTAGTCTGCCATGCCTTTCCATACTGCCTAACCTGCAGCCTGACTCCTCTTCCTGCTGCCAGTTATCTTATTAATTTACTAGTTTGTGTTTTTTGTTTACCACTCGTATCCACTCACCTTGACTTTATGGTAGCGTGGAAAGGGCCAATGAATTATACCTGTTCTTTAACAGATTTGACACTGCGGTCCTGGTCCCCGCTGACTCTCCTGTTTTGAAACCTGCACCGCTCCCTCCCCTCCCCCTCTTGATGCCTCCATCACTGGTAATGACCCCCCACCTCCAAACACCTCCTCTAACGGCCCTCTTCTGTCTGTGCATTCCCCTCCTCTGCACTCTAAGTCTCCACTCTTTACACCTCTCCAGGTTAGAAGACAGCTGAGCAAACTCCCCACCAGCAAGGCTGCAGGACCTGATGGTGTTAGCCCTTGGGTCCTCAAAGACTGTGCTGACCAGTGATGAAAAATTTACACCAGTTCTGTGGAGTGCTTCACCGGGTCTTCATCATGAGCCTTAGTCTCCAGAGGGTCCCTGTGCTGTGGTAGACATCCTGCATAGTGCCGGTGCCAAAGACACCGCGGCCCAGTGGTTCTTCGGACTACTGACCAGTGGCACTGACGTCACACATCATGAAGACCCTGGAGAGACTCATTCTGGAACTGCTCTGGCCTACTGTTAGGCCTCACCTGGACCCTCTCCGGTTCGCCTACCAGCCTCAGCTGGGAGTTGAGGATGCCATCATCTACCTACTGAACCGTGTCTACACCCACCTGGACAAGCCAGCAAGCACTGTGAGGGTCATGTTTTTTGACTTCTCCAGTGCCTTCAACACTATCAAGCCGGCTCTTCTGGGTGAGAAACTGACAGCGATGCAGGTAGAGCCCCCCCTTGTGTCAGGGATTGTGGATTATCTAACTGGTAGACCACAGTATGTGCGGATGCAGCGGTGTTTGTCTGACACAGTGGTCAGCAGCACCGGGGCCCCTTTCTCCCTTCCTCTTCACGCTCTACACCTCTGACTTCAGCTAGCGACTTCAGTTTTCTGATGCCATGGGGGAGATGGGATGTATCAGCAAAGGTGGAGAGTCTGAGTACAGGACTGTGGTGCACAGCTTTGTCACATGGTGCGAGCAGAACCAATGTGGCAAAGACAAGGGAGCTGGTTGTGGACCTGAGGAGGACCAAGACACACGTGGCTCCAGTTTCCATCGGTGGGCAGAGTGTGGACATTGTTGAGAATTACAAATACCTGGGAGTGGTTTTGGACAATAAACTTGACTGGACTAAAAACACTGAAGCCCTCTACAAGAAGGGCCAGAACCGCCTCTATTTTCTGAGAAGGCTCCGGTCCTTTTACATCTGTTGGACTATGCTGAGGATTTTTTTTATGAGTCTGTGGTTGCCAGTGCCATTTTGTTTGCTGTTGTGTGCTGGGGCAGCAGACTGAAAGCAGCGGACACAAACAGACTCAATAAACTGATCACAGCCGGTGATGTTGTGGGGGTGGAGCTGGATTCCCTGACAGCAGTGTCAGAGAGAAGGATGCTGTCTAAGCTGCAGGGGATCCTGGAGAACAGCTTCTATCCTCTCACCACATGCTGCTGAGGTGCAGGAGTACTTTCAGTGCTACTGATCCCTCCTAAATGCACCACTGAGCGCCACAGGAGGTCATTCCTTCCTGTGGCCATCAAACTGTGCAACTTCTCCCTCTGAGATTGGAGAATCTGATCTAACACACTGTCTTGTTAATTATATCAATTTATTGTAGACACTGTAAGATTTTACTGCAGCAGGTCAATATGTGCGCACAAAAGACGAAGACCATCCCTGCCTTCACAGAGACTTTCAGAAAGATACACTGAACACACACAAAGCCTGGACCAACTGGTCCTTATAAATAACTTATGTTTGGCTCATATAAAGAAATTGGAAAGGTATGGACACCCTTGTTAGCATATATAATAACTTCTTTCTTTCTTTTTCTTTTTACAGCATCAGAAGTCTGTTTCTCTCTCACGTTTTTTTCCACCAGCATGCTGTAAATGTGTAACCTGAACTTGTGTCAAGTCTTTTATTTAGTCCGCTGCAGTGTTTGATGCAGATGTATATAGACACTGTAACACTAAAGATCTTACGCACCTGACGAAAGTGAAAGTATTGCTGGACAAACGAAGCTGCACGCACAAGCACATGCAGCAACACACACACACACACTCGCTGAGAGAGAGAGAAACACACCTGTGTCGAAAAAGCAAAGCCAAATGAGCACACAATATTGTACTTCTATCTTTGTGAGTTCATCCTTTGGCATAACGCACAGCCTAAATCCTTCTTCAACCACCATCATCAAAGTGACTGATTCAATTCCTGTCATTTAATCAAAGTTCTAACATTAACCTTAAAACGGAGTATTAATCCTCAAACAGTGCTTTGAGGGATTGTCAAAGCAATGCCCTTTCCTCCAGTGTCTAAAACTTAAACGGGTCCCTACAAAGATAGAGGTACAAATCACAAGGGTACGCACGCACCTCGACTGTCCCTTTGCGCGTAGTCCTGGGACGCGTAAAGTCCGTGTCAGCCCAAATGCCGCGGCTGTAATGAGCTCTTGTTAAATTAGAAGAAAATCCGAGCGACAAGGGTCCAATCATAAACTTGCCTATAAATGTTATTAGGGGCCATAGCAGGATCCGTCCATAAAGGGAGCTGCAGTGCGCTGTCTGTGTGTGCCGCCAAGTGCGCAACAGGCTGGCCTGCAGCTCCTTCCAGTCTTCCAGATATAAATACGGCCTGTTTTTCAAAATAAAAGCCACACCGACGATTTACATGAGGCCAATTCAAAGGCGCATCACCGCATATTATAATTGCTGCTGTGGTTATGTACGGATCTTAGCAAACATGACTGATGAGTTTCACAACCATGCTTGGCACCCATAACCCCTCAACTACATTGTTCGAGCCATCAGCCGGCTCTTGTCGTGCTCTACAGGCGAGACTATGGCACAGCCCCCCCCTTTTTTTTCTTCTGACCGTCATAAATTACTGTACTGTGTGCTGTGCTGCACGTTTGTTAATTATTGAGCTAAAAGGTGTACCGGTATATTATTATACTATTTAAATAGCCGAACTTATAGGAACATATTAATAAATGTTACTAGTTTGTGGCCAATTCAGTTGCACTTTAATTTATTTTGAAAGTTATGATCAAACCGGAATTGCTGGCACTGCGTCTTGTGCATCTTGACACGGGAGTTAAATGTGGTTTAGCATGTTGCTCCCTAACAGATAACAGATGACAGACTACCTGGACTTCAAGTGATTGTCCTGTGGTTTGCCGTACATGTGTTTTCAGTCACCTCCTCCACCTCTTCTTCTTTTTCTTCTGCTGCTGCCGCCACCACGCCTCCCTTTATAACGTCTTACCTGCCTATTTATCAAAAAATATTTATCAAAAAATAAAATAAATGACATATGAGATAATTGGTGGAGGATGCAGTTGCCGTCTGAGCTTGCATGATTCAGGGATTTTGCATTAAAAGGAGCCAGATCACACCAAAACACTCAGGGCCAAACCTCCACCACAACCGCATGCATCTCTCCAGACTGGCTGCTGAGCTCAGACGGGAAAGCCCACAGAAAGGAGCAAGGGATAATTGTTTTTTAGGGCCCGAGCACCGAATGGTGCAAGAGCCCTATTGAAACCCTTAGGATTATTATTAGGGCCCGAGCACCGAATGGTGCAAGAGCCCTATTGAAACCCTTAGGATTATTATTAGGGCCCGAGCACCGAATGGTGCAAGAGCCCTATTGAAACCCTTAGGATTATTATTTTTCATTTTTTTTCCTTCCCCCCCTAAGATCGCATTTTTGGGGGCCTTAACATGCCCAAAAACTCACCAAACTTGGTAGAAAAATTCATTCGCCCGAAAAATTTTGAAATTTGCTGACTTTTGAAATGCACATATAAAAATGGCTCTATAGCGCCCCCAACGCGTAGCCCCTCTGGCCGGTTTGACACAGGATTATGAAAATTGGCACACATATGTATCACCTCAAGACGCACAAAAAAGTCTCTTGGACCCCCCCTCCAAACCCAACAGGAAGTCCGCCATTTGAAGGTTTGTGGCCATTTTTGGCGATGTGTGACCCTGCTGCCAAACTTTTCACGCCTCGCATACTTCAACGGATTGAGCTGAAATTCGCCGTGTCCACTCAGGACACCATAGGGAATAGACGCATTCCAAAACTCTTACAAAAGTCTTACGGTGTGGCCGGGGCGTGGCCTCAAAGTTTGACCATTTCTGAGGACACAGAAAGTCTCTATAACTTCTTCGTTTTCTGTCCGATCTGTACGAAATGTCACATGTATGATCAGAGTCTGACCCTAAACACATCTATACAACAATATTGAGGCTTTGACAGAGCGCCACCTACTGGCTACACAAAATGTTGTGTTTTCATAGGTTTTTCTGCCTGCCCCCCTGGCCTGTTTTGAGTAGGGTCATGAAAATTGGTACACATGTGTATCACCCCAAGATGCACAAAAAAGTCTCTTGGACCCCCCCTCCAAACCCAACAGGAAGTCCGCAATTTTGAAATTTCTGTTAATTTTTGGCGATTTGTGACCCTCCTACAAAACTTTTCACGCCTTGCATACTTCATCCAATCAAGCTGAAAATCACTGTGTGCACTCAGGACACCATAGGGAATAGACGCATTCCAAAACTCTTACAAAAGTATTACGGTGTGGTGGGGGCGTGGCCTCAAAGTTGACCATTCGCCATTACAAAGGAACTCCCTGTATTTGTTGCCCTAACGCGTAGCCCCTCTGGCCACTTTGACACAGGATCGTGAAAAGTAGCACAGATGTGTATCACCCCAAGACGCACAAAAAAGTCTCTTGGACCCCCCCTCCAAACCCAACAGGAAGTCCGCCATTTTGACTTTTGTGGCCATTTTTTGCCTATTTGTGACCCTGCTTCAAAACCTTTCACGCCTCACATACTTCATGCAATTGAGCTGAAAATCACTGTGTCCACTCAGGACACCATAGGGAATAGACGCATTCCAAAACTCTTTCAAAAGTATTACCGTGTGGCAGGGGAGTGGCCTCAAAGTTGACCATTCGCCATTACAAAGGAACTCGCTGTGTTTTATGCAGTACTACCCATATACTTTATGCAATGTGGACAAAATCTTACAGTACTGCTATAGCCCCGAGTCTGAACAGATATATATGCTAATAGGATGATTCGGTCATAGCGCCACCTACTGGTAGCAGGAAAGTTTGGTTGTAAACATGTGTTTGTTGTATATCTGTGGAAATGAGAGGAGGAGAGCATAGCACAGGACAGTATAGGAGACGAGAGCATAGGAGAGAAGACTGCGATGACCCCGCGGATTGCAAGGTGCGCGAGGGCCCGCAATGCTGCTTGCAGCTTTAATTTTTTTTTTTTTTTTCTTTCCCCCCCTTACATCGCATTTTTGGGGGCCTTAACATGCCCAAAAACTCACCAAACTTGGTAGAAAAATTCATTCGCCCGAAAAATTTTGAAATTTGCTGACGTTTGAAACGCACATAGGAAAATGACTCTATAGCGCCCCCAACGCGTAGCCCCTCTGGCCGGTTTGACACAGGATTATGAAAATTGGCACACATATGTATCACCTCAAGACGCACAAAAAAGTCTCTTGGACCCCCCCTCCAAACCCAACAGGAAGTCCGCCATTTGAAGGTTTGTGGCCATTTTTGGCGATGTGTGACCCTGCTGCCAAACTTTTCACGCCTCGCATACTTCATCGGATTGCGCTGAAATTCGCCGTGTCCACTCAGGACACCATAGGGAATAGACGCATTCCAAAACTCTTACAAAAGTCTGACGGTGTGGCCGGGGCGTGGCCTCAAAGTTTGACCATTTCTGAGGACACAGAAAGTCTCTATAACTTCTTCGTTTTCTGTCCGATCTGTACGAAATGTCACATGTATGATCAGAGTCTGACCCTAAACACATCTATACAACAATATTGAGGCTTTGACAGAGCGCCACCTACTGGCTACACAAAATGTTGTGTTCTCATAGGTTTTTCTGCTTGCCCCTGTGGCCTGTTTTGAGTAGGGTCACGAAAATTGGCACACATGTTTATCACCCCAAGATGCACAAAAAAGTCTCTTGGACCCCCCTTCCAAACCCAACAGGAAGTCCGCCATTTTGAAATTTCTGTTAATTTTTGGCGATTTGTGACCCTGCTACAAAACTTTTCACGCCTCGCATACTTCATCCAATCAAGCTGAAAATCACTGTGTCCACTCAGGACACGATACAGAATAGACGCATTCCAAAACTCTCACAAAAGTATTACAGTGTGGTGGGGGCATGGCCTCAAAGTTGACCATTCGCCATTACAAAGGAACTCACTGTATTTATTGCCCTAATGCGTAGCCCCGCTGGCCAGTTTGACACAGGATCATGAGAATTAGCACACATGTGTATCACCCCAAGACGCACAAAAAAGTCTCTTGGACCCCCCCTCCAAACCCAACAGGAAGTCCACCATTTTGACTTTTGTGGCCATTTTTTGCCTATTTGTGACCCTGCTTCAAAACTTTTCACGCCTCACATACTTCATGCAATTGAGCTGAAATTCACTGTGTCCACTCAGGACACCACAGGGAATAGACGCATTCCAAAACTCTTACAAAAGTCTTACGGTGTGGTGGGGGCGTGGCCTCAAAGTTGACCATTCGCCATTACAAAGGAACTCCCTGTATTTTTTGCCCTAATGTGTAGCCCCGCTGGCCAGTTTGACACAGGTTCATGAAAATTAGCACACATGTGTATCACCCCAAGACGCACAAAAAAGTCTCTTGGACCCCGCCTCCAAACCCAACAGGAAGTCCGCCATTTTGACTTTTGTGGCAATTGTTTGCCTATTTTTGACCCTGCTTCAAAACTTTTCACGCCTCACATACTTCATGCAATTGAGCTGAAATTCACTGTGTCTACTCAGGACACCATAGGGAATAGATGCATTCCAAAACTCTTTCAAAAGTATTACCGTGTGGCGGGGGAGTGGCCTCAAAGTTGACCGTTCGCCATTACAAAGGAACTCGCTGTGTTTTATGCAGTACTACCCATATACTTTATGCAATGTGGACAAAATCTTACAGTACTGCTATGGACCCGAGTCTGAACAGATATATATGCTAATAGGATGATACGGTCATAGCGCCACCTACTGGTAGCAGGAAAGTTTCGTTGTAAACATGTGTTTGTTGTATCTCTGTGGAAATAAGAGGAGAGCATAGGACAGGAGAGTATAGGAGACAAGAGCATAGGAGAGAAGACTGCGATGACCCCGCGGATCGCAAGGTGCGCGAGGGCCCGCAATGCTGCTTGCAGCTTTAATTTTTTTTTTTTTTTTTTTTTTTTTTTTTTTCCCCCTCCGAGATCGCATTTTTGGAGGCCTTAACATGCCCAAAAACTCACCAAACTTGGTAGAAAAATTCATTCGCCCGAAAAATTTTGAAATTTGCTGACTTTTGAAATGCACATATAAAAATGGCTCTATAGCGCCCCCAACGCGTAGCCCCTCTGGCCGGTTTGACACAGGATTATGAAAATTGGCACACATATGTATCACCTCAAGACGCACAAAAAAGTCTCTTGGACCCCCCCTCCAAACCCAACAGGAAGTCCGCCATTTGAAGGTTTGTGGCCATTTTTGGCGATGTGTGACCCTGCTGCCAAACTTTTCACGCCTCGCATACTTCAACGGATTGAGCTGAAATTCGCCGTGTCCACTCAGGACACCATAGGGAATAGACGCATTCCAAAACTCTTACAAAAGTCTGACGGTGTGGCCGGGGCGTGGCCTCAAAGTTTGACCATTTCTGAGGACACAGAAAGTCTCTATAACTTCTTCGTTTTCTGTCCGATCTGTACGAAATGTCACATGTATGATCAGAGTCTGACCCTAAACACATCTATACAACAATATTGAGGCTTTGACAGAGCGCCACCTACTGGCTACACAAAATGTTGTGTTTTCATAGGTTTTTCTGCCTGCCCCCCTGGCCTGTTTTGAGTAGGGTCATGAAAATTGGTACACATGTGTATCACCCCAAGATGCACAAAAAAGTCTCTTGGACCCCCCCTCCAAACCCAACAGGAAGTCCGCAATTTTGAAATTTCTGTTAATTTTTGGCGATTTGTGACCCTCCTACAAAACTTTTCACGCCTCGCATACTTCATCCAAATGAGCTAAAACTCACTGTGTCCACTCAGGACACCATAGGGAATAGACGCATTCAAAAACTCTTACAAAAGTCTGACGGTGTGGCGGGGGCGTGGCCTCAAAGTTGACCATTCGCCATTACAAAGGAACTCACTGTATTTATTGCCCTAATGCGTAGCCCCGCTGGCCAGTTTGACACAGGATCATGAGAATTAGCACACATGTGTATCACCCCAAGACGCACAAAAAAGTCTCTTGGACCCCGCCTCCAAACCCAACAGGAAGTCCGCCATTTTGACTTTTGTGGCAATTGTTTGCCTATTTTTGACCCTGCTTCAAAACTTTTCACGCCTCACATACTTCATGCAATTGAGCTGAAATTCACTGTGTCTACTCAGGACACCATAGGGAATAGATGCATTCCAAAACTCTTTCAAAAGTATTACCGTGTGGCGGGGGAGTGGCCTCAAAGTTGACCGTTCGCCATTACAAAGGAACTCGCTGTGTTTTATGCAGTACTACCCATATACTTTATGCAATGTGGACAAAATCTTACAGTACTGCTATGGACCCGAGTCTGAACAGATATATATGCTAATAGGATGATACGGTCATAGCGCCACCTACTGGTAGCAGGAAAGTTTGGTTGTAAACATGTGTTCGTTGTATGTCTGTGGAAATAAGAGGAGAGCATAGAACAGGAGAGTATAGGAGACAAGAGCATAGGAGAGAAGACTGTGATGACCCCGCGGATCGCAAGGTGCGCGAGGGCCCGCAATGCTGCTTGCAGCTTTAATTTGTTGTTGTTTTTTTTGCGCCACCCCACCCCCCACTAGAAACGTTTGGCTCAATAATCATTTATGCTTCTCACACAAGTTTATATGAAACTTACAGTAGTATTTATATTTATACTTCTGCAGTGTGTAACTCTGACTCATACCCTAGCCATAGCCAGAAGATTATAAGTGAGAGTACATTATGTGTTCAAGCACATCTGGACAAAGGGAGGGGCACAGTGAGGATTCTTTTCTTGGACTTCTCAAGTGCCTTCAACACCATCCAGCCCCTACTGGTACTACTGGACAAACTGAGGGATATGTCAGTGGACCACTACTTGGTGTCCTGGATTGCTGACTACCTCACTGAGAGACCGCAGTACGTCAGGCTAAAGGACACCAGGACTTCTGCTACAACTCAGAATGTTGTCACATCCAGAAGTTTGCAGATGACACAGCCATCGTGGGGTGTATCAGGGATAATGGAGAGGATGAGTACAGGAGTGTAGTCAGTGACTTTGTCACCTGGAGTCAGATGAACCATCTCCAGCTTAACACCTCAAAGACTAAGGAGCTGGTCATCGACTTCAGGAATTCCAGCCCACAGCCACGTCCAGTGACCATCAGGGACGACGAGGTGGAGATTGTAGGCAACTACAAGTACCTCGGGTTGTGGCTGGACAACAAGCTGGACTGGACATGCTGTAGAGATCACCTGTACAAGAAGGGCCAGAGCCGTCTGTACTTCCTGCAAAGACTGGGAGCCTTCAACATCTGCAGGAAACTCCTGTGGATGTTCTACCAGTCTGTGTTGGCCAGTACACTTTTTTATGCTGTTGTCTGCTGAGGGGGTAACATAAACAAAAGGTGTGCTAACAGGCTGGACAGACTTATCAGGCGGACCGGCTCTGTGGTCGGCATGAAGCTGGACTCCCTGGTGACAGTGGCAGAGAGGAGAACACTAAAAAAATTCTAGCTATTGTGGACGATGCCAGTCAACCTCTGCACACTGTCATCAGTGCTCAGAGGAATCTGAACAGTCACAGGCTGCTCCTCCCCAAGAGCAGGACCAACAGACTCAGAGACTCCTTTGTCCCCCAATCCATCAAACTTTACAACTCTGCTTTTGGCAGGAGGGGGAGAAGGACAGCCCGCCTGATACAACACATGTGCAATAATTTATATGTGCAATAATACATCTGTACCATCTATGCTGCTGTGCAATTTTTGTACATAATTCCTTTACATTTACTGCACTATATCATATTACCATTTATGCTGCTGTGCAATGTTTGTACATAATTCCTCTGATGTTTTATTTTTTACTCTACTGTATTCTGTTTTATTCTATTTAACTCTTGCTCTGACTGTCAGTGTTGTATTGCTGCTGGTACCCAAATTTCCCTGAGGGACCTTCCCAAAGGGATTAATAAAGTATATTCTATTCTATCTATTCTATTCTATTATGTGATGAGGTGCTTCAAAAACACACAGTGCAACAAAAATAAATAAACACATAAATAAATAATAAGTAACTTGATACCTCTGGCACAAGAATTTCCTTCGGGATTAATAAAGTTTTATCTTATCTTATCTTATCTTATCTTATCTTATCTTATCTTATCTTATCTTATCTTAAATAAATGTGTTGAAAAGAGTTTGCTGTTTCCCACATCCGTCTTAATGACAGAATAGAGCTGTTGACACCAGTTACTCTAATAAATGTCTCCTCCTCTGTCCTCCTCATTGCCCTTAGTGATACTTTTCCTACAAGAGTCATAAGGGAACATTTCAAGCAGTTTAATGTTTATTGCATCCTTAACTGTAGAACAACAGTTAGACTGTAACATTCTGGTGAATTTTTTTTACTGAACTAGTAACCAGTAAGTTAAACCAGCAGACCTTTTGTTCTTTTATTTGACATTGAAGAGAGACTATAGATTAACTATGTTGTGTTGTCTACTCATGCAAATGTTTGAAATATTTAATCAATACTTGTGATAAAATCAAAGGCTCATATGTAAGCATTTGTGTGTTAACTTTGTTGATGGAGTTTAGATCACACTGGTGTCCTTTAAGAACACCATGCAGGACCATGGGAACTTTAAAGCAACAGTCTGACATTTTGAGAGCTTATAGGTTCATTTGTGACCATAAAATGATAGCATCAACACAATTGTCATAAATGTCTGCTAAATATCAAACTATTGCCAGTGAAGTTTGGCACTTGTCTTTATGTTTGTCTATTTTCTTCATACAATAGAATATTTATTGTCATTGTACAATGAGATTTTAACAACAAAACTGTGTTAATTAAGTTGGCAACACACTGCCCTAAATTAAAAGCCTGTACGCTGATCACATTGAAGTAAACCCAGTGGGAAAGACAGATGGTTGTGTAATGTTACATAGCAACAACCAAAACATTACTTAGTTTCCGGCAGCTTTTAGCAATGCTGACACATTGTGGATGAACTCATCCCAGTCCTTCTGTATAAACATCATAATACTCTGACTGTCTTCTCAAGGCAGCCAACATGACACCATCATCCTAAGACACTCAAATCAGTTAACGGCTGTAAACCACAATATCTTCAGATCTAAATGTCTTGCGGGGATATTTCACTGTTATAAATATGTCCAGCAGGGTGACTTTGCTGGTCTGTTATTTATTATGTTGGTGACCTAGCTTGAGGGAGTGCTTGACAAACACTAAGCTCCCAGTCTGGTTTTGTTTGTCCATCACTTCCCGTGGACATGCCTGGGTCACAGGACGGCTAGCACATGTGTATCTGCAGTGTATTTTTTAAACCACCCACACCTCAAATGCAAAAAAAAAAAATCAATGAATATGTTTAGATTTGTTTGTATAACAGCGGTGCTACCTATTTAGACTTCTCAGTTAGTCTGCCTGTAAAACAATCACATGTCATGATTTTTCTTTCCACCACTAATAGTATAGTATTTTTAGTGGTGAAAAAACAATTAATAAAAGACTTTCAAAACACACAAAACAACAATGGCAGCAAACAAAAATGGGAATGTCACCTATTTAAATATTAACCTGATGATGACATATGATTAAAAGTGAAGCTTAAGGCTTTATAAACTGAGGGCTACATAAGCGCGTGTACCAAATTTCATTACATGACATGACAAATTTCAGCCTCAGTGTGGTGTAAGGAGAAACATCAGCACCTGGATATCACAAACACCTAGTCAAGTTTCCGACGAGGCAGAGACATGTTTGGAGGGTTTAAAAGATTAATGATTAATAAAAACGCTGGAGCAGAGTGAGGAGCAAGAGTGAGGGCAAGATGTGCAATCTCTAAAGAAGAACAAATCAGAGCATGCACAAACAATTTAAATAAAGATTAATGATTAATCTTTGAATAGCCATATAAACACAGAATCCACTTCAAAAGATATGCTTAAATAGGCTCGGTTTTACTGTAAATCCAGATGCCATGTTCTAGTGTCACCCAACATCATCCTCTTGTATTACCAAATAAGTGTGTAGTAGGTGTAACTACCTTTTAATAGCAGATCAGTATAGAGGGTTCGTCATTTTCCTGCAGGACACTAAATGGCGAAGCAACCAGGAACATGGCTGCCTTCAGTAGAGGAAACTGTGAAAACTGAAGTAAAAAAAATAATTTGCTTAAATAAAAGGCAGCTGGACTGCTGGACTTATTCAAGATGGATGTTATGTTCATTTTTTTTCTGCCAGCCCTCACTCTTGCTCCTCACTCTGCTCCTCTGCTCCAGCATTTTGTTTGTCACCTCTTTCACTCAGATCACAGGTGTGCTCTGATTTAACACCTCCCCTTCCTCCTGCTTCTCCAGATGAACTGCACCGGAGCTGCCACATCTCAGGTGAGATCATTGAACCTTTCAAAAGAAAGAGGCCTGTGGTGTCCTGTAGGAGTCTAAAGTCAAACAAATCATTCACATTCACAGGATGCACCTAATAAAAATGGAGATACAGACACACACTGCAGGAGTGGTCGTCTGAACTTCCAGTGCTTCAAATTGCGACTGTAAGGAAGTGTGTGCACAGTGTAACTGATAATTTTCTTTTAGCAAATGGGGAATATCTAGCTTCTTTATCATGCTGTAATGATGATTAAAAAAATGTCAGCAACCTAAAGACAGCAGGTCAACTCAGGCACAAAGTAAACTGTGCCAAAGGTGACTTCGGGTTTTATTGTCACCACATCTCCCTTCAGTATCAATGACAGACTTTATATACTTATATCTTGTGGCTTTTATGTATTAACATTTTTTAGTTCTCCATGTTAAAATACCCTAAGGTCAGAGAGTTGTTTTTTTTAGAGTTTTTTTTTATCATGACCTTTCATTTTGATTGGTTTGCCTGAATGTGCTCACAGATTAATGAAAGTGCAAGATGTGCAATCTCTAAAGAAGAAAAAATCAGAGCATGCACAAACAATTTAGATTTTTAGACCATGGTTTTTAAAGAAATAGTTGCACCCACACGCCCCTGCAGATCAGCAAATACCAGCGGTCAACCTTTCATTCCTTCAGCCAGAAGAAGGAGCAAAATATTGTGCCGTACTGTAGTCAAAGATCTGTTTCAGACTGCTAATTACCTGCTAAGTAGTTACTGCTGAAGCGCATTGGATAATTAAAAAAAATAAAACACAGATTCTTTTTTGGTTAACTCGCTCCCTCCGGAATGAAGTTAAAAATAAATGTTATTAGCTGATCCCTATGTAATAAAGGCATATTTCAAGGAATACATGCCCACACACACACACACACTGTACATTGGCTAATTTGTGTGCTATTGATGCATGTACTTGTGACCCTGAATGCTGAGGCCCATGTGCAAAATATTAGTTGAGTCCAAACACAGAGGTAATAGATGACTTGTCAAAATGACAGTCTTTAAATTATCCACAAAAAAGAATAAATATGTGTAGGGTGCACCAGACTCAGTGTGTGATGCAATAAATTGATATGTGAACCTGACTGGGAGCACAGTAGGCAACCACACAGACTGCATCTCTTCATCAGCCCGTATCTCTTACATTGTCTGCTGTTGTTTTTTAACATCACTGTTGTTGTTGTGGTTTGTTGTGTTATGTTTGTATAACTGACCTGCAGATCTGTTCAAAAGGTAATTTCAGGGACACTTTGTTTCTCTCCAGAACACAGCTCTGAAATTATATATATATATATATATATATATATATATATATATATATATATATATATATATATATATATATATATATATATATATATATATAGATAGTTCACCAAGAAAATGTAACATGAGGTTGAAATTTCAGTCCTTGAAAATAGAACATGTGTGTATTTCTCCTGCTGCGTCCTAATGTGTTAATGATTCATGAACATTACCTCAGCCATTACCCTGTTTTATTCATGTTGGTTTTAATACCTAACTCCTACAGAAAGTGAATATAAAACTATAACTGCATGTGAAATCAAAACTTAATAGCAAGTGAAAACAAAACAGCTCGCAGGGTCGTGGGGGCTTTAACCCTTAGACTCCTGCATGAAGGATCACTGCTCTGCCTGTTCCCTCACCATCTCCAACCTGCCCTGCCTCCTGACACAGACTTTTGCACCTGCGTTTTCCCCATGATCGGATGACATCCGGGATTACATCTATGTGGTCCATTAGCATAAACACAACCATATGTTGTGTCTGTGGGATGTCTTATTGGCCAAATGTTTCTGTTCCTGCAGTGGCTAAACACTTTGCTCAAGTCTCTTCAAACTGAAAGCAAACTGGCCAGTGTTTAAACACCACTGAACAGAGGGAATGCATCTGTGGTAAAGAATTGCAGAAGTTTCTGACCTTCATCACAACACTCAGACATGGGGCAAGACCTTGGACATGATAAATAATGCACACTACTTGCAGATGAAAAAAAACATGATAACGTCTTCATTATTCATTATTAACAATGATGTCACCCTTAGAAATGCATGAAGAAGGTATATTCTGCTTGATTTGGTACATGTGGCTTTGAACCCAATGTTCTCCAATATTATTTGAAGAGTTTATTTAAGATTAGATTCCTTCTTCATTCATCCTTTCCACCCAGCTCCAGAGGCAACACAGCAGTTTTTCAGGATAAAAGGTAATCAAAGATAAACCTCATGGGTCAAATGTCAAAACTAATTGTTTTAACAGTTTATGGTTCAACAGATTTAGTCCACAGCTTCCACAGTGATTTTCTCAGTTTTTTCCTTATTCCTTATTAACAAAACTACCCTGATGATTCACACTCCTATCCCGGCAAACTCTCTCTCACACACACACACACACACTGTTGCACAGAAGAAAGTAATGACCTACAAAAATTGCTGCGAGGTGTCTTTTATTGCTAAATTGGTCAATCAAGAAATGTATTTGCATTAAAATGAGATGAGGTTAACCATGAGAGAGGAGGACCATGGAGAGGGCTGTGGTTTACATACCAATTAACAAAGCAGAGTTCTTTGAGTTCATACAGAAGGACTGTCATCATTCAAGCTGCAGTCAGCTGTGGGAATGGACTCTGTATGGGTTTTGAATTTCCAAAATGGCAACATAATGTGGGTGTGAGGTAATCTCTCTTGACCTGTTTCACCATTTGTGTTCCTTTTGTCGGTCGGATAAGACACATCTTTCTTATGGGGAAAAGCAGTGACACACAGGAACACTGGTCAATGGTGTGATGTTTTAGTTCAGGTAAGACACTAAGCAGACCGCAGGCAGGAGGGTTGGTAGGACAGTTAGGTTTTAATAGTACAACTGAGGCAGCAAGCAAAAACAGTCCTTTAGATTTGAAGGAGTGTGGCTGGGCGAGCTGGCTGGAGGCTACAGGTTGGAGGATGGAGCATGGTAAGTCCAGATATGGCGTCAAACTGAAGGAAAGCTGGGGATTATAAGCAGGAGAGCAAAAAGATGCAAAGAAGTACACAAAATATAAACTATGGAAGTAAATGAAGCTATATACATATAAATGTGCATAAATGTGCATGTGTGCTACATCAGCTGTTGTGAAAAATTGAGCAGAAAATAAACGACGCAGCTGCTGATGATCTTTGGCGACATGCCAAACTTCCTCAGCCTCCTCAGGAAGTACAGCCACTGAGCTTTCTTCACAAGCTGTGTGGTGTTGAGGGTCCAGGTGAGGTCCTCCATGATGTGGACCCCCAGATATTAGGTAGGACAACAATTTGTCTTTTTCTATATTAAAGGCTTGGGGTTGTGTAGTTGTGAAATCAGAAAAGGTAATTTTACTTTTGTGTTTCCAAGAGTTTAAATCGAGGCAACTAGACTCAAGGATTGTATTTTTTGAAGACGTTTCGCCACTCCCCCAAGTGGCTTCTTCAGTTCTGCTACTTTTCTGGTTGGGAATCTGAGTTTTATGTGTTCAGGACCTCTGTGGGTGGATCTTGCAGGAGCTCACATGACTAAGATCCCTATAGTTGGTTAATGGCCAGTTAATGACCAGAAACTGTGGAATGGAATCAGAGGGTGAGAGGGAAACCGCTCAGTGGATCATGTTTGTGCCCCCCGACAACGTAGGCCTAGGGAGAGTTCAGGGGCCGGACTGCAGGTCAGCATGGGTGATGAGACCTGTAAAGAGACAGAGAGAGAGCGAGAGCGAGGCACAAAACTATGAGGAAGACAGTAAACACAGATTATGAGATGATATTACCTAGTATGAGCCAGACTAAGGAGAGTAGAGGAGAGGTCAGAGGGTGAGGGGGAAACTGCTCAGTGGATCATGTTTGTGACCCCCGACAACGTAGGCCAAGGGAGACTTCAGGGGCCGGACTGCAGGTCAGCATGCAGGTCTTGAGACCAGTGTGAGCCAGACTAAGGATGGTGGTTCCAGAATGGTGTTCTTTAGAAGTCATTTAGTGGTTGGTAATCTAGGCAAAAAGCAGTGTAATATGAGGCTAACTAACTAGCCTCCAACTAGATTTTCCAAGTAACAACATATCAGTGATGTAATCTTTAGAAAATGTAACATTAGAACTGATGAAGAGATCTGGCATCTGCTTGGAGCACACACACATTATGCACAGCACAAGCAGTCTTTGAGTCTTCAAGAATATATAATTCATGCCGATACAAATATGCAAGGAGAGTTACTCAGACTGAAAAACAGAGTCCTGCAAGCAGACAAAAGTTGTTTAATTCAGAAGCAACCATGTGGTCTCTGTAGCTTTCTGTGCCTTCATCCACAAGGCAGTGTAGTCCTGGCTTTACTCCTCAGTTCACATAGAGGATATATTTTCCTCTTGAAGGTAGAAGGTTTATGACCCTGAGTCTCATGACCAGCTGTCCCTCATGCAGTGGCTGAAGACTGTCAGGAGGGAACAGACAAAAACACCCTTTCCTGTGCTGATTGCATAAAGCATCCTTGATATGAGTGTCAGTCAAATGCAGGTTAGAGCAGATTAGCAATGTTAATTTTCTATAATCTGTAGTTATTCTATACAATTGCCAATACAGAGTGTAACACTGCTATAATATTCTGCTTAGAATTTCAGGTTGAAGGATCCATTGCCAACAGAACCAAAGTCTCCTCCAGGCTACAGTATGTAAGGACAGCCTCACTCACTCCCTACTCAGTCTTTCACTGTGAAATGCCTAAAGTCTCAGGGTCTAATGCCTGCACAGCAAACCGATTGTTTACGGATGTAAAAACGGTTCTATGAATGAAGTGAATGCGTAACCCTGTGACTACAACCCTCGGGTCAGGAGCATTATGCCAAATTAACCACACCTGTGGGTGCGTGCTCCACAGTATATGAATGATTCGCATACACACACTCACCCAATTTCTATCCACCGGGCAACGCCCAGCCAATCACCAAAAGAGAGCGACCTAGACGGTTACAGGTTCACTTCATTCATAGAACTGTGTTTACATCCGTAAACAATCGTTCTATTTCATATCAGTTAACCTGTAACCCTGTGACAACAATATGGCAAATCAGTCACAAGTGGAAATCAACAGGAAGGCAGCTGTTAATAACAGAAAAGAGCACAGCAACAATTGCAGGCAAATGCAAAATAATCTATTACAAGGTTGTTGAACAGACAGTGATTCTGGGACAACTATTGAAGTGATGGGCAAGCAATACTACCCAGAACATAATAAGCTCTATAAAAAAACGGAGAACAAGAAAAGCCCTCCCAGCCCGTCAGGGAGGCATCCGTTGTCAACATCACCCAGGACCCCCCAGGCCCAGGGGAACTCCCTCCAAGACCTCCCTACCTTGCAAGGACCTCGAGACACCTGCAAGACAGCAAGGTGCTTCAGTCCCTCTGGGAGAGCTTCTGAAACCAGCGCTGAAGAGGGTGCATGTGCAGTAGGCCCAGAGGCTGGGAGAGACAAGGTGCTATGAAGCCCCTGATGGCACAAACCCTCTAGTGGGTAAGACATGCCCTCACAAGGTCTGAGTTCAGGCAAAGCCCCAAATACTTCACCAACCTGCATGGCGTCAAGCAGCTCTTCTCTGGCTTCAAGTGCAGCCCGAGTGAAGCCAAGTACACCAACACTGCTGGGGTGTGCCTGCGGGCCAGGCCGTGAGATGGAGCACACACTAGCCAATCGTTCAGATAATTGAGCACTCAGAAGCACCCTGTACTTGTAAGCCATTCCCTGAAATGTGAACCGCAGGTAGCGGCAATGATCTGGGTGAATGGCTATGTGAAAATAAGAATCGCGAAGGTCCACAGTTGTGAACCAGTTGCCTGCTCGAACAGCCTGAGCATCTGAAAACAGAGAAGCTTTCTCCAGTATGTTTTGGAACAAGGAAGTAAGGGGGAATAGAACCCCTGCTCCACCTCCTCTGGAGCCAGAGGGCGTATTGCCCCTGTGGACAGTAAGGCCGAGATTTCGTTGGCCAGCACAGTCAGATGAGAACTGTTCCCCACACTTGTCTGCAAGACGCCTCAAAAGCATGGAGTGCAGCAACCTAAACTGCAGGCAATATCTGCACTCTAGTGCACTGGCACCAAGTCCTGAGATGGGAGCTGGAAAGGCAGGCGCCAGGGGACAGGGCTTGTCAGGAACACTGATGGGGTTTAACCCCCCTGCCACCACACTCACAGGGGCCTGTGCCCGCCCCTGCACATGACTGGGCCCCTGCGGGTATCTGGAGGGGGGGCCCTGTTTTGTCACAGGAGACCTCCTGAGACTCAATCGCCTGTCTGGGACTGCTCAAGGAATAACCCCAGAAGGCCGCTGGTGACGCATAGACTGAGTATGGAGTCTCAATTCCTGAGATTTGTCCAGTGCTGCCTCAGCTGGTGCTAGCCATGGTGAGCTGAGCCAGGAGCTACCAAGGGTTTTGGTCTGTGTGCCTGCCCTTTGAATCGCGGTATCCACAACTGTGGACGTGTAAGGAAGCAGATCAGTGGGGCTCTTTGAGTCCAGATCCCAAATGGCCCAAAAGGCCCTCCAGATACACCAGCAGAAGGGTGTTTGCCAGCCTAGAGGCCATAGCGACAGGCTGACAGGCCATCACCACCAAACCATCTGTGTGGCCCTGCACTTCTCATTTGGGTGACGAGCCACCCTGCCTGAGGGGGATGCCCCGGCCAGGAGTGCAAATGTGGGACCAACCTCTGAGGTCCCATCCAACCCATGCTCTGCCGCTCCATGCAAGGCACTGAGTGCTGAGCGGGGGGCAGAGGCTTACCGTGTTTGCCCAGGACTCTTGGAAGCGGCAAAGAAGATCAGTATACACAGGCAACAGCATCCGCCCCTGACCGACAAAACCATGATCCAATGCAGAGGCCCTGGGGGAGCTGGAGGAGCAGGGAGCCCCCCCCAGCCGTGGCCGCCTTGGGCAGTAGAGTGTCCAGGGAAACACCACAGGACTCAGATGGACCAGCATCCTCAGGAAAGCCACCCAGAGACACAACGTGGTCTTCTCCACAGCCATCCAGCAGGACAGAGGAGGAGCCAGAACTGTTGGTTATATCTAAATTACCTGATGCTGCCAAAGAGACAACATCAGGGTAAAAATGTGCAGGCAGGGGTGCCTGTCTCTCCAGTAGCCTCTGCTGGGATGCTGCCATGACATCCATGGTCTTACGCATGTCATGAAGTTGCTGCTGCAGGAGGTCCACTCTGGATCATAGACCTGTCCCAGCTTTCGCTTCTTCCCAGACTCTCCCCTCGCCTTGCAGGGTGGGGCAGATTCTGACTAGGTGGAGTGGGAGCCTCTTCCAGGACAGACGCCACGTGGTCACTGTCCATCTTTGAAGCCATCACACTGTGATCACACTTAAAACCTTCCTGCAGTAGCCAACAGCACAAAATATGCATCGCTGAGTGAATCAATCAGTCAGGACAGGCAAGTAAAATGTCATCAAACACATAAAAGAGCAAACCGTAGTATTGCTATGCCCCTCCAGGGCAGAGGCAGCGAAGCGGGCCATTGGCAACAGAGGGAAGCACCTACCATGAAGCAGCAGAGCGTTGTTAGCACAACAATGCACAAAGGCCACACACAGCCACTGCAAAAGTTGCGGCAGGGAGGAAAGCTCACCAAACTGTTGCAAAGAGCCTCACAGCGACCAGGAGGATAGAAAGAGGGTGAGTGTGCGTACACGTGTCATTCATATACTGTGGAGTGCGCACCCACAGGTATGGTTCATTTGGCATAATGCTCCTGACCTGAGGGTTGTAGTAACAGGGTTACAGGTTCACTGATATGAAATAGAACTGCTTTTTTATGTGGAAAATTCAAACAAGATAGTTTTACAGTGCAAGCAAATTATTTTCACTCAGGATTCCTGTAAAAAAATGATCAAAAATAGAGTGGTTAAAGTGATTTTTTATTTCAATTTGATGTGTGGAAAATGTAGTGCTAAATGTGATTACCAAATTGAGCTGGAATTGCTACAGAAAGTAGTCATCACTTCATTTAATTGTTTAAAATATTTTAACTATAGTGTGGTCCTGCTTCTGCCTGCAATCATTCGATTGCATTTTATCCATTACAAAATGTATCATTCTGATACAGTACAACTTTTCAAGTACAAGTTTTGCTCCTGAGATGTCCCACAGAGACTCAATGCCATCAAGGACATTTGTTTGCCCATTCTGTGACAAGGGCTACCCTCACCATAACCTTAAGGATGAGGAGTGATATCTGATTTGATGTACATTTGGGAGTTGTCTCTGTTCCTGTGAACTGAGTGGACGTGTAATATTGTGAGGTCAAGAGAGGTTGGCAGAGGCACGGGTCAATGTGATTTAGTGTAAAGCGCTTTGAGTACCTGAGTAGGTAGGAAAGCACTATGTAAGTACAGACCATTTACAGTCAGTGACATGAAACATCTGGATAAAGATGGAAATGTGGAAAATAAATGTAGTATCAACCTCTCTTGCCCTCACAATGTTACAAGTCTACTCTGTAAACATAAGGTGGAATGCCAAAAAACTCATTCTTTTAGAAGATATATAGGGATATTCACCAATGATTAAGTAGTGCAAATTCAGCAGAGAATGAAAAACTGGTACATGTGCAGTTACTGGACATTAAAGGTAAGAGAAAACTCAAAAAGAGTCAGCCAGATTTCGGTGCGCGCAGAGAAGTAAGAGAGTAACAACAAGCCAATACTACAGGGTCATCCCGGAGTTTGGCTGATGTTTTTAGCGTTTTATAGTGTCAAGTGGAGTTGAGATCTCAGGATTAGCTTCCATTAAAGGAAGGCTATAGGCTGAAGTATTAACATAAATATTAACAGTAATTCATGATGTAATGATTAAAATAATTGTCAGAATATCTATCATCTAGTAATCAGACATATCTCTGAAATCATCTTTCTGTTATACTTGGGTTATATGAGGACAATTGTGTATGTGTTTATAAGAAATGATCAGAAATTAGTCATGGTCATAAGTTCCAAAGGTCATGGCTGACAAAGCAGTAGGGCCTGGTGAATAACAGGATGCATCTGGTGGATGATTGCACCATAGTTGCACCAAATGAGGAACTGACATTTGGGTTGCCAGGGCGTACGTGACCAACATGATGGTTAATGAAATTAGAGATAAGAATGACCTAAGAAATGCATATTCAAAAGTGTGTGATATCATTGTGCTGACCATTGGTCAAAATATATCTGCAGTGAAACGAAATGTTGTACAATTGGTTAGCAAACATCTGCAGTTTGATGATGTTTGGAAAATAGGTTGTCTTTGCACCAAGGGCTATAAAAGTTTGAGTACGAAGGCTCAACCCAGGATTTCTACACCGGACGAGGACTGCACTGTGTGTGGACTGAGCCAAACCCTCAGCAGGGCTATTTTGGCTTTAAAAGTTCTGTCTGTATTCCCCCTGCTTAGCAGGCGATGTTGGACACTTCTTTAGCATGCTAGTGCTAATTCTTGGACTTGAACAAAGAAGAAGACGTCTTGGACCAACAGGGAAGTGAGAACATACACTTTTTTGTGACAGGTCCCCAGACCGTCAGGATTAACGGTGGTTAGAAGCCAGGCGAGTTACCCCGCCCTCAGCTTAAGTAGTGTGTCTTAGAATTCTGCTAGGGTAATACCCTTCTGACTAAGGCACCAGGACCCCATTAGACGGAGAGCTGACGATTATTTCCGGGGATCTAACACGTGGTGCCCAACGTGGGGCACGACAGAAGAGTGAAGTTTAAGAAAGATCTTTTGCGCCAGGCTGGGAAAGACTATATTAAAGATCTGATGCAATGGCGGAAGGAGAGAAAGTCGCCAAGGGCCCGAGGTGAAGACCCCATTGTTCTCACCCACGGGGAGACACTGAAGAAGACCTGGCCCCTATTTACAGCTCCCAAATGAAAGGATTTATCTTGATCGCCCGAGGGGAGACGCTTTGTACTATAAAGAATTTTGTGGCCCTGCAGCTTACTACTGCAGCAATCATGAGGCAGTGAGATCAGCTGACTTGAGGAAAGGGAGGCATCCAGAGTGATGAAGGAGTTAACGGAAGAACCAAGCAGGATCGTCATTGAGAATAAGTGTGCCCGCTGATGAGGTGCCTGATGAGGCGCCTGATGGCAGGACGAGTCCAGGGGCTGAACCGGTGGCACCAGACTGCTCCCCGGCCAAAGGTGACTGTGGTTTCAGCATTTTGCTGTTCTTCGACTCCAAGAGAGTCAGGGAGGGGGAGTGATTGGAGCAGTAGAGCGCTGCTGCATGGCTTTCTCCCTCAACAACAAGAAACCAGACAAGTGCGAGTGAACTGGATCCAGGCGGATGGCCATAGCCCGTACTGGTACTACACCCAGATGTGTGTCCGTGGAAGAAACATCACCTATTGGATGGAAGAGGTGGTTGAACCAGCCTCTCATCAACAGCAGTGAAGTCACAGCCTGCTCCCTAAACCAGAGGAGTTTTGGAGATTTCTGAACCTGACCTGTGAGGCCAAGGAGGGAACCCGAGCCACAGAGCAGAGTACTGAAACGCCCTCCAGCAACAGCACCACACCTGCAGCGGGAAGTCCCAAGGAGCCCGAGCCAGGCAGCCAGAAATCACCTCGCATGCCGTCATCCTTTCCCCGACAGTTTGAAGACTGCATGGAGTGGAAAGCTTTTAAGTTTGATCCCTGCATGTGGGACATAGTTCCTATCGTATGCCAAGAGCAGCACTACTTGGTCCTGAGTCGGCAGGAAGAAGCGAGGGTGACCCAGAGAGGGGAGCCTCCAGAGTCTGGGGAAATTCAGATAGAGGGGTTGCTGAACAGGTGTCCCACCTGAGGGATTCCAAAACCTGTGACTCAGACGCCTCATCTGGCTGGGCCTGAGCACATGGAGATGTACGTCCAGAAACTACCTACACCCGAAGAGCTGTGGGCCACTCCCTTGGGAGATTTTGCCAAGATCGACAGGTGTGTGCTGAAGGGCCAAGGGCGAGGGCATTAGGATTAAGATTAAGAAACCTTTATTAGTCCCACAATGGGGAAATTGCATTTTTGCAACAGCTTATACAGACAGCAAAGGATAAGTTAAGAAAAGATATATACATTATAAAATAGACTACCAATAAAATATAGAATAGAATCAAAAAACAGTTTACATATTAACAGTTATTGCACAGGTGAGTGGAGGTAGAAGTGGTATGTAAGAAAACTGTACATAGTGCATCAAAAAACTAAAATAATTTATTGTACACTGTGGTGTGTGAATATTGCACCTATCTGCAACTAGCTGACAGGGTGTCCTGCAGGGGGTGGGACTCATTGTCCAGCATGGATGTCAGTTTTGCCAGGACCCTCCTGTCACCCACCTCCTGCACTGAGTCCAGAGAGCAGCCCAGGACAGAGCTGGACTTCCTAATGACTCCAGCCTCTTCCTCTCCCTCTCAGTGATGCTGCTGTTCCAGCAGACCACACCGTACAGGATGACTGATGCCACCACAGAGTCATAAAAGGTCTTCAGGAGTGCCCCTTTCACTCCAAAAGACCGCAGTCTCCTCAGCAGGTAGAGCCTGCTCTGGCCCTTCTTGTACAGTGCGTCTGTGTTGTGAGTCCAGTCCAGTTTGTTGTTGAGGTGAACACCCAGGTATTTGTAAGAGTCCACCTGCTCAATGTCCATTCCCTGGATGTTCACCGGTGAGGGGGGGGCAGAGTGTCGTCCAAGTCGTCGTCCATCCGTGCAAAAGTCCACCACCATCTCTTGGTTTTTCCCTGCATTGATCAGGAGGTGGTTGTCACTGACACCAGTCCACAAAGTTCTGCGTCAGTCCTCTGTACTCCGCGTCGTCGTCGTCACTGATGAGACCAACAATCGCAGTGTCATCAGAGAACTTCTGCAGCACACAGCCGTCAGTGTTGTGTCTGAAGTCCGACGTGTAGAGGGTGAAGAGGAAGGGGGCCAGGACAGTTCCCTGAGGGGCACCTGTGCTACAGGTGAGCAGGTCAGACACACAGTTCTGGGCTCTCACAAACTGTGGTCGGTTTGTGGGGTAGTCCCTGATCCACTCTGACAGCAGGTGGTCCACCCCTGTCTGCTCCAGTTTGTCCTTCAGGATCGCCGGCTGGATGGTGTTGAAAGCACTGGAAAAATCAAAGAAGGTAATTCTCACAGTGCTGCCGGGCTTCTCCAGGTGAGAAAGAGCTCGGTGTAGCAGGAAGGTGACAGCATCCTCCACTCCAACATTAGGCCTGTAGGCAAACTGCAGCGGATCCATGGAGGAGCCCACTGTGGAGCGGAGGTGTCTCAGGACCAGTCTCTCCAGTGTCTTCATGAGGTGGGATGTCAAAGCCACTGGTCTGTAGCTGCTGAGGTCTTTGGGGTGCAGTGTTTTAGGCACTGGTACCACACATGAGGTCTTCCAGAGCTGTGGTACCACCCCCAGCTTGAAGCTCAGGTTAAAGACGTGCTCCATAACTCCACACAGCTGGTATGCAAAGGACTTAAGGAGCCTGGAGCTAATGGCATCTGGTCCAGCTGCCTTCCTCGTCTTTGTCCTTCTGAGTTCTGTTCTCACCTGGGCTGCTGTGAAGGACAGGGGTGGGGGTGGGGAGTGAGTGTCTCTGTGTTGGTGTGAAATGGTTTGATGTTGTGATAAGCTAATAGTGTGGGGGGCTGTGGGAGAGGAACAAAGGCCAGGAGTGAGAGAGTAGAGGTGAGACTGCATGGGGGGAGGAGTGGGTGCTTCATCAAACCTATTGAAGTGTAGGTTTAGGTCGTTGACCCACTTCTGATCCGCCTCAGCCTGTGAGTGGGGTGTGTTGTAGCCAGAGATGGTTTTCAGGCTTCTCCACACCTCGCTAACATTCTGCTGCTGCAGCTGCTTCTCCATCTTCTTCCTGTAGCTGGCTTTTCCCTCTCTGACCTTCCTCCTTAGCTCACTCTGTACAGCCCTCAGCTCATCCTTGTTCCCTGACCTGAAAGCTTCTTCTCCTTCAGGAGAGCTTTGATTTCAGGGTTAATCCACGGCTTGTTGTTGGAGAAACACTGTACCCTCTCTGAAGGAACAGTGTTCTCAGCGCAGAAGTTAATATAGTCCGTTATGCAGTCCGTTATGGTTTTGATGTCCTCTCCATGTGGGTCATAAAGCTCTGTCCACACAGTGGTGTTGAAGCAGTCCATGAGAGCAGCCTCACTCTCCTCGGTCCATCTCTTCACTCTGCGTGAGACCGCCGGTTGCCTGTGCACAACAGGAGTGTACACAGTCCGCAGATGGACTATGTTATGGTCAGCTCTTCCCAGGGGAGGGAGGGGGGATGCAGAATATGCCTCCTTGGCGTTGGCATAAAGCAAGTCCAGTGTTCTATTGTCTCTAGTGGGACAGGTGACATACTGAGTGAATGTGGGCAGAACAGATGAGGGAGACGCGTGGTTAAAGTCTCCAGAGATGAGGAAGAGGGCCTGTGGGTGCTGTGTCTTGCAGCCTGCTAGTGACTGAGAGCAGGGTGTCACAAGCTGTGTCCGCGTTAGCAGACGGAGGGACGTACACCACCATTACAATCACATGTGAGAACTCCCGTGGCAGATAGAAAAGCCTCATGCTAACTGCTAACAGTTTGATGTCCCTGTTGCACAGTTGTTCTTTAATAGTGCAGTGTCCCTGTTTGCACCACCTCACGTTCACATACACCAGCCCCCCTCCTTTTCCCTTACCGCTGTCCAGCGTTCTGTCCGCCCGCAGCAGATGAAAGTTTTCCAGCAGAAGAGTAGAATCAGGGATTTTCGGTGTGAGCCAGGTCTCGGAGAACAGAAGGATGCTGCTCTCCCTGTACTCACGCTGATGGCGAGTTTGTGCCACTAGCTCATCCATCTTATTGGGAAGAGATCTCACATTTCCCATAGTGACGGTGGGGAGAGCCGGTCTGAATTGTCTCTTCTTTTCCCGACATTTCTTCCCGGCACTGCAACCACGGCGGGTCTTCCGAACCAGTTTAAGGGGTATTTGGTGTCTGTCCCTGGGGAACACTACAGCACTACGCAGCGCAATCAGCTGTTCCCTACTGTAAACAAAGCGCACATGAGCCGCTTCATGCATTGTTGCGCTGGATGTTGTCGTAAAAGCAGAAAAACTGCGAGAATCCTGATAAAAAACTGCAGGGACACGGTACTATACTGTATGGAAGAACCTTGCTAGAGAGTGTGGCGGAGGTGCCAAAAGAGATCCTGGGAGTCTCTTCCCCCAACCAACCCTGAGAGAATCAGAGAGCGACTCTCCAGCCCAGGAGAGACAGAGATCAGCTAACGACCGACGGTGGACAAGGGGCATGGAACACATCTATGAGGAGGTCCAGTTCTGACTGCACCTTGAGAAAGTACCTTGGCTTCGTCAGAAGTAAGGAAGTGGGCGGAGCTCCCCTCCCACCAGGGGAGGGACCAAGCTGGACTATAACTGAGGGAGCACAAGGGGAAGTGGTCAGTGCAAAAGTGTAATGACACTGCCAGGACGAGAAGAAGATGATGACTGACAACACCAGCGGTACTATGACTGCAGTAACATCGACCACACCAATGATTATTGGAGTAAGTACAGTTACTGCTTACATTCACAATTGCTTTGAAACTGAGAAACCTGCCATCAACTTTACCCAATATGACTTTTGGGTATTTGAGTTTACATGGTTGATTTTCTGCTGCACCGGAAACTTGTCCCTGAGGCAACCCCTGCAGTTCATCGCCCTCGGCCTGGGGCTGACTAAAGCCCTGATCGTGGCCAGCAGCAGAAGTGGGAGACAGATCACTCGACCCTGGTTCCACATCTACTTTCTGGGACACACCCACATTGATGCTACACATGGAGGCATTTTCCTGGGCCTTTTTTGAGCTCACAGAAGAGTTCAGCAGGGTGATGGATGTCCATGAACGCTTTCCTAGCCTACCTGCTCGTCATAGCGGTGTACCGGTATGCAAGACCAGGCCATTACCAGCCGACCAAGGTCGTTGCAGCCACCCTCTGGGTCCAGGGCTGGGTGTTCCGTGGCATCCTCTGCAGGATAGGAGCTGAGGCATCAATCGCCATGACTGGATGGTTCATGCTGTATCCTGCCCTCTTCCCCCGAGTGGAGGCTTCAACTTCTGTACTACTGTACCTACAGTATACGTAAGGACCCCGCTACCAACACGAAGACCGGGCTGGTTGAACACAATGGATGGTGGGGATCCAGGGAAAGGAACCTCGACATAAGAAAAGAAGAAAACCCAGCGCTCCACCAGCAGAAGAAAGAAGAGAATGAAATATATACACATAGATAATCAAATACTAATCAGATCTGTTTTAATCTAATTACAGGAGGATGCATGGTGCAGCAGGTGTGGAATCCCTGTCAACAAAGCAGGATGGGTATGGGATCTTGCTACAGCAATGCAGTGCTCCCGATGCTACATGATAGATCCTCACCCGCATGCAGCCTATGGCATCCTCCAGGGAGTGAATCACCCATTCAGCCCACAAGTACCAATTACTGTTGCATCAGGGATTGATAAGCATGGGAGAGTCGTCTGGAATTCCTTATGGAACAATGAAGCCACGTGTACACCCCGACTAATCACCTTGGGGGTTTATGTACCAGCCTACACCAAGCTGTGAGAGTTCCATGATGGAACACGTCTTCACACCACTCACAGACTAGATGGGAGGTTTCTCATCACTGGTGCCCGGCAGCCACCCTACCATCCACCGGGATGAGCCAGCAGCTGTCGGGGAGGTGGAACATCGTGATGTCGCTGTCCAGACCATGGTCGCTGGAGTCATCACTAAGGAGATGAGCTGTTGGAAATGTGCCAAGGAGAAGGCATCGAGCCAGTCGGGCTCAAGGCGACACCGCAACTGATGGAGAGAGGATTGAGATCGTGGAGACGGCTGGTGAAGAATCAACTGAGCAGGAGCGAGATGAGGCGGTCAAGAAGGAGCTGGAAGGGATGGTCGCTGCGGTGGAACGGCAGTTGGCGAGGCCACCCTCGGTGCCTGCCGCTGAACCCAAGGAGCAGCCACCAAGACCAGCACCCCCACCATCAACCAACAGCTTACTGGAGCAGCTGAGGGAGATGGGAGAGCTAGCATGGCCTGGAGTGACTTCTTTCGAGCAGCAGCCTCACAACCAGACGGAGATGATGGAGACCTCTCAAGAAGAGCCAGTGCCAGATGTGCTGGACCTAGTGCCCACCGATTCCCCTTGCAGCATGGGGACCCCTGAGTTCTAGGAAGATAGATGGTAAGAAGTAACCTGTGATCTCAAGAAGGGGGTGTCAAGTGGAGTTGAGATCTCAGGATTAGCTTCCACTAAAGGAAGGATGGGCTGAAGTATTAACATAAATATTAACAGTAATTCATGATGTAACGATTAAAATAATTGTCAGAATATCTATCATCTTGTAATCGGACATATCTCACAAATCATCTTTCTGTTATACTTGGGTTATATGAGGACAATTGTGTATGTGTTTATAAGAAATGATCAGAATTTAGTCATGGTCATAAGTTCCAAAGGTCATGGCTGACAAAGCAGTAGGGCCTGGTGAATAACAGGATGCATCTGGTGGATGATTGCACCATAGGCGTGCCAGGGCATATGTGACCAACATGATGGTTTATGAAATTAGAGATAAGAATGACCTAAGAAATGCATATTCAAAAGTGTGTGATATCATTGTACTGACCATTGGTCAAAATATATCTGCAGTAAAACGAAATGTGAGAACAAAGAAGAAGACACTTGGACCAACAGGGAAGTGAGAGCTGTTGCTTGGCTTAAACCGCTGAACCTGCATATAAAATAAATATTTTAAAATTCAGAATTCTCCTGTTTTCCCTAGTGTTAGTACACCTCAGTCTCATGGAAGTAAAAATCTAGGTAAGGCTAGGTGGCTTTTTGACGTGTTCCAAGATCTAGCTCTAGCGTCCACACTGGTTTTTAGGAGTCCACTACCATTTATGTCCTTAGGGCTTATTTTCCTAGCCTTTAAATTTTAACCTGGCACGTACCAAGTGCACAGATCCATTAGGGGTTAGCCACCACAACTGACGGGGCCCTTCACCGGTCCCGGCTGCGGGTAAGCCTCCCTGTGTGGTTGCATCGGTGGGAGGGAGGAAGCAGGGCAGATGTCAGGATTAACGGTGTTTTTTTTTTTTTTTTTTATGTGTTGTTCGGGACATTTTTGTCCTCTGAGAGAAATTTTTCTGTTTATTTTGGCCATAACTTTGTCAATATGTGGACAAATTGAATCATTTTTCCTCAATAAGCTTAATTTTACATAAATTTTGTTAATATGATTTTAAAAATTTTCATAGGTCAACGGTACACTGTGGGCAAATTTTACCCCCTAATGTGTTGTTCGGGGACAAAAACGTCCCCTAACTTTAACGGTTTTAAAAATATATTAGATAAATATTTTTTTGAAATTTTTTTGCATAGACCTTTTAATTAACTTCAGTTCTAATCAACAGTAGTGAAAAAATCATTTTCCCCCAAGATTTTAACCCTTTAATCACCAATTTTATAAGGGGTGGTGCTGAAAATTGAAAAAAAAAAAACACAAAATGGCTCATTTTTAATAGAAAAGGTGAATGTGGACTGGATTCTTTTTAACCTTTATTACAGTCTTGGTCATGTCAAACATCAGTAAAAAAAACTGACTTTATTGCATTATTAGTTTTTGCACAGCACTGGATTTTCTTTTTTCTCTTGGATGTTTTCATTTTACATGCTTATGCATCGCCGTTGTACGTCTGAATTAGGTACACTTCACTTAGTAACTTTATTTTCCTGACTTTCCTTCCCTGACAGTGTGCAAATGGCTCTCTTCCTCTCTAACATACACACACAGTGTGTAGACACACAATTATGTGCTAAAATACTCCCTATAACTCCATATACAAGCCAGAAACTACAGTACATGAGCACAGGCCTGCAGGTAAAGGGTTAATATGGTAATTAAGTTGTTAACTGTAAAAATCACAAACGTTACCTCCTACCAACAGGGTAAACCACCAACAATCAAGAATGCATGATTATTTAGTGCCATGGCTGTGCAGTCAAAAAAAGTGTGGTTATAATGTAAGTCTATGGGACAAAATGGGAGAAAAAAAGAAATTCCAGTGCTGTGCAAAAACTAATAATGCAATAAAGTCAATTTTTTTACTGATGTTTGACATGACCAAGACTGTAATAAAGGTTCAAAAGAATCCAGTCCACATTCACCTTTTCTATTAAAAATGAGCCATATTGTGTTTTTTTTTTCAATTTTCAGCACCACCCCTTATAAAATTGGTGATTAAAGGGTTAAAATCCTTGGGGAAAATTATTTTTTCACTACTGTTGATTAGAACTGAAGTTAATTAAAAGGTATATGCAAAAAAATTTCAAAAAAATATTTATCTAATATATTTTTAAAACCGTTAAAGTTAGGGGACGTTTTTGTCCCCGAACAACACATTAGGGAGAAAAAAAGAAAATCCAGTGCTGTGCAAAAACTAATAATGCAATAAAGTCAATTTTTTTACTGATGTTTGACATGACCAAGACTGTAATAAAGGTTAAAAAGAATCCAGTCCACATTCACCTTTTCTATTAAAAATGAGCCATTTTGTGTTTTTTTTTTTTCAATTTTCAGCACCACCCCTTATAAAATTGGTGATTAAAGGGTTAAAATCCTGGGGGGGAAATGATTTTTTCACTACTGTTGATTAGAACTGAAGTTAATTAAAAGGTCTATGCAAAAAAATTTCAAAAAAATATTTATCTAATATATTTTTAAAACCGTTAAAGTTAGGGGACGTTTTTGTCCCCGAACAACACATTAGGGTAGTGTTTGCGAACAATGCATGAGGGTTAATTTTTTTATTTAACCTTTATTTAACCAGGTAAAAAACCCATTGAGATCCAGATCTCATTTACAAATGTGACCTGGCCAAGTGGTCAGCAGCACACATCAAGAACATTAGAACAACATTTTAAAGTTGGTGAATAAGATGAAAACAGTTATCCGAGCAGTAAAAATAAGTGCAGCAATAGAAAGATATCTTAAAAACACAGGCACTGATGAATTGACGCTTTTTGCCTAATGTGTAATAAAGAATTAAACATTTTAAATGAGATAAGTTCAGAAATTTTTAAATCAGTTTGGAGGGTATTCCAGGCTGAAGGGGCAGAGTAGCTAAAGGCCCGCTTTCCTAGCTCAGTCAGCACATGAGGGACCTGCAGGTGGTAAATGCCACTGGAGCGTAGGGCATAGTGGCTGGTAGTTCACTGAAGAAGAGTACACAGATAAGGTGGAGCCAAACCAAGGAGGGTTTTATAGACCAATGCCATCCAGTGGGTGTGCCTCCTTGTGCTCAGGGAAGGCCACTCAGCTTTGGCATACAGCCAGGTTAGAAGCCAGGCGAGTTACCCCACCCTCAGCTTAAGTAGTGTGTCTTAGAATTCATGCTAGGGTAATACCCTTCTGACTAAGGCACCAGGACCCCATTAGACAGAGAGCTGATGATTATTTCCCGGGATCTAACAATAGCTTCCACAGATGATTAATATTCTTCGTTTTAATGCAAAACTGCCTAGCAAATGGGTTGCTATCAGATTGTAAAGAGAAGTTGCACTAATTTAACAAAAAGTGCATCAGAATGAAATCTCCTACACTACCTTTAAGTTGCATAGAGATAAAAAAATAATGCAGTTGCTGTGTCACTGCATGTAAACAGTATGTGCGGAGTCCATTGTTACAGACTCCTGTCAGCTGCTGAGGAGTCTGATGGCAGAGGGAGTCCTGATGCTGGTGCTGCACTTCACACTCCAGTAGATTGTAGTGCCTTCTTCACAATGCAGTTATGCAATTTAGAAGCTTTAGCTGTGCAATGAACTAAAACAGAGACCAAAGAAGAGCAACGACTTTACCAGCCAAGTACACAGGAAATACTGGGAGCACACACCTTCTTCAAGGCCAGTGGCACAAAAGCACGAGGAAGACAGCAAACACAGTTTATGACATGAATCACTACTATGAACCAGATTAATGAGAATAGAGGAGAGGGGGAGAGGGGGATTTGAGGGGACAGGGAACTGCTCAGTGGATCATGTTTGTGTCCCCTGACAGTGTAGGCCTATAGCAGCATAGCTGTGCTAAAAACTGAGATTTTATTGGCCCTACGATACCTGTTATACCTGTGGCTGAGGCCTATACCTATCAGTCCTACACACTTTGTTTGAGGCTAACTATACGCTTTACTAAACAGAAAAGTTTAAAGGTGGAGGCAGTGTCTGCCTCTCAGACCCAGATTGGTAATTGGTTCCACAGTAGAGGTGCCTGATAGCCAAAGGCTCGTCCTCCCATTCTCCTTTAATGAATCCTAGGAACTACAAGTAAACCTGCACTCTGAGATCTGTATGAAAGGTATATAATATTAGGAACATATTGGTACCATCAGATCCTGCAGATATAATGGAGCTAGTCCATGTAGAGCCTTGTAGGTAAGAAGAAAGATTTTGAAGTGTAGTATTCTTGACCCCACTGGGAGCCAGTGAAGAGAAGCTGGAACAGCAGAGATATGATCCCTTTTGCTGATTCCTGTCAGAACTCTAGCTGCTGTGTTCTGGATCAACTGTAGGCTGTTGATGGAGTAATGTGGACATCCAGACATTAATGTGTTGCAGTAGTCCAGTCTAGAAGTAACAAAAACATAGATGAGTTTTTCAGCATCAGTCTGAGAGAGGATGCTCCTGATCTTAGCAATATTACAGAGGTGAAAAAAGGCGGTCTTAGAGACCTGTTTAATATGAGGGATAAATGACATGTCTTGATCAAAGATTACTCCGATTACTATTTCGTGGCCCACTGCAGCTGTTTCTGCTTGTGACCATTGTTCAGGGGTGGTTGAATAGAGGGTACAGCTGCAAGCCTCTGGAGGATCTTACACCTCGATGTTCGTGGGACTCCAGAAGCACCAGCAGCTTTAAATATATGTCTGCTGCTTTGTAATGGATTTTTAGCAGCTGAGATGCGAGAGGCTCAGAACAACTTGCAGAACCATGTCCAGCTGTCCATTACTGCCGAGGGTGTGTGTGAATGAAGCCACACAAACTAGAATGTAGACTGATAAAGCCAGCAACTTCAAGTTCAATTTAATTAACTGAGCAAAATGCTTACAACTTTTCCTCTCATTTTTGTGAGAAACTATATTAAAATTATTTATTGTGCTCTTACATTTCCTCACCACAAGGTTAAAAGGTTTAAATGTGACAAATCCCTCTAAAATAAAGTCATTTTAAAATTAGCTTTTAAAGGAACGTGTGATTTGGAGTATCTTTCCTGGCCCTGTGAACTTTTCCCCTCAGTTTAAGGCCACATGTCTTCTGGATAAATAAGTTGCTGCAGGGCACTGATTTGTTGTTTTTAAAAAGCTTTTTAAAAGCTGCCCATGTGGTTACGCTTCTATATAACTCAACAGTGCCATGGTTCTAAGTGGGGAGGTTTAGTGTGGTCATTTTATCTGCTTGTCTCCCACAGAGGCAAATGGCCATCACATGCATAGTAGCAGTGGACCAGATGTGTTTGTTAGTGTTCGGCTTGAAAAATCCTTGTTTCTCTTGGTTGTGCAATTTAAACAAGCTGCTGTCAACAAAGCTTACTCATACGGGCAAGAATAAGAGGCCAGGCTGCGTAAAGAAATATTTCAGTAAAATCTCATTTCAATCTTCAAATCTTTCATTAAAAAGTATTTATCGCAAAGGACGTGTATATTACTTGGCTGCACATAATAAGCAACACTTGTGCGAACAGCAAGCAGCACCTGTGTTAAAGTTCACACTTTAACACTTTGTTGGCATACACAAAGTGAAAAACCTCATTTTGTGGTTTCACAGGATGTGACTTCAAGTGACTGTTAAGTTTGTTGTTTGAAAAAAGCCAGGTCAGTCGTTCCACTGCAGACAAGGAACAACCCTGGTTATTCATGTGCACATGTGCCTTTATGTACAGTATGTGCATGCGTTACCAACTACTGTAAGTAATCCATAAACAGGTGTCCATAAACGATAATTCATTCAGTGTATTTGTGTGAGCTGTAACAATTGATTTAAAGTTGGTTACGGTTGTTCTGTATTACACACAAGCACCAACCTCCTGGTCTACAAAATGAAGCCCACGCAGTGTCAACAACTGTAGTTCTTTTCTTCGCCTCTAGGGGCTGGCTCCAACTGAGAAGCAGTTTTCCTGTGACCTTGATGTTACAATGGCCAACTTTAGACAAAAAAAAGAAAGAAGATAAAAAAGGAGGGAGGTGGGTGCTAGTTTTAATTTAATGACTTTTCCACACTATAATATCACTGTATGAGTGACACACAGGTGCTGACAGGATGGCGGCTGTCGGAGATTGTCACAAGGACTCAAACCTGCTCTATAGACCTACACCTATGTGTGATGTCACAGATACATAAAAATTGTACATACATTTTTTATGTATAAATTATAAATAAAAATTTAATTTCCAGATATTAGTATTTCCTATTTTCCAAACTTAGTGGCAATTAGGCAGTCTGTTGGGCTGACATCATAATCAACAGGGAGGCATCAATAATTTTTCATAATCTGACATTTTTTATTTCAAAACTACAAATGACGTTTAAATTATTGTATGAACCTTTTACCTTATTGTCTTAGGTTTGTTAGTCTTTGGACTTGCCTGCTAGCTAGGAGCACATCACCAAAAATACCATACAATACCATAATACATACAAAAAATTCCATACTTTTCCATATATTTCAATGCAAACACTAGATTATGGATAAGACCACCAATCTCTCATGGCAACGCGGACTACCCACATCACGTTAGCAAGGAGTATAAATGTTGATTATCTGAATATGGATACTTGTGAAAACATAATCACAAAACATAATAATCTTTTATTGATTGACACAAATGTAAGTCTTTTGGCTCTCATCATACACACTGTGGCAGAAAAATGACCCAAACACACAGTATTATAAAGTATAAAAACAACTTTATTTACAAAAAACAGACCACTGCCCCATCCCACAAACCCCTAAATTCAGTGACTACTGTGGAATGCTATGTCTGTGGCTGAGGTTGGGAATTTACTGGACTGACAACACAACACCCAGCACAAACCTTCAGTTTTTTTCCACCCACTTTAGTTTAATGCCACAGTACGGCAGGACTTCTTGAACCATGGACAGAAGCTTAGACGTGGTTAGATGTTAGGTTTTTTAGGCACACAATTAAGCAATATGCTCTAAAGGGGCCAAACGACAAGTTGGGTTCAATAGCAGAGACACTTTATAATGATACCATTTGGGACAATGCTATTTGTAGAACAGGTAGTTCTATAATCGATATCAATGTACATTAAAAGAAAACACAACATACAAAAACATGTCACAGTTTCCAAACAACCTGTTCCAAGTCTCCCCCTCCCCCCATTTTCTACACGTTGTGTACTTAAGCAACAACTACACCTGCTATTATTTAAATTAAAAAGTCTTCATTTGCTCAGATGATTTGGGTTCAGTATGTTCCACAGAGGACTGTGGAAGTTTCTTGTGATTGTTTGTGTGTGATTTTTTTTCCTCACATCAGTACGTGTGAAGAGATGACAGCAGCAATATAATCTTAAAAGAGCCGAGATGTTGTCATTTCTTGAGTAATGGTGTCTGTGGAGCCGCGTGTGGTTTCTACTGATAAAGAGCAGCAGCAGGAGGTGCGAAAAACACAAGATTCTCAGTAGCTGACAAGTAAGCATTTGTGTGGGTGAATGCTGCTTTAGTTTTAATTGCAGACAGTTGATGGTGTGAAAGCAACTACTTTCAAGACTGTGGCTTCGTGTATGTTTCCATGTAATGCAGTGTTTTCTCACTGTCAACTTTATGATGTAAATCAATCTGATTGCTTAAATGGGACATATCGTACAGCTGCACTACAGGGTATGTGTTACTGTCTGTAGGGTAAAAAAATGTCTGTACGATTAGAAGGCATAGCGAGTACGAATGTCCTCCAGTTTTTTTGAGACTTCAGGTGGTGTTCTGTCCAGCTCCTCTGCCACACTTTTCTGCTTGTGGGGATCCATGCTGTTATACTGCTCGCACAGATCTCCATCAATCACATTCTGCAGAAAAGACAAAAAAGTCAAAATTGATTGTTTGCAAAATTGACAGATTTGAGCTACTTACACAGAAAAACATGTAAAAACATAACCAACCTTGACAGGGAAGTAGTAGGATCTAAAGCTGAGATGGTCTCTGCCACAAAGTGGAGGAAACTCAGAGCGCATATGCATCTCTAAATGCTGGAAGAAGTCATGATCCTGAAGAAGAAAGAAAACAAGCAATGAAATGTTGTATCCAGAGATGCATTCTGAGGTCCACAATGATACACCAACATGGTGAGTGGATGCATTGCTACAGAGGCTGAACCAATTGCTAACAAGGCTTCAACATGGGTATTACCAAAGGTAACTACCATGATAAGCAAGTAAGTCTACCATGGTAGCTAACTTTCTCAACCCTGATTTATTTTGTAAAATCTGTAGTTTTTAAATGTGTTGCCTCCAAATCATGTAATAAATTACTAACAAAAAAGGCTGAAGTGTCAAAACACTGCATTTGTTTTACCTCATGTGAAGTGAATGGGACGAGTATGCCGATGCCTCCTGACAGTGTTGTGTAGACCAAGGACTCTGACCCTCCAGGGATCAGAGTGGTTTTCTGGAGAGACAACACAGTCTCTCCAACATGATAGTTGACTATCACCTCAGCCTGGAGGGAAAGAAAGAGGAAATAATCATGTGTTTTTGCCGTTACACACCTAAAAAAGCGGCCCTTTAAATAGTACATGTCACTATTTTTATAACATATGCCACCAAGTCCCAGATTATTAGTTCTGACAGCTGCACATACATATAAAAGCAAGTTATAAATGATGTCTGTGTCAAGGTCATAAACCGTCATCCTCTGCTTAGAAGAAATTGGTCGAGATGGTTTAATTCAATAAGTGTCAAAAACACTGCTGCACCAATAATTATACGTAATAACACTGATGCCATGAGAACAAGGACAGGCACCGTTCAAGTTAACTCTGTTCTTCACATGCCAATGACTTCAAAAATGCACAGAACAAAGCTGCCCTATGAGGGGCACAGTAGTGGCACTGTATGAGACTAACAAAAAAGTCTTTTTAAGGACACATGTGAAGCCTTCACAAGGACAACAATCTTTTTATGGCTGTGGCCATGGACCTGGATTAATAAAACATGTAAACAAGCTGTCAATTTCCATCATGAGGGACCCAATTTGTAAAACTCCTGTACATTAGGATAAAACCTGAACACTTAAGAGAATAAACAAGGATGCATGTCCTTTGAATTCTCCCGTGAAACATTTGGCTGAGCTAATATGGCGACAGCTCTTGCCTAGACCACAGTGGTTAGTCGCACAAGTTGATAGGTACTGAACTGCATGCTACTAAAGTGTGTGAATCCCTGCTTTGTCCATTTCAGAAACCCCTAATGACTGCACAACCCATCACAATAAGACCTCAGCAGGGGCTGCCTGCCTGAGCCAAGCTGGTCACATATGCACAGGGCACACGTGTACCTGGATAATAATGGCCTGTTCCTAAATAAAAATCAATTTGTGCAGCCCCAAGTGCAACATAACTCTAAAGCTTGTAATTTTATTTTTCCCTTTTTACTCCTATGCATTATGCTCTATCAAATTGTTTAGTTTGTCATGCCCATGACATTACTTGAGTACACACTGACATTTGGGGTTAAGACAGTCAATCCTTTTAGTTTGCCTCCCTGACCTTGATTTTTAAGATACATTAACCAAATCAAAGTGGAATGTATCTAATTAAATGTAAAACATCATTTAGTCAAGCCATGTATGGATAATTGAGTTCCAATGGCCAGATGGCCAGATACAAACACACACATTTTTGCATAAGGTCCAGGTGTCCACACCCACATCTATAAATAGACGAATCAACGCTGTGTGCAGACAGATGTTGCGGACAAACACTGTGTCACAAAGGCTGGGACCGGATCATAAATGTCTAAATTGTGGAGGGACTTTCCCAGTCTATGTGCTACCTAAACAATTTTGACCAGGATTTCAAATATGGGATGAGTAATGCTGTGAGTTTCTCCAGTGTGTGCGCACTACTTGTGTTGCATTTGTGAGTAGGTTAAAGTTGTGGTTGAATGTGGTGTGTCTGCGGAGGAGGCCATCGGGTCAGACTGCTGCAACGGACTGCCGTTTCAGCTGTGGCAGCAGTCAGCTTAAAGTATAACAGAAAACACATGGTTTGTTCAAAGCTTAAAGCTCTATTTTTAAAATTGAAACTCACCTTTGCAGTTTATTTCTGTCGCTATACCTTACAGATATAGAGCTGAGAAACAGACAGCGCAGACTCCTACAAATGTAGACATGAAATGCTCAGCTGAGCAATGAAAGACACTAGTGGCCTTGTCTGGGGCAGTCTGGGGTTTGTAATTTGTAAGCTCCTTACAGCTAAACTAATTGAGAAGTACATTTACTGATTAGGTTAACAGTCCTGTTTCTATTTTAGGTCCTGACTCTGAACACAAGTTGAGAAAACTGGCCTGTACATACACAAAGCATTACAGTAAGTCTGACTTGTACGATCAGATCTCAAATTGAAGACATTTTCACAGGAGATCTCACATATGGCAGCAGATATACATAGAACCCTCACAAAACAACAAGCAAAAACATGAACAAATTAACTGAAAACTGTTTTACAAAAGGACTCTTTTTAAAAGTTAAAAATCATCTTTGCTCTCTTTTACTTCCTGCCACCCTTTACAGATGACAGCTGAAACAGCTTAGACTTACTGTTAAGACTGCTAATGCTCTACTTGAGATGACAAAATATAAATGAAGTATGGGACTGGCAAATGATGGTTTACCTTCTGTGAAGCTCCATTAAGGAGACCTCTGTCCCACAACGCTTTATTCCCTGTGGGGTCCTCATCCACATCATCGCTGGTGTTGGGAGGGAGACGCACCTGAAAAACCATCACAGAAGAGCTGTTACATTTATGTCCTGGGATAATGTATTTAAATCCTATGTCTGTTGATATGTACTTACGATGCTGATGTTCCCAAACTTGTCAGCAGAAGCCATGGTGTCGTAGTCAAGCAGGCAGGCTGTTGTCACCCAGCGGGGATATGTGTCATCGGCAAAGATGATGAGCTGGTTTTCGTTACGTCTGTAACGAACCCAGAACAGACTCTCCTGGACATCAGCTACAATGACGCGCTGGCCAATGGTATAGATGCCACTCACCAGGTTTGGAACATGCTAGAGAAGATGAGGAATGAGAGGAATGAGAGCAATGAGGTACGCTCCTGTTTTCATAAGGTGATGCAGATTTGTTCTCCCAGCTGAGGTGTTATTGGTCACTCATAAAAACGTACAAACTAAAGGTTAAAACCTATATGCGCAGAATTAAAAAAACTGAAAAGGCACCATTACAGTCCAGTCCCAAACAGGTATACAACGGTGATCAATGGCTGAGATTACTGGGCTGAAACAACTCAAATCAGATTTATTTTTTTTTCAGGTTTGTACACACACACAAATTCTATTGTCATTCCAATTTTCAGATCAGACTTGAGTCACAAGATGTGGTGCTATATATACTTTATCTACAGCAGGGTCTCACAAGTATGTTTTCTGTTGTTCTAGTAGCATCTGTGTGCAAATAACAATATAAGTAATATATGATCTCAATCACAAACTGAACGTTTCTGTCCTTACAAAGCTGTTCACCTTTGCCATGAATCACTTTAAGTGCTTCTGAATTGTATTTAATTTACAAATAAACAGAAGAAACAAGCAATAATTGCTGCCATGCACTGTCAGATAAAAACATCTTTGTCCTCACAGAAAGGACAAGCCACAGTATAAATAAAGTTAATCAAGTGAGGTTAGGCTGGATTGATGGTTTCTAAAGGGTAAAGATCAAACACTTTATTCAGCTATTCAGAATCACCCTGAACTCGCTTTTTTCTGAAAGTCTTGAAATTACATAAAAATGTCCCTCTGGCAGCAGTCTGCTCTGATGTGAAATGAAAAAATACCTGACATAGGAGCAAAAACATTTAACATTATTTAAGCAGACCTGAAACGTGACAAAACCTGCTAAAATAATCTTATTAATATGTTACTTACAAAAAACAAAACACAGGCTGCTAAATGATTGCCTTTTAATCCATGTTCATTAAATTGCTCATTCATAATGAATCAAAACAACATGCTTTGCTTTCACAAAGTGATGTTTGTCCTCTCTTTACCTTGTTCTCACACTTGCGTAGCAGCTTCTTTTTGCCCAGGTCGTATATTCTCAGCAGTTTTCCAACTCCAACCATAACACGTCCCTGGAAAGGTGCAATGGCCAGAGGCACGTCTTCTACTGGGGTCTGGCAATTAAAAACAGAAAAAACAATGTAAGAGAAACTCTGGTTAGATGCAACCAGTTTGTCTGAAAAAGAAACGGCACATATTTCGAAAGAGCAAGACTACTTTTTGAAGAAGGTCCCAATGACTTACAAAAGACAGCTTTAGACATAAGATCCAGACCCTCTTAAATCAAAACAAAAATCTAAGAATGAGGGTCAGGACTGAACTAGGTCTTTCTATTATATAGTGTGAGCTTAAGATGTATAAACAGTTGAACTCCATCTAAAATGTCATGCATCTTCCCGCATAATAACCTTTACAAGTCATCTGCAAAGGATAATATAATCATTTTAGTAAATCTTGTAAGAGGGAACCTTGCAGATTAAATCAAAATCTGATTATTTTGAGATTTTAGAAATGAGAATAAAAACAGACAAAAAACTACCGTGAATTTATTCATGTACCTAGGAAAATATTGGGTATCATGATTTTAGAATGAATAGGTTTCTTCTTTAATGTATTCAAAAACTCAATACCTGTTGAAAGTATTAGAAAATACTTTGGTAAATTATATTTCTCAAACAAGATTATACCAGTCACAAGTAAGGCATTTTCAATATTTTCCCTTTCCAAGATGTGCCTTAATCACTCAACTCAAACGCAACTGGAGGATCCACATTTTTCATTTTCTCACTACACTTTCTTGTGATGTTAGCCATTAACATCTTGCTTTGTCTAATTGCTTTCAACAGGTCTGTCATTGCTGTGATGCATGTTTAAGGCAAATTTGTCCACACAGCCAAAATCACAGAGACATGACTTCTGAATTATACCAGTGAATTAGGGGCGGGCGATATGGCAAAAATTTTATATCACGATTCTTTAATGATAAAATCACAATCTCGATTTTATCACGATTTGTTTTTACATTGACACTAATTTGCATGTTTCTGTGTAAATGACTTCAGGTAGCCTACTCTGTCACCTCTCAACAGTAGATTTTAAAGGCAAACAACAACTGATAACGTGCACTCAGTATTAGTTTTCAATAAGCATGAAAATTTAAATAACTTACAGAACAAAATGAAGTTTTATTTCAAATAGGTTAAAAAGAAGACTAATGTAGTTCTGTAAAGTATTATTCAACAGTCATTTAAACAGACTGAAGTGTGCCTCCTAAGGTTAAACAATAAATACAGTATTGAGACTTAAGTAACTCTTAAAGTTCAATGTGATTTAGACCAAATGATCAAACTTTCATGGGAATCATATCTAAGGACAAATGGAGCTGCTCCTGTCAGCTCTGTCCACCGTTTACTAGAGTCCTCATATGGAGCCTCTTCATCAAATGCCTGCGTAATTGTTTTGGTGACGTCATTAGCTGTTGCCTCTGTCTGCATCTGATGTACACACGTGGCCCTCCCACTGCACACACACACACACACAAGTGTAGAAGAGCTGCTGACGGCAGAAACAGCAGCGAACCTGAATATAACGAGCTGGTATTGTTCAGAGAGGTGGGCGCTGCGACACACGTCGTGCGGACAGACACAGGCTTAGAAGACACGCCGCTGCTGCCGGCAGAAACAGCACCGAACATAAAGGGGGAGTTCATTTTAGGGACCAGTTCCTCCGTTCTCCTTTCATTTTCAGCCGTAGCTTCCTAACAGGGAGGCTGTCATTGGCTGGTCAGGTTCACATTAAGCGCACTGAGAGTTGGACGAGTGAAAAAACTCATGCGTCTGTGCGAACATAGAACTGCAATTAATAGAACGTGCTCTATGGACGATAAAACGACCTGTCCGTTCTGGTAGATCGCCGATACGTTCAAATCCTTCACGATCATTTATCGTCAAATCGCACAGCCCTACAGTGAATTAAGACAAAAGTGCATCATGCAGCAAGACAACAACCACACAAGTCATTTTACAAAAGAATGGTTAAAGATAAACAAAGTTAATGTTCTGAAATGGCTAAAATTATTCCAAACCTTTCTGGACAACTGATCAGCAGTCAACAGAAAACTTTGGTTGACGTTTTTTAGTGCTGTAATCTCCCAGTCGACTGGTCGACACGTTCTGGCTTGCCCAATGACCATCAGGGACGACGAGGTGGAGATTGTAGGCAACTACAAGTACCTTGGGTTGTGGCTGGACAACAAGCTGGACTGGACATGTTGTACAGATCACCTGTATAAGAAGGGCCAGAGCCGTCTGTACTTCCTGAGAAGACTGGGAGACTTCAACATCGGCAGGAAACTCCTGTGGATGCTCTACCAGTCTGTGGTGGCCAGTACACTTTTTTATGCTGTTGTCTGCTGGGGGGTAACATAAACAAAAGGTGTGCTGGTCGGCATGAAGCTGGACTTCCTGGTGACAGTGGCTGAGCGGAGAACACTAAAAAAACTTCTGGCTATTGTGGACGATGCCAGTCATCCTCTGCACACTGTCATCAGTGCTCAGAGGAGCCTGAACAGTCACAGGCTGCTCCTCCCCAAGAGCAGGACCAACAGACTCAGAGACTACTTCCATCAAGATCCATCAAACTTTACAACTCTGCTTTTGGCAGGAGGGGGAGGAGGGAGGAGTACAGCCCGCTTGATACAACACAAGTGCAATAATTTATATAATAATCTATATAATAATGCTCTGACTGTCGGTGTTGTATTGCTGCTGGTACCCAAATTCCCCTGAGGGACCTTCCAAAAGGGATTAATTAAAGTATATTCTATTCTATATTTGTGCATTATGTGTAATAATACCATAATATAATCTGAGTACCCATATGAATAAGTGTGTGTTGACTGTGAGACTCATCTAAAATATCAGATATGATCAGAAGTGGTTGGGAAATTCCTTTTGCTCCATGAAAAAAAGTGGCTGACCACTGTGCAATACAACACTCATGACTTATTTCCCTGTTAATCCACATCACGTAACACATGTGGGTGGATTCATCCTGATTTTCTCCACCCTGCTCGAATTTCTGGGGAATTGCCCGGAGTACAGCCTGTGGCGCCAGGGACAGGTGCACTCAGAAAACCCTTGTTCCCCATTCATTTTCTTAGCATCCATCTAAAACCATGACCTGCACAAAGAGCTGATTCCCTCGGAGCGGTGTCATGTCATTTACTCTCTTTCAAAGAAAAATGTATGTGATGCCACTTTCGGGAAATGTCAAGTCACCATCACTGTGCATCTTTTCATTACACAACTGCAACTTTAACTTGACAAGATCTAAAGCTGGATCCATACTCCGCGAGACTAAGACATTTTCCCCCCTGCAGACGTTACGCCCACAAAATGACGTCATTTTTTGTCTCTGACCGCCCGCTGATCCGCACTCCTGTGCACAGGGTCCGGGCCGAACTTTGTCTTTCAAGGCTGCGCGGCAACCATGCTGTGATTGGTCGGAATTTATTGTGGGCGTGATGAAAGTGGAGAAGCGCCTGTCCAGGTATATAGGTGTATAAACAGCACTGATTCAACAGATTTAGGTAAGACCATACTGGTTTTGCATGATGAGCAATAAAAGAAAGAAAGGCAAGTCAGGGTGATTTGTCACCAATAACTCCAGACAGCCATTCACACATACCAGATGGTGACTGTTATTACCATTCTATATACTCCTACATACCAGGGCATAATAGGCTCGTTAACAATGTCTGTATATCTTTGCTATTGTTACTTTTAATGTCGCATCTTCACAGCTCATCACCGGACAGTTTGAAGTATCGCAGGCATATTGGAACACAGTAGATGTGCAAATGTGGTCATAAAGGCACAAACACTGAATCTTTGCTATTGTTACTTTTAATGTCGCATTTTCACAACTCCTCGTCGGACATCTCACGCTGTTGCAGTCACCCTCTCTGTATAATGCCCTCTTGCCATGGCACACGTCCTTGTGGTGTGTTAAAAAACTCAGTAAAGTCTTTCCTTATAGTTTAGTGGGGGGCCGTATGAGGAGTTCTGCACACACGCGTCTCGCGGAGTATGGTACCTCAGTGCGGAAAAGACCTTTTTTTTATCTCTTACCACCCGTGGAGCGCGTTCTCCGCTCTTTGTCTCGCGGAGTATGGAACAGCCTTAAGTGTTTTTCCTGTTCATCCACTCTACATATTCTTAAGGTAAGAAGTTTTTTTTTTTTTTAATGTACTGTGGTGCTTCACGTTAACTTATTTGCTTTTACAATCAGACACACACATTCTCATATCAATGAGGAAACAAAGGGATTAACTTGTACTTGTGACATTTGTATTTAGTGGACAACTTGCTTTACCCCCTAGCCACACCTACCCAGTAACTGAGTGAGTGTGTATGTTGTTATATCAAAAAATGAATTGTCATTCTTAAAGATTGTTGTTTAGATCCAAAAAAACGCTCATGCACCTGGTGGGCTCACACATGCTACAATGACAGCAGACTGCCATAGGGTATTGCCATATTACAACATGTCTAAATATGATTTCTTTGAAGTGGAATCCACTGTCACTCAAACCCACCTTGTGCACAAACTCGAGCTTCTCTCCTCCACTGACAAGCCGGTAGGTATAGATGAAGCCTCCACCAACTGACCTGGGGTTGAGAATCATGTCTCTGGCAACACCCACTAGGACATACCATTCATCCCCCGTGTTGGTAAAACGACACACTGCAACACTGAAAAACAAAAGGTGTGAGGCGCAAATTGATACTTAATAAATTACATTGAAAATGTAGCATATTGAAAAAAGCACAGCTAATATAGAATATATTATAGAATTATGATTAGTGGCCTTTTAATATTATGTTACTGTGTGATTAAAGCAAAGATGTCATTCCAAAAATATAATTTCTCATCTGAATGATGCCTCCTTTATAGCAAGTAAATCAAAATGTGACTGACAGTTAAAAAATGAGTTTTGTTCCTGACTGTGGAAGTGAATTATCCTAATACCACCAAAATACCACTAAATATTCAAAAACTCCAACAAAACATCCTGTAAAAATTAAGCATCAAAAGTATTTGTTTGACATTATTCACTTGTCCTGCAGCAATATTTATCCTGTCTGACCTCAACACATCCTTCCTGTTTAAAGGATTTATCACTAAGTCCACGTGTAACGAAACACCTTTCAAACAGACCTGGCATCTAAACTCTAAACTTTTATTTTATTCATTATATAATCACAGATCAGCTTCCCTTCTGAATATTTATTGTATGCTTTACACATTTCCATCCATTTACATTCATCTCCTTTTTAAATAAAAGAATGCACCTTCTTTGAAACATGTTCACAGCCAAGTGCTGGTTCCTGCTCACCTGAATGCTGCTTCGTTCTGCTCCAGCTGCACCTGGTCCAGTGTAGATCCCTGAATGGGGTTGACCAGTCGTACCAGTGAGGCCCACTGCCCAGCTCCAGCTTTAGGTGCACCAAAAATGGCTTCAGGGAGATTCTCATTGAGAAATGCAGCAGCCATCTCAGCAGCAAGTTCTCTTTCATCTTCACCTGCAGCTTCCACCATTTCCTACAGGGACACAACACATTCCAGTTACTTTGCTGTGAAACATTTAAAACATAAAAAATGTCAATGTCAATTTAACAAAAAGAACAACAACAAATGAATACATAAATGAAAGGCGGCTGGTTAACGTGATGTTTAACCACAAAAACAACTTCAGATTATTGAAGTCAGATGACTTACTATATGAAGAAAAATGTTATTGTTGCCAGCTGCCGTCTTTATACAAGTGCATTTCAGTGGCAAAGTTTGCACAGGTCATGACTCCAGAGAAGTCTTTTCCTCCCCTCACAGTTAGTGCTCGTGTTGATTAAGAGACAGTAGAGGAACTGCAGGTCTCAGTTAAGCTTGTTACATACTCCAGAAGAACAGATACATTTTTTTGTCTTCTCAAGGTGGCAAGAAGTTAGTTTTGGCCAGGACTTTTTATACTTCACAAGAAACGTTTGCACAGAACTCCTCACACGACCATCCTGCTGCAGCGCACGTTGCACACACACACAGGTTTTAAAGACGTTTTACTGCTGATCAACGGCAGAAATAAAAGTTTGGGCAAGCCTGAAGGGAGTGGAGGAGGACTTGTTGCTAAAATGCACGATTTCACAGTTTTGTTTGTTTGCCTAATATCCGTTAACCTGAATAAGGGGTGATAAACAGCCAGTAATGTTCAGACAGGGTGGGCGCGTGCATGCTCATAGCATGATAACAGATTGAACAACAGGTCTGGCAGACAGTACTGTTTGACCTGTGTAGATTCTGAGCTAGTGGAGAAGCTTTTCATATTTTCTGCATTTACTATGCCCACTTCAAAATTCTGACCAGTCAGTCGAGTACAAGCTCGAAAATTACTTCATTTTGATTCAGAGTGCTGGCAGAGGAAACAAATTTCTCTGTTTTGGTGTAGTATGTATTAATTGTTTGATTGTTATTGCTTGTTAATTTATTGTGGTTGTGGTCTTGATGCTCAGCCTGGGTAGTCTCTGCTCTGGTTTGGCAACATACTAACAATGGTAATTACAGCTTGCCTACAAAATTACGTTATTTTCCCATTACACCTGCTAAAGGCGTGGTTCCAGAGACAAGCGCAGTATAAATTCTAATGGACACTATTAGAATTAATAGTGTATAGAATAATAGAGAGTGTAGAGAATAATATTAATAATAATTAACTATTATTTCATGACCACTGCATTTCATACCTCAGCCATCTGCTGCTTCCTCTGTGCTTTGGTTGCCTCGGTGTAAGCGTTGTGGTCCGTCTCAATCAAAACAAGGTTGTTTGTCTCTGGGTGGATTACAAATTTCCTGGGGGTGTACTGCAGAGGAAAAGCCACCTGGTTGAAGACAGCTCCTAGTTTCTCCAAAGCCAAAATTCTGCCAGACAGATAAATAAGAGAAACAAATGAGTTTGACCTTCACCGTCACCGTCTTCTGTCAACTGACAGTCCATCACTATTGAAGATGGCGCCCCCCGAGGTGATCGTGTTTGCTCTAGAATGCTGGCTTTTTCCACTTTTTTGTGTGTTTTTTGTTTTTACTACACTGCACAGATGCCATGCACAAAACCTGTTTCGAGTTTAATGGATTTATACCACTGGATCTACAACTCATTATGCGCCCCCGTGACCACCACCACCACGACCACCAGGAAGGCCCCGACGCATCGACCGCTCAACACAGCGGGAAATGAGAGAATGCTGGTTTTCACTGAAACCTGGCTCTCAGAGAACGTCCCAGATTCCGCCGTTCAGCTACAGACGCACTCCATTCACCGAGGAAACTGGACAGCAGCCTCCGGTAAGGCGAAAGGGGGAGGTGTGTGTGTGTTTATCAAAAACACGTGGTGTGAAGCTGTACGGACTGTTCAAAATCACTGTTCGCCTGATGTGGAGTTTTTAAAATACTGAAGTGCCGTCCCTATTACCTACCAAGGGAGTTTACATCTGTGTTTCTGGCTGCTGTTTACATTCCTCCGCGAGCCAGCTCTAAGCTCCACGACGTCATCAGCGCAATAGAGACGGCTCACCATGATGCTGTTTTTATTGCTGTGGGCGACTTTAACCAGTGTAATTTACGGACTGTATTTCCCAAATACCACCAACATGTAGACATTCCCACCCGTGATAAGAACACCTTGGATCACGTATACACAAACATAAAGGGTGCACTCAGACCACATCTCTTTGTTCCTGTACCCGGCCTACAGACAAAGACTCAAATACCGTATTTTCACGACTATAAGGCGCACCTAAAAGTCTAAAATTTTCTCAAAAGTCGGCTCTGCGCCCTATAATACGGTGCGCCTTGTGTATGGGTTGAGTACCAGACACAGGGACGTGGTACGCAAACTACGTACGCTGGCAGCAATTCACCAATCAGCTGAACCGTAGGTCATACGTACACTACGTACACTAGCAGTAACCAATCAGATGGATACTACGTAACACACAGGTTCAGCTGATTGGTGAATTGAACGCTACGGTACTGGCGCAGCAACTTCCAGCGAATTACAGCTTCCGCATTATGCAGTGACAACATTGCCAGCAAAAACATCCAGCCCAGCCACATCACCAACATGGATGAAGTCCACCTCACTTTCGACATCCCTGTGAACCAAACTGTGGAGAGAATGGGGACCAGCACGGTATCAATAAGGACTGTAGTGGTGGACTGGATGGTAATGGACAGAAACTTCCGCCTATGGAAGAGGAAGACTCTGCCTAAAGAAATGTTTCCAGCAGGAGTCTTCGTTAAGGAGAAATGAGGAGACAAGGAGAAAATGGGAGAGTGGCTCAGGGAAGTTTATGTAAAGAGACCGGGTGGTTTTTTTCACGCATCACCCTCGCTGCTGATCCGCGACTCCGTGTACGCCCGTTTTACCACTGGTGTAAAAATACAGGCGAAGCAGATGAATTCATAGCTTGCCGTAATCCCAGGAGGGTTAACAAAGAACTCCAACCGCTGGACATCGGCGTAAACAGGGCGTTCAAAGTAAAGTTGCGAGCGCCGTGGGAGCGATGGATGGCAGACAGCGAGCACAGCTTTACTGGGAGGCAGCGCCGGGCGAGTTACGTCAGCATATGTGAATGGATTGTGGATGCGTGGACTCATGTTTCTGCGGTGACTGTTGCCCGAGCTTTTGTGAAAGCCGGCATAATTTCCGAACAATAATAATAATTTCGGAACAGCCAGCCGGCCACGTGTGTGGCTGTGACTCTGACAGCGATGAGAGCTGGCAGGTTTGAACTCGCACAGTTGTTTCCTGTTTGTTGTAATAAATATTCTGTAGAGTCAGCCACTGGTAAGGATGAATTAGGAATCACTGTGGTGCATCTGATTAAAATGCGGGACAACGTATATCCGAAGATGGTCTTTATTTATTAATAAAGTGTAAAGATAAACTTCGAATCACAACAGGCATTCAGCAGCAGCCACTGTTCTGACCATAGAAACACACGCTGTTTCTCTGTCGCTGCCACCGTCGAGAGAAAGGCTGCACCGGCTCTCCTCACTGATATCCAGCCGGTTTTTACTGAATCGCTGCTGATAGAGAGGTGAGCGGCTTGCGGAGGATGCGGAGCAGTTTCCTGGGTTTTCACTTCTGCAGCGCAACGTAACTCTCTGTCTTAAAGCTGAGATGCGAGGGTCCGATCGCAGATCAGGGCTGGATGGACGAGGAGAAAATAGGAGAGTGGCTCAGGGAAGTTTACGTAAAGAGACCGGGTGGTTTTTTCACGTATCACCCTGCTGCTGATCTGTGACTCCATGCACGCCCATCTCACCGCTGGAGTAAAAAAACAGGTGAAGCAGACGAATTCGGAGCTTGCCGTTATCCGTATATATCGGAGTAAACAGGGCGTTTAAAGCTAAGCTGCGAGCGGCGTGGGAGCGATGGATGGCAGACGGCGAGCACAGCTTTACCAAGACTGGGAGACAGCGCCAGGCGAGTTACGCCAGCGTATGTGAGTGGATTGTGGACGCATGGACTCATGTTTCTGCATTGACTGTTGTTCGAGCTTTTGTGAAAGCCGGCGTAATTTCAGAACAGCCAGCCAGCAACAACAGTGACTCTGACAGCATGAGAGGGAAGCTGGTATGCAAGCACTCGCACAGTTGTTTTATTCTGACACTGAAGATGAGGACTTTGATGGGTTTGCGGGAGAGGATTGATTAAAATGTGAGTGTATTGTACATAGCTGTAATAAAGTTCAACTTAACTCTATGTTTTTGTCCCGTTACCTTTTTATTTACCGTACGTACTGGTATCTGGCGTCTTAGCGTCTCAGTGACTGTTGTCCGAGCTTTTGTGAAAGGCGGCATAATTTCAGAGCAATAATGAATTAGGAATCACTGTGGTGCAATTTATATCCAAAGATAGTCTTTATTTATTAATAAAGTGTAAAGATAAAGTTGGAATCACAACAGGCATTCAGCAGCAGCCACTGCTCTGCCCATAGAAACACACGCTGTTTCTCTGTCACTGCCACTATGGAGAGAGAGGCTGCACCGGCTCCTCACTGATATCCAGCTGGTTTTTACTGAATTTACGTACAGGTATGTTTTAGCGTAACCTGCGCCTTATGTATGCGCTGAGGACAGAAATAGACCGTGTAACTGACACTGCGCCTTATAATGCGGTGCGCCTTATGGTCGCGAAAATACGGTAATCAAATCCAGTCACCAAACAGGTTAACAGGGCTTGCAGCACATCAGATTACAGGAGCAGCTCCCACACCATAAGCACCGCAGACAGCCTGCCTGATGACCTCAACACTTTTTACGCCCGCTTCGAGACCTCCACTGCCCAAACAGAGAGGAGGCCCACAGACATCTGGACCACTGCACCCCCCTCACCCCCACCAGTCGTCTCATCAGCCCAGGTGAACAAAGCTCTGAGGATCAACCCCAGCAAAGCAGCAGGACAAGACAACTTTCCTGGATGAGCCCTCAGAGCATGTGCCAACGAGCTGACAGACACTCTCGTCCCCTCTTGTCCCCTCCTGCTTCTAGACTACTACTATCGTCCCCCTCCCCAAGAAGAGCCCCACCACCTGCTTGAATGACTACAGGCCAGTAGCACTCACTCCAATCATTATGAAGTGCTCTGAGAGAGTGCTGCTGACCCACATTCAGAGCAGCATCCTGGAAACACTGGACCCCCTGCAGTACGCCTACCGGCCCAACAGGTCTACCTCGGACACCATCGCCACAGCCCTGCACATCTCCCTCTCACACATGGAGAATAATAACTCCTACATCAGGATGCTCTTTATTGACTACAGCTCTGCGTTCAATACAGTCATCCCCAAAAGCTCACCCACAAACTGTTCTCCCTCGGACTACACCCCATCCTCTGACATCCATCCTCGTGACTGGCTCCTGTACTTTCAGAATGGGGAACAGGACAGCCAGTATCATCACAAACATTGGCACACCACAGGGCTGTGTCCTCAGTCCCATCCTCTACACCCTGTTCACCCATGACTGCGTGGCCTCCCAGAAAAGATAACATCATACTGAAGTTTGCAGACGACACCGCCGTAATAGGTCGCATAAAGGGTGGGGACTAGGCAGCCAACAGAAGGAAGGTGGCCATATCTGGGTGTCGACATCATGGAGGACCTCGCAACCTGGTTGAGTACATCCTGACCAGCTGCATCACTGTGTGGTATGGCAGCTCTACCACCATGGATCGCAAACGCCTGCAGAAGGTGGTGAAGACTGCATCTAAGATCACCAGGACTCCTCTGCCCTCTCTGCAGAGCATCTACCAGTCCACAGGAGAGCTGCCTCCATCATCAAGGACCCCACCCACCCGCAACAAGGTCTGTTCACTCTCCTCCCCTCAGGCCAGAGGTACAGGGGTGCAAAGTGCAGGACCACCAGACTCTTTCTTTCCCTCCGCCATCAGACTCCTCACCAGCTGACAGGAGTCTGTAACAATGGACTCTACCCCGCACATACACACCGACTGTTTACATGCCGACATGTTTACATGCAGTAACAGTAACTGCAATAGTGTTTATCTATCTATTTCTTTATGCACCTAATATCCAATCCAATAACTGCACATGTACAATGTTCATTTACTTCCATCGTTTATATTTTGTGTACTTATTTGCATCTTTTTGCTCTTCTGCAAATTATTCTATTTTGACTTCTTAAACCTTTATGGCATTCAGTGTGAGCAGCAAAGTAAGAATTTCATTGTACAGGAAAACAGTTTCTATACTGTGCATATGACAAATGCTTTGAATCTTGAATCATAGGGATTAATCTGTAAAAATCTGTTTTTTTAACTTCAGTCTCATTAATGCATTGCCTAACTTTTGCACCTTTTTGCAGTTTTCTTGTTTGAGACATACATTTATTGATGGCTTACTCTAACAATTGCAGTTTGTATCCATACCTCAGTGTGTTTGTAGAGATGGCCACAATACCTTCTGGGCATTGCTCAGAGGCAAAGCCAGAGGCATACTCCAGGGTCTCATATGAGAGGGGGGTTAAATGGAAGCGAGACTGGTATGAATAGCTGAGCCAAGAGCGACTGGACATAGCCAACACCTGTCAGGGGAAAGACACCATTTTACAGCTGAAGCTAATGAACAGTTTATTTATAAATAAAAGTTGCAAGTGTAACATACAGCTTCCTGTCCCTGCATTCTGACTCTAAAGAGTTTCACAGGTCGTGACCCAAGGTAGCGGGTCCTGGTATCAGACAGGTCACCAGTCACCGGGTCCAAAACCGTTCTCAGCAGCACACCGTTCTGAGAAAAGTGAACAAAAACACACACAAGATTAATGATAAATTAATGCCAACTTATTATAGGTAAGTTTTAAAGGAGTGATTTCCCTGGAATTAAATGACAGAGAATAAATACCTGAAGCCCTATGTTGAGATAAAGGAAACCAATGGTTCCCTTATCTCCAAGTTCATCTTGTTTCTCGACCCCTCCCATCTCTACGATACACAAACTCTCTGGCTGTGCTGGTAGGGCCTGCATACTCAACGGCTGCAGGCAGTCCTGAATATTATGAAGATTAGGAAAGTTAAACAAATTCAACATATCAAATGCTTCACCCATGCAACAGTCTGAGAATATAATGCACAGAGCACACAGCAATCGTTTTTTTTAGTGGTACGCACTAAAAACAGTGCACATGGAGGTTAGTCATGTATATAAACATTCACCTCGCAAAATGATTAAAATCCTGAGGTGTCACATTCTCAAAATAACCTAAGAAAACACACAATCCTTCAGAACCCTCCTCCCAACAATTACATCAGTGCTTTAATAGTCAGACACACAGGTTTTCTTACTGCCTCTAGGGTGGATATAACTGACAGCTATAGGAAAACAGCACTCCATAATTTTCATATATTTTTACCTTGCAAAAAATTCTGTTGTTTTTAGCATTTGTTAAAAATTACTTTGTAGTTGCCCATCTGTAGGCAGATTAGGAGTCTCAATAGTGATATGGACTTCTAATAGAAGCTATGCTAAAGTTTCTGTTAAACCCATCACACAAATATTTAAGGTCAAGCCTGGTTAACTGGCCATTCTTGAGGGCATTAGAAGTGTGTCAACTTTCATGTCATACCTAGCCTGTCACTGCTAGTTGAAGAAGCACAGACCATTTACTATCTTCGGACCAAAAAAATAAACTACACGTCTTATTTCTATCTATATAATGTGAAACAAATGAAAAGGTTACAAATAGATCCTAAATTACTGCCTTAAAGAATTAAAAAATGTTCCAAAGTAACTATTCTATTTTTGTCTTATACCGAAGGGTCCAGTGAGATGATTCGGACGGTGTTGTCAACCAGTCCAACTGCCAGGAATCGGGACCGTTGCTCACCAGGTGGAACATTGGCCAGACTCATGCAGACCACATCAGCAGACATCTCCTTCCTCTCTGTGTACTCATTAAGCTGTCCAGACTAGAAAAGACAAAATATTATTGCAACAATTTTCAGCTATATTAGTTTATAAAGACACCTGACAGTGATTCTAGCAATGGCCCGAGCACGAAACGTGCGAGAGCCCTATTGAAATGCAAGAAATTATTAGGGCCCGAGCACCGAATGGTGAAATGCAAGAAATTATTAGGGCCCGAGCACCGAATGGTGAAATGCAAGAAATTATTAGGGCCCGAGCACCGAATGGTGCGAGAGCCCTATTGAAATGCAAGCGTTTATTATTTGTTATTTTTGGTCCGGCTCCGGTATTGCGATTTTGACTCCCTGAACGTGCTCAAAAACTCACCAAAATTGGCAGACTGCCCAGGTTCGCGAAAAATGGCGATCTGAAACTGTCGCCACAACAGTGACTGTCCAAATGGCTCTGCAGTGCCCCCTAGAACTTGAAAATATTCAGCGTAACAGCTATGGCCATCAAAATTGGTACGCTGATGTATCGCCTCATGCCAGAAAACATGCCCTTGGAAAAAAAAGTTCCACCCCCTACTAGGCGTCAGCCATCTTGGAATAACCTCGCCATGTTCCAATTTGCACACCCCGCACTTTTGCAAACTCCTGCTAGGGGAATTGCTTGATATGGCTGAAAATTGGTGCACTTGCCCTTAAGGGGTTAGGGACCAAAAGTTATCAAAAACGCAGCACTTCGTCATACGGTCTGGCCGTGGCGCTAGGCCTGTCGCGATAAACTACATTTGCACGCTCGTTTGTTTTCCCCTCTTTCTCTCTCTCCCTCTCGCTGCCAAAGAGGCTGGATGACAAAAGGCGTCACTCCGGTGCATCGTAGCGTATAAAGTGTGCAAAGTCGGACTTTATATGGCCCACGGCTTCTGTCTTAAAATGTGTCAAATCAACAGGTAGTTTTTATTTTTTAACTCATTGTGTAACGTTTACGGGATGTTCTGAGCAGACCACAGTCAGCTCGCTGTCTGCGTCGCCACGGTGCGTCACAGTGCTGCAAGGCTTGGACGCTGGTTACAGCAACACAGAGAGCTCTGAAGCTGCACAACACCGGTTCAGTACTTCAACCCAATCCAACACGAGACTACACATGCTTATGTATACAACCCTCTATCAAAGAGAGTCCGTGTTGTACGAGTAAAGATCTCTGTCTTCTTACCGGCGGCACTCGAGGCAGCGCCACCCATTAGTTCTCCTGTCCAGTCCTTGTGCCATCAGTTTCTTTTATGTGTTTCTGTCTACATGGTGGTGTTTTTAAAATTCACTGCAGCTGTCTGCAGTGGACTGATGCGCATACACACACGCAAACGCGTGCGCACACAAACCCACTCCCACCAGCAGGTAGTGTGTGTCGTTTGGCTCTGTTGCTAGTTGGTTTGACTTAACTCCATTGACTATGCTCAGATAAGCCATGGTAATAGGCCTACCGCTACTCACAATAATAATATCAATGTTAATATCATTAATAATAACAATATTAATAACTTTCCAGTAATAAATGTTCTTTAGAAATTAAAGTTTATTGATATTGCATTAAAGACATACAACCTGCATTGTATGTCTTTATCGCAATAATTTCTCTTGGCAATTAATCGCCCAGCAAAATTTGTTATCGTGACAGGCCTATGTGGCGCCACCATGAAGTTGCCCCTTCGCCAACGCACAGGAAATGGATGTACTTGTGGCTGTATCTCCCACATACTTCATCCTGTGTTGATGAAAAAAAATCAGCCATGCTGAGCCTGTCATTCTGAACAGATTGATATAACCATATGCATATGTGGGAGATATGAGTATCTCCCTCATACTTCATCCTATGTGGATGAAACTTTACAGTCATGCTGAACATCTGACTGCACGCACTGATATGCTACAGTCACTGCGCCACCTACTGGCCGGAGGACCTGTTTTTCTATGTGTGTGTTTTGGTGAACTTCCTACACACCACAGATCATGCCGGTACTGGGGAAAGAGAGGACGTGGGACGATAGAGGCGGCGGCGGCTGCTGGTCCCGCGGACCACAAGGAGTGCAAGGGCCCGTCATCGCTGCTTGCAGCTTTAATTGTATTTACATTCCCATGCACAAGTAAATCTATCACATTATGTACGTTTCATTTTTAGTGAATTCAATTGTGTTGTCATCCGAGATTACTGTTTTAGTATCCATATAGCATCAAAATTCTTTCACAGATGACAACATGCTACTCTGTCATTATTTTAGGTGTATTATTAATCAAAACAACAAATTAACAATTTAAACAAAAAAATTAAAAACACGTTAAGTCCTGTGGCAATAAGTAATGTAATCATAGGAGGCATAAACCTGGCCATGCATATTTCTCTTATGCAGCAAGTGGACGAACACAAAAATATCTTTCTTACTGGGTCCATCTCAAAGTAGACGAGCTCGCCACCAGTGAGGGCGATGACGACTTGCCGTTGATTCACAGCACAGCGGACAATTGTTTTTTTACCAGGTGTCTTCCACTCATTTACACGCTTATCTGCTCGGATGTGACGAATACCATCTGGGTAAACCTATAGAACAGGGAGGGGAAACAAAAAAAAAAGAACAAAAAACTTATGATATTTGTTTCTACTAGGGATACACCAATTCGCTTTTTTTCACTTCTGATTCAATCCCGATACCTACATTTAAACATCTGCCAATACTGATACTATTCTGAGAGCAGAGGTCTGCTTGCTTTAATTTTATTATTATCATTATTGTTGATTGTATAGGCTGTAATAAACTCCTTTCTACAGGCAAGTATAATAAGTACAAATAAATGCATGTATGTCCCAAAAAGGCAACTTGAGGTAGGTATAAAGTCAGAGTCAAAGTAAGTAAGAAAAATATGAAATCCTGGTAGCAGAAAAAACGTCTTCCTGAAAACAAGTACCAGTACAAGTATCATTTGTGGATTAATTAATTACCGTATTTTCGCAACAACAAGGCGCACAGCATTATAAGGCGCTCTCAATTCTCAGTCTCAATTATGGGGAGCTTTAAAACAGAGAGTTACGTTGCGCTGCAGAAGTGAAAACCCAGGAAACTGCTCCGCATCCTCCGCAAGCCGCTCACATCTCTATCAGCAGTGATTCAGTAAAAACCGGCTGGATATCAGTGAGGAGAGCCGGTGGAGCCTCTCAGCACGTGACGCAGCTTTCGACGGTGGCAGCGACAGAGAAACAGGGTGTGTGTTTCTATGGGCAGAATAGTGGCTGCTGCCGATTGCCTGTTGTGATTCGAACTTTATGTTCACCGTTTATTAATAAATAAAGACCATCTTCGGATATTAGCTGTCCCACATTTTAATCAGATGCACCACAGTGATTCCTAATTCATCCTTACCAGTGGCTGAACATTTATTACAACAATGTACAATAAACAGGAAACAACTGTGCGAGTTCAAACCTGCCAGCTTCCCTCTCATCTGCCTCCCAGTAAAGCTGTGCTCGCCGTCTGCCATCAATCGTTCCCACGCCGCTTGCAACTTTACTTTGAACACCCCATTTACGCCGATGTCCAGTGGTTGGAGTTCTTCTGTTAACCCTTACGGGAAGGTCTGAATTCATCTGCCTGGTCTGGTTTTTTACACCAGCAGTGAGACAGGCGCAGGCGGAGTCACAGATCAGCAGCGAGGGTGATGCGTGAAAAAAAAAAAAAAAACATCTGGTCTCTTTACATAAATCTCCCTGAGCCACTCTCATTTTCCCCCGTCCTGACTCTGACTAGAAACTTTTCTTTTGGCAGCTCTTAAAAATGACCGTAGGCGGAAGTTTTTGTCCATTACCATGGCAACCAAGAACAACAGTGAACGCCAACTTCTCGTGCCCCGTGGTCCTATTGATACCATGCTGGTCCCCATTCTCTCCACAGTTTTGTTCACGGGGATGTCGAAAGTGAGAGGGACCTCATCCACGTTGGTGATGTGGCTGGGCTGGATGTTTTTGCTGGCAATCTTGTCACTGCAGTAGGCGCGAAAGCTGGCCAGCGTACGTAGTGTACGTATTACGTAGTCTCCATCTGATTGGTTAATCGCTGCTAGCGTACGTAGTTTACGTATCACATCCCTGTGTCTGGTACTCAACCCATACATAAGGCGCACCGGATTATTAGGCGCACGGCCGACTTTTGAGAAAATTTTAGACTTTTAGGTGTGCCTTATAGTCGTGAAAATACGGTAATCCAGTCACAGGCCTTCTAAACACTTGATTTAAAATACTCTTTATATAAAAAAACATTGCTTTGCAATTTACATGTGGATGTCTGAAGGATACCCACCTGCACAAGTGCATCTTCACCCAGCAGTGAGCAGGACAGAGTGGGTGTTGTTCCCAGAAATCCAGAATCCGTTACTTCTTCTACAGTCTCACCAATGGACAAAACCAGAGTGGCATTGACGAAAGACACAATAATGTAGGCATCAAACTCATCTATTGGAAAATAAAACACAGGACAAAATAGAAATGATTACAAAAATTATTCATTTTGGATTACAGGCATAATTTACTTGAATATGTATTAATGTTTGAAAATGCTGTTTTTAAACCAGATAGCTAAGCCTTTCACATCTGCATAACATGCTTAATTTTAAAATAAATAACCAAACATTCTGCAGGTCATGGTTGGGACCTTTGCTTTTCTTAGGCCACAAGAAACTGAAGCACGGTACAAGCACACATACAAGGTAAAGTGCAGTTTTTCGGTAATATAACAAATATGCGAGCATGCCTGCTGCTCACAATCCTCTTTATACCTACTTGCAGCATAATTTAATGCAGGGGATTAGAGTCTCAAAACAACACCTTATGAGGGAGCCTTTATGTTCTCAAGAGTGATGCCTGACATGATTTCAGACAGGCAGATGGGAAGGCTCAGGTTCTTGAGGACCAATTCAATTGAATCATTCTCTGCTGTTTGGGCCAATTTCTTGCCTACTTGGACAAATCTTTCCTGGCTCTTGCTGGAAATCTGAAGTACAGCAACTCTACATGACTGGCAGTTTATAGCATCCAGCTGTGTTGAAGGCCCCTGCATTGATTTAGCTGGAAGAATTAGAAACCACAGCTAAGCAGAGCAGATGATAGGAGTCAGACAAAGACAGTTGTCTTCTATATAGGCATAATAAAATGTATGCATTTAATTTGACAGCTATGTTAACTGTTAAGCCTCTCCTTTATAAAGCTGCTGTAAATCAAAACTTGGGGAAAATGTTTCGATAAGGTTCATTTGGTCTTCACCTATTTATGAACTATGATAGAATTCTTTTTAGTCAGACCAGTGTTTCTTGTGTTTTACCTTGACATGTTTCGACTACTTCCTGCAGTCTTCCTCAGAAGTCACATGATGTTACGTGACGTGTCTGCCAGCTGATCTTATGCAGGTTGTGGCGCCATTGGCGGGAGAATGGCGCCACATATATTATAAATATATTATATATTATAATATTATAATATAAATATTACGAACAAGTTTTGGACAACAATGTGTCAAAGATTTCCGACGCCTGGAGCAGCTGGAACAAAAAAGGGCACGCTATCGCAACCACCTTAAATTCAACCTGAGATGCCGAGACGAGGGAGTAACACCACCAAGCTTGGAAGTAAAAAACCCCATCCCAACCCAAAATGCAAATAGGATAATAGAGAAAACCCGCACAGCGCTCCTTAAAGAAAGGATACGCTGCACGACAAGCAAAATAACCAACATCAACACAGAGATAAAAACACAAACGGAAGCTTTCAGACTGAAATACCCCACGGAAGAAAACACACAGAAACTCGTAAAAGAACACCTGAGGCAGACGCACAAAATATTTTTTGAACGGACAAAGGTAAGACACATCAAAAAACTGGACAGACTAATAACACGAAAACAACATAGAAATAAGGACACAGACGAAGCGGAAAAAGAAAAATGGGTCAAAAACATCTCACAACGCCGCCTAACAAAGATAGAAATAGACGTCCTGTCTCGCGGACTTAACTATGCTGTCACACCAAACAAAATACCACATGAAGAATTCATCCTAGCCACCGAGTTAGCGTGTCAATCCATACCGGACCAGGGGAAAAAAAGCAGAGCTAAGGAACGAGATAGCAGGTATTCTAAAATCCGCAAAAATACCACCAGCTAACATAACAAAAGAAGAAGCCAAAGCAATTAAAACATTGGCACAGGACAAGAGCATCACAATCATACCCGCGGATAAAGGTAGGACAACAGTCATTATGGACACTAAGCACTACGAGCAACAGATGGAAAACATGTTAAAAGACACTGAAACATATGAACCGCTCAAAAAGGACCCCACAGAAGAAAAGAAAAGGACACTCAAAACACTACTCAAACCATTACTACAGGAAGGTAAAATAGATAAGAGCACATACAACCACCTCATACCCACAGCTAGTATCACACCACGAATATATGGCACACCCAAAATCCACAAACAAAACACACCACTACGCCCAATAGTGGACAGCATCGGATCAGTAACATACAACCTAACAAAAGCACTAGTTGACGTCATAAAACCACTACTAGGCCTCACCGAACAACACTGTAAAAACTCAAAACAGTTAGCGCAGGAACTCAGGGACACCACAGTACACCCGGACGAAATATTCATATCACATGACGTAATATCCCTCTTCACCAAAACACCAGTTAACGTAACACTGCAGATAGTAGAGAACCGCCTCAGGACAGACAAGACACTACACAAACGGACCAATCTAGCAGTTAACGACATAACCCGGCTGCTACATTTCGTATCCACATCCACATATTTCCAATTCAGGGGTATTGTATACAGACAGAGGGAGGGCTTTGCAATGGGGGACCCACTCTCAGCCATCATGAGTGGTTTTTTCATGGAGAACCTAGAAGAGAAGGCCATCTGCACGGCACCTGCACAATGCGGTCTCAAAATGTGGAGGAGATATGTGGATGACATCCTGGAAAAAATAAAAACTGGCCACACACAGGAATTAACAGACCACCTCAACAAAATAGACATCACAGGAAAAATCAAATTCACACATGAGGAGGAAAAAGACAGTACGATAACCTTTTTGGACATAAACATCACACATCTACAGGACGGCAGCATAAAAATCAAAATTCACAGGAAACCCACACACACCGACCAATACCTGTTATGGACGTCTGAACACCCCACCGCACACAAACTCTCCGCCGTACGAACACTATTCGACAGAGCCACCATGATCACAGACCCACAAGACAGACAGGAGGAAGAAAAACACATCATAAAGGCCTTAAAAAAATGCCAGTACCCCATGTGGGCAATCAAAAAAGGAAAACAACAAATCGACAACAGAAAAAACAAAGAAAAAAAGAGAAACACAAACCAAAAAAAAAACAAAACAATGGTGACACTCCCCTACATCCGTGGAATAATGGAAAAAATACAAAGAGCAATGAGGAAACACAACATCAATACACCCGTCAAACCACATCGGAAACTCAGACAACTACTGGTGCACCCCAAAGACAAGATCGAACCGGACAAAAAATGCAACGTCATATACGAAATACCCTGCCTGTCCTGCAATAAAACATACATCGGCGAAACAGGAAGATCATTCAGCACACGGAAAAAAGAACATAAAACAGAATGTGAAAAGGAATCAGCTGGGATGAGCACAAGGGCAACAAAACAAAAAGCACAACAAGAAAACCTGAAATCAGCAATCTCGGATCATTGCAAAAGAGAAAGGCACATTATGGACTGGGATGGGGCAAAAGTGATCGGAAACGAGGACAACAAATTCAAACGGTGGATTAAGGAAGCCATCGAAATAAGGAAGCGGGCCAATAGGACAATGAACCGGGACGAGGGAACTTTTACACTGTCCCACACCTGGAACACTGTCCTGAGGAGACCAGACTGCTGTCCCACACCTGGGACACAGCGCTGAGGAAGCCGGACTACAGGTGGCGCTGTTCCCCCACTACCTGGAGTAGTGGGAGAATGGCGCCACAACCTGCATAAGATCAGATGGCAGACACATCACGTAACATCATGTGACTTCTGAGGAAGACTGCAGGAAGTAGTCGAAACATGTCAAGGTAAAACACAAGAAACACTGGTCTGACTAAAAAGAATTCTATCATAGTTGGGGAAAATGTGTATATAAAAATAACATGAATACCTTCTACATGTCTCCGTACTGTCCACACAGCGTTGGGGTTACCGGGCAGCTCAGATACAGCCATCTCTGAAACCTGACAAATAAAACCCAAACATATTATTAGGTTATGACTGTTAGTTCCAAGTGCAAGGGCACATCCTACATGTTGAATTCCAATGCCAAACACATGCTGATTTTAGCTTCTCAAACATTGTGGGATTGTTGTGTGACATATCAGCTTAATCACCGATCATTAGCTGCAACACTGAAGTATAGTACATTGTGCCTGGGCACCTTTAATTTACTGTTGGACAGTGATAACTTCTGCTGTATTTAGTCTTTCAATTTTATATTCTTCCTGTGTTTTTAGCTTGTTTTTGCTTTGGTAAACCAGACTTATAATCAAAAACTAACATGACAGTATTCTGTTTTTGTTACGAGCAACTTTTCAACTGTTAATTAGCTGGGCTACACAAATATATTTTTAGGCCAATTATAGCATGTGGCCAAAGAAGGAAAAATGAGAGAAAAGAAAAGATGACCGACAAATTTCAAGTAGCTGTTCTGGTTCAAATTCAAATGGCATCCTACCCCGTTTGTCATTGCTTGCCATAGTGTGTGTTAATTAGGGCCCGAGCACGAAACATGCGAGAATCCTATTGAAATGCAAGCGTTTATTATTATTATCAGTTATTCTTAGTCCAGACACGGTATCGTGATTTTGACCCCCTGAATGTGCTCAAAAACTCACCAAATTTGACGAAACGAAAATCGCAAGTTGACACCGTCGCCATTGGCGGGCGTGGCTGCAGGGCTCTGCAGCACCCCGTAAAGTGTGAAAATATTCACCGCAAGTGCTACAGACCTGAAACTCGGTACACTGATGTATCGCCTCGTGACAAGACAAAAAGCCTCTTGGCCAAAAATACCACGATGTACAGGAAGTCGGCCATTTTGAAAAAACACTGCCATGTTCCAATTTACTCACCCCGCACTTTTGCGAACTCCTCCTAGGGGAATTGCTTGATATGACTAAAAATTGGTGCGCTCGCCCTTAAGGGGTCAAGGACCAAAAGTTATCAAAAACGTAGCACTTTGTCACACGGTCTGGCTGTGCTGCCGCCACGAAGTTGGCCATTCGCCAACGCACAGGAAATGGATGTATTTGTGGCTGTATCTCCCACATGACATGAAAAAAAATCAGGCATGCTGAGCCTGTCATTTTTGAACAGATTGATAGCTAATGAGCTGATACTCTCATAGCGCCACCTACTGGCTGGAGGACCTGTCTTTTGTATATGTGTGTTTTGCTGTATTCTTCTGCCCGGCAAACAACTGCTGGTGCCGGTACCGGGGGAGAGAGGTCGTGGGCTGATTGGCGGCAGATTGTGCAGAGATCAGAGAGGTTAAATCTTTCTCCAGTGTAAATCAGAGAAGAGACATGAGGAACTCATATCTTCAACACTTTGATTCCTACAATATTCTTTGCAGTTAACTTACAGCCATGCATAGAAAACAAATCAAATTCTGCAAATAAAAGTTCCATATTTCATCATATCAGGCAAATGTCATCTTCGTCTTATCTCATATTTTGGTAACTATTATTGACAACTGCACACAAGCAAGTCTTCTTTCCAGCCAAATATCTAATTGGGCAGTGGAAGAGACATTAAGAAATCTCAATTTCACAGCCAACAAATAATGTGGATGGGCCTGTTCTTTCACCTGCCGGTATGATTAAAAAACTGTACCTCCAGTCCATGTCTAAGGACTCTTAAGGTTGATCTAGGTCCTCGTCCACAGGCAACATACAGCTGAGGTGTGTCTTCATTGGCCAAATCAGCAATCTAAAAAAACAGTAAAGAGGAGCTATAATAAAGTGCAAAAAACACAAATCAAATATCCCTAACAAAAGAGCTGAGGAGAGCGGTTACTTGACAGGATATGATAACAGTTACCTGACAGGACATGATAGGTGACAAGTTCTCCTGCTCGTCGACCAGCACTAGATTTTTGAGTGGACGAGGCTGGAAGAAGAATGTGTCTCCCTCCTCCAGTGGCATTGCAGAGGAAAACTCTGGCTCCTCATCATCATCACCCAGATGAGCAATCTGGTAAAGGTAACTAAGGATACAGAAGAACAATGTGTATAAACAAGGAGCCAAAAAAGGTTTAAAACATTGTGCCTACAGCCTGGACCTTACTGGTTTCCAAACTCTGAAGCCACAAACAAAAAGCCAGTCTTCAGGACACACATGGCTGTTGCCACAGGAATCGTGTCAAAGTACTTTAGCCTGATTTCTGTGACCTAAAATAAGAGGGACAAATAATATATTTTAGGACACAAAGTATAAGAGTATAATAAGAAAACCTAGTGATCATTGAGATTTTAAGAAAAAACTGTCTCTGCTTACCATTTCTTCATCTGTTTCTAGCGTAACTTTAAAGATGTCTCCCTGCTCTGTCTGGGCCAGGAAGAAGAACATGGACTTAGTCTTGTGAGTGGCTGAGCACACAAATATCATGCCACGCTCTGGGTCATCCAGGTCATTCTGTGGGATAAGGGTAGGAAAGAGCAAGTTTCACCTAAACAGGGGAAATAGTTGCTTATGTACTTCGCTAAATCAATATCCATGTCATGAATTAACGTCATGCAAACAGGATGTAATAAAACACACACACAAATGTATGATCATTTGGATTTGTGTATTGCTATATAACGGTCCTACCCTGCGCCGTGGGATGGGACAGCGAATGTCAGGTTGATCTCCGAAATTCTTGTAAGTGATGTAGTTTTCAGAACAGATCAAAACTCCGCTGGGCCCGTCTGAACCACCAGGAACTAGACGCAGAGCAACATTCAGAAAGTTTCTTTAACAAATTACTGTGTGATTTAACAGCAATACAATAAACAGTGAGTTGTGCCTACTTTCAGTATGAGAGCACATCTGGGTGAGGGAATATATGTAAGAGAGACTGCATGAATTAAGCATGCAAAGTTTTACAGTAAAGTAACAGTAAAATTAATTTTCTTTTTTTAGGCAACAAGCAAAACTAGGTTTCAAGTCAGACCTACACAGAATATACAACTGCTCAGCAGCAGATCAGTTTAGATTTTAATAGGATGGCTTTAAAATTGCATTAAATGGCAAAAATGAATTACCATATGATCACCCATCTGGCTGTGTTTGTTTTTTGTCATGTTGATAGTTTTATATTCTCCATATCCACCCATAATAACCACCTGCTCCTTATGAATAAAGTATGCATTTTTACTAGAGAAGCTTAACATTTTAGGACCATTTAAAAAGTCCTTAGGGAGGCATTGACTATCCCACTCTATTAATGGCAACACAACTAGATTTTTTTCAGCCAATTATAGCATGGGGCCAAAGAAGAAAAATGAGAGAAAAGAGAAGATGACCTAGGCAAATTTCTAGTAGCCGTTCTGGTTCAAATTCAAATGGCAAATGGCCCTTCTGTCATTGCTTGCCATAGTGTGTGTTAATTACTTGATAGAGTAGAGTAGAGTTGAAGAGACATGAGAAACTCAGCATATCTTCAACACTTTGATCCCTACAATAACCTTTGCGGTTAAGTTACAGTCATGCCAAAAACATACAAAATTCTGCAAATACAAGTTTCATATTTCGTCATATCAAGCTAATGTCATCTTCGCCTTATCTCATATTTTGGTAACTATTATTGACAACTGCACACAAGCAAGTCTTCTTTCCAGCCAAATAACTCATTGGGCAGTGGAAAGAAGCTGACAAGTTGAGCCCTGATGCTTACCAGTGATAAGGAAGTTTCCATGCTCTTCCAAAGCCTCGCTGTACTTGCGGACAACATGATTCAAACCGAGATCCAGCTCATAAAAGGTGAGTGTCTGTTGTGTGTTGGCAGCAGCTTCCCCTGTAGGATCATTGTCAGCTTCCTGAAAAGATGGGACACATAACACATAGGATTGGATGTTGGCAAACTGTACCACATAACACTATGGACATTATATCACCACTTAACTAACTCAGATTAAATATTAAAACTACTGCAGAGATCAGAGTTGTTAATCTTTCCCCAGAGACCTTCAGAGAAGGAACATGACAAATTCATCACATTAGCAACAGGATAAAATCCCCTCTGTAATTTATAAGCTTTTGATCATTTAGATTTCCATAACCTCACCTCATAGTCCATTTCAAGGCAGGCAAACATTGGATTTTCAAAGCCAACATCGACTCCAACTACATGGTAGACCAGTGTGTTTGCTTTATGGGCCTCAAGTGGAGAGGAGATTGTCAGTCTGGCAGCAGCATCTCTGTTCAGAATATAAACCAGCTTCTGTTTTTCTATCGCTCCTAAAGAGGTGGATAAGACCAAAATTTCATTTTAATATAATTCTTATATTCAAAGTGTGTACATGTAAAATGAAATGGGCAAAATATTACAATACAATTGAATTGTTACATTGTATCCATGTTATATTAACACTAGTGACACTTGATTGACTTCTTACCTATCATAACAGCTCTGCCTTTTGGGTCAACAGCCAGGAACTGCCCAGGTACAATACGCCGGCAGCCGCTCTTCCCAAATGTTTCCTGGTGGACCTTCTCAAACATGTTTTTTGATGGATGATACTCCAGGATGACAATACGCCCACTGTCACTCCCCACCACAATATAATCTACAGACATGAATAAACACAACACATACAGTGACCAGCTGTACACATACCCACATGTAGCACGGGCTACATACTAGGGATGTAAACAGTTAATCGACTTTAGATTAATTGTTGATAAGAATTTGATCGATTAAATTACATTGTTGTCGATTAATTGCCCCGGAGTATTTCTTTGATATGTAGTGGTTAAGACGTTTCTGTCTCTACATGCTTGCGCATTTTTCCGCTGCTCTCTGTACTGTGCAGAGAGGAGTTCCGCCCCAACACACACACACACAGGCGTGCGCACATTGAAGACTGTGTCAAGCAACGCACTGTCTGTTGGAAAGTTATTAGCAGCCTAGCCACCTTGTCACCTTTCTCAAATTAAAGGAGATTATCATCCTGCTAATGTTTTTACTTGTAAATAGCCCACTAGGTTAATAAAAGATAATATTTTGTTTAGCTTTCTATTCAGGATTTTTTTTATGTTCCTAATGTTTAACATGCAACAGCCGAGCCAGTGAACAACTTTTTTTCATGTTAAGGCGGCCTACATATTTTATTTAATTTCTATCAACAATTGATTTTGTTATATTAGCCTACATAAATGTCATTGTCTGTACTGTATCTCCAATGGTACAGCAAATCACTCATTAAGGAATGCAATTTGTAGTTAGTAAACAATATTTAGCTTTTAATCTTAGTGAAACTGAGGGAAACTTAGGCCTAGGAAAATCGCTCTTATCAATTAATCGTTAATCGATCGATAAGTTCATTCAACTAACGATTAATGAATTCATCAATAATTTGCATCCCTACTACATACCTTTAGTTCCTCCAGTGAGTCTAAAGGCCATCAGGGATCTTATGATGCCGAACATTTCCACTGTGAGAAGAGTGTGTACCTTTCCTGTGTTGGCATCTGGTCGCAATAATTCTAGGATCTTTCCCCTAGAAACCACAATCTCCTGCATTTTTGTTCCTACCAAAAAAAAAACAAACATCTCATTTGAGTTAGTTGACCAATTATTGCTAACAATAGTTTTAACTAAATTCTATTATCCATTTAATAGACATCTGTGTGGGGTCTTTGTTTACTTCAACTACATGTGAAACTAATTCTTCAAAATGCTCATCACATACCCCAAAAAGGATGAAGCACACAACCACTCAACATGTAGCTGTAACAACAATTACCTGATATTGTTATCACGTGATGACAAAGCAAGTATAGAAAACTGTTGAGACAATTTTGTGGCTTTAAACAACACTCCACAGCACAAAGGTAGTGTATCCAACATTTCAAGAATCTCACATCAAGAATTTCCCCTCGGGGATAAATAAAGTAATTTCTGATCTGATCTGATTTCTTATCCTAAATACATGAGCTAACATGGGAGCTAACATGGACGGTAACATTGGCATCTCCAGCAAACTCACCTGAGAAGTTGCCATGGATGGCATGGGTGATGCCTGTGGCGCGCTGCAGGGTGATGTTGTAGAGAAACATGGCTCCCTTTAAGTGGCTTCCTCACAGGGTTTTCAGGGGCAGCTAAACTGAGCGCTCAGCCCGGCTCCAAGCTGTGCAAGAAAAAGGGAAAATAATCGTGCATGATAAGTATAAACCTAAGGAGGATAGACCTTCTCAGCGATAGCTAGCCGCCAAAAGCGGTGAATGTAGCTTTTGCTACGAGTTTACAAATGAGGACTATCTAAACAGAAATGAATTTCAAGTAGCTGAATAGGGAAAATTACTTACTTTTAGGAAAACCTCACCATGGAAACCCTACTTGCGAAGTTATAAAGGTTTAAAGCATCTCTCTAAAACTAAACGTAACTGTTTATATGACTGTCCCAGTTTATCTCTGCTAACGTTAAGCTAGCTAACAGTACTAAACGACAGCATAGCAATAAAAATAACTTTCACTACTAACCTTTGTTTCACTTGTTGGTTGCAAGTCATATAGAAAATACTTATATTTAAGGATTTAATTTAACTAATGTTAGCAATGGAGGTCATTCGGCTCGTTTGTTAACTTGTATCAACCGGCTCAGACAAGAACCCATTCATATAAAGCGCCACTTTTGCCCGACTCATCCTAGTTTTCTTGTTCAGTTTACTTAAAATCGTGCAGATTTTACTTACATACAGTATTCCTTTAATTGTGGAAAAGTTGTAGATCTGTAAAATAAAATATTTACCGGCTTGTTTAATAAGATGATTCTGATTTGAGATGGATAAAGTTTCATTCACAAAAGCAATTTTCCTGCAACTCTGGGAAGCCAACGATGAACCGCCGTTTGTGGGTCCTTCGTCAAACAAAAAACACGTCACAAGAGGTAGCCTACACAGCGCCTGGCGGAAATCTGTCTGTAGTAACATATTTTGACCACCAGGTGTTGACAAAGACTTCAGGATGAATAATTGTTGTGTATTATCAGTGACAATAGATTGGTCTATTTCCAATTTGTTAATTTCTTTATTTAAACCTCCACCCTCGTTTTCTTATGAGATATTTATTATCTTACAAATGTGATATCAAATCTCTGTTACACTGCATACACTACCAGTTAATTTCATCAATTTGTTATTGAGTACCACACAGTGATGCAGCTGGACAGGATGCTCTCAACAGCTCCTCTGTAGAAGGTGCACAGGATGGAGGGAGGGGCTCTGGCTCTTCTGAGCTTGCAGAGGAAGTAGAGGCGCTGCTGTGCCTTCTTGGTCAGTGATGCAGTGTTGTTAGTCCAGGAGAGGTCCTCAGTGATGTGCACACCCAGGAACTTGGTGCTGCTCACCTGCTCCACAGCAGCACCGTCGATGGTCAGAGGGGTGTGCTGTGACTGTGTGCTCTCCTGTAGTCCACAACCATCTCCTTTGTCTTCTCCACATTCAGGGAGAGGTTGTGGTGTCTGCACCACTTGGCCAGAAGGTGCACCTCATTTCTGTAGTTTGTTTCATCTCCACTGATCGGAGACTCTATATTAGGACAGATCAACTTGTCTCTGGAAACAGGATATGTACCACAGGCTTTTAAAACTGCTGTGATCATTCCGATACTTAAAAAACCTTCACTGGACCCGGACGTCCTAGGAAACTACAGACCGATCTCCAACCTCACCTTTATCTCCAAACTACTCGAAAGAGCTGTTGTAAGTCAGCTAAACGACCACCTGCGTAGGAACAGTCTGTTCGATGCTTTCCAGTCTGGATTCAGAGCCCATCACAGCACAGAAACAGCACTGCTTAAAGTCACCAATGACCTCCTCATGGCATCGGACCGGGGTCTCGTCTCTGTACTCGTTCTACTGGATCTCAGTGCTGCCTTCGACACCGTAGATCATCGCATCCTGCTACACAGATTGGAACACGAGATCAGGATTACAGGAACAGCACTGCGCTGGTTTAAATCATATTTATCTGACTGATTTCATTTTGTTCACACTAACGATGTGTCTTCCACAGGTACAAGGGTTAACCACGGTGTTCCACAGGGTTCTGTGCTCGGACCGATCCTGTTCACCCTCTACATGCTCCCTCTAGGAAACATCATCCAGAAGCACGGCATAAACTTTCATTGTTATGCTGATGATACCCAGCTGTATTTATCCATGAAGCCTGAAGAAACGGAGCCGCTAGTCAGACTACAGGCGTGTCTAAAGGACATAAAGGACTGGATGTCCTCCAACTTTTTACTATTAAACTCGGACAAGACTGAGGTCATTGTTTTTGGACCGAAACATCTCAGAACTAGTTTATCAGATAATACTTTCTCTCTGGATGGAATTACTCTGGCCTCCAGTACGACTGTGAGGAACCTTGGAGTTATCTTTGATCAAGACATGTCGTTTGTCTCTCATATTAAGCAGGTCTCCAAGACCGCTTTCTTTCACCTGCGTAATATTACTAAGATCAGGAGCATCCTCTCTCAGAGTGATGCTGAAAAGCTCATCCATGCTTTTGTCACTTCAAGACTGGACTACTGCAACTCTTTATTGTCAGGATGTCCACATTACTCCATCAACAGTCTGCAGCTGATCCAGAACGCAGCAGCTAGAGTTCTGACAGGAAGCAGCCAAAGGGATCACATCTCTCCTGTTCTAGCGTCTATTCACTGTCTCCCAGTGGACTCAAGAATACACTTCAAGATCCTTCTTCTAACCTACAAGGCTCTTCATGGACTTGCTCCATTGTATCTGCAGGACCTGATTGTACCATATGTTCCTAATAGGACACTCAGATCTCTGAGTACAGGTTTACTAGTAGTTCCTAGGATTCATAGAAGTAGAATGGGAGGACGAGCTTTCAGCTATCAGGCACCGCTATTATGGAACCAGTTACCAATCTGGGTCCGAGAGGCAGACACTGCCTCCACCTTTAAGACTAGACTTAAAACTTTTCTGTTTAGTAAGGCGTACAGTTAGCCTTAGACCTAGTGTGTAGCACAGCTATGCTGCTCTAGGCCTACGTTGTCGGGGGGCACAAACATGATCCACTGAGCAGTTTCCCTCTCACCCTCTAACCTCTCCTTTTCTCTCCTTAGTCTGGCTCACACTGGTCTCAAGACCTGGATGATGACCTGCAGTCCGGCCCGTGAAGTCTCTCTTGCTCTACGTTGTCGGGTGGCACAAACACGATCCTCTGAGCACCCTCTGACCTCTCCTCCACTCTCCTTAGTCTGGATCATACTGGGTAATATCGTCTCATAATCTGTGTTTACTGTCTTCCTTGTAGTTCTGTGCCTCGCTCTCGCTCTCTCTCTTTGCAGGTCTCAAGACCTGCATACTGACCTGCAGTCTCTCCTGTGCTCATCGACTTCACTAGCCCCTGCTGCTCATCCTTGCTATCAAATTACTATTCCTACTTATGGACCAACGATATATATAGATATCTATTGCAATATAATCACTGTTTCATCTTGCTGTCATGTTTGCTCTGTACTGTACCATGTTTGTATTATGTTTGCTCCTCTCTCTCTCTTTCTCCTTCATCCTCTCTCTCCTCTCTCTCTCCTCTCTTTCTCTCCTTCATCCTCTCTCTCTCTCTCTCTCTCTCTCTCTCCCTCATCCTCTCTGACTAGCAGCAGGACTGGTTCCCCCTTAAGTTGACGGGTCCTGCTCAAGGTTTCTTCCTCTTAAAGGGAGTTTTTCCTTGCCACAGTGCTCTTAGGGGGGTTCCTGTGAAGCGCTTTGAGACAATGTCTGATTGTAATATGCGCTATATAAATAAAACTGAATTGAATTGAAAACCCACGACAGTTGTGTCATCTGCAAACTTCACAAAGATGTTGGTGTTGTGTGTTGGCGCACAGTCATGGGTCAGCAGAGTGAAGAGGAGGGGGCTCAGCACACATCCTTGGGGAGCCCCGGTGTTCATTGTGATGGTGCTGGATGTGTTTCTGCCAACCCGCACCGTCTGAGGTCTCCCAGTGAGGAAGTCCAGCAGCCAGTTGCACAGGAAGGAGTTCAGCCCCAACTGGTCCAGTTTGTTGATAAGCTGCTGTGGGATGATGGTGTTGAATGCTGAGCTGACGCATTCGAACACATGAGTCTTTATTTTCCAGGTGGGTGAGAGCTGTGTGGAGTGCTGTGGAAACTGCATCATCGGTTGACCGGTTGGGCCAATATGCAAACTGGAATGGGTCCAGGGAGGGAGGGAGGGCTGTCTTGATGTGTTTCATGACTAACCGTTCAAAGCACTTCATGATGATGGGTGTGAGTGCTACTGGACGGTAGTCATTGAAGCAGGCAGGGGTGGACTTCTTTGGCACAGGGATGATCGTAGTGGCTTTGAAGCAGGTGGAACAACAGCCTGGCTCAGTGAGATGTTGAAGATGTCTGTAACCCTCTGGGCAACCTTCCTGGAGTACTGCCTCTTCGCCTTCCTGATGCCACGGGAAAGGTTGGCTCTGGCTTTAGGCTAGTCTCGTCGCCTCCTGTGAACAGCATTCCTGGCCCTCAGCAGCCGTAGACCTCACCTGTCAGCCATGGTTTCATGGACTGGCTCGAATGCTGACAGTCCTGGTTTGAGTTATCAATCATCAATACATTTGGTGATGTATGCAGTGACAGTCTCTGAGTACTCCTGGAGGTCAGTGCAGTTGTTGTGGGTTGCAGCCTGCTTAAACACATCCCAGTCTGTTATGTTAAAACAGTCCTGTAAAGCTCCTGTGGATCCCTCCGGCCACACTCTTACTTCTTTTCAGAACGATTTGGCAACTTTTACCAGTGGTCTGTAAGCTGGCATTAGCATAACAGTGATGTGATCAGAAGCTCCGATGTGGGGGAGGGGGAGGGCTTTGTAAGCGCCTCTCTGGGTAGTGTAAAAAATGTAAAACATAAAATTAAACATAAAATTAAATCACGAAAATAATATATGACTAACAAATATCTTGAAAAAATTATATAGCCTCATTGGTAGCTTCATGGAAGTCTGTTTACAACGTCATTTGAAGGCGCTATGTAAATTTATAATCTTACAAGGTGATTTTGTATAATCTAACTATGGCTATTTTTTTTTCCTCATCTGATTTTTGATTTCTTTTAAAGAAAAGTCTTTTGGCAATATATAAATTGTAGCCCTGTTTATATGTACACATATCGGTTGTTTACAGACAAAAATGCTGTGTCTATTTTCTGCCTTAAACTCAGCATCGAATATATATTATGAAAAGTCCAGTCTTATTGATGGAAGATTTAATATCACCCTGATGGATTCTCACTTTCACAGTCCATTTAATGTGCGGAGTGAACCAGGAAATGAAAACTGAACAATTGTTTTCAGGCAACCTGGAGAGTGATAGTGCTTCTAATACTCAAAATATACTGAAAAAACATCACCTCTGCAGTAGCACCATGTTGAACCTTATAGCCTCTGAATGGATTAATCAAAAACTTGTCAATTTAAATGCAATCCTGTCCAAATGGTCTATTTATCCATTCATCCATTCACCCATCCATTTTCTACTGCTCTTCTAGAGTCTGGTTGCAAGGGCAGTAGCCTAGGAAAGGAAATCCAGACCTCCCTCTCCCCAGCCAGCTCATCAAGGGGGATGCCAAGGCATCCCCAGGCCAGCCTTCTAGCTTCTAGATGTAATCCTTCTAGCTTGTTCTAGGTCTGCTCTGGGCTGACTGTAAAGTTGCATCCACATAGGATGAAGTATGTGGGAGATACAGCCACAAAAACATGTATTTGCCTTCAACACCATCAAGCCGGCTCTCCTGGGTGAGAAACTTACAGCGATGCAGGTAGAGCCCACCCTTGTGTCATGGATTGTGGATTATCTAACTGGTAGACCACAGTATGTGCAGATGCAGCAGTGTTTGTCTGATACAGTGGTCAGCAGCACCGGGGCCCCACAAGGGACAGTCCTCTCTCCCTTAATCTTCACGCTCTACACCTCTGACTTCAGCTACCAGACAGAGTCATGTCACCTTCAGAAGTTTTCTGATGACTCTGCCATAGTGGGTTGTATCAGCAAAGGTGGAGAGTCTGAGTACAGGACTGTGGTTGACAGCTTTGTTACATGGTGCGAGCAGAACCATCTGCTGCTCAATGTGGCAAAGACAAGGGAGCTGGTTGTGGACCTGAGGAGGACCAAGACACTCGCGGCTCCAGTTTCCATCAGTGGGCAGATTGTGGACATTGTGGAGGATTACAAATACCTGGGAGTGGTGTTAGACAATAAACTGGACTGGACTAAAAATACTGAAGCTCTACAAGAAGGGCCAGAGCCACCTCTATTTTCTGAGGAAGCTCCGGTCCTTTAACATCTGTCGGACTATGCTGAGGATTCTTTATGAGTCTGTGGTTGCCAGTGCCATTTTGTTTGCTGTTGTGTGCTGGGGCAGCAGACTGAAAGCAGCAGACACAAACAGACTCAATAAACTGATCAGAAGGGCCGGTGATGTGGTGGGGGTGGAGCTGGATTCCCTGACAGCAGTGTCAGACAGAAGGATGCTGTCTAAGCTGCAGGGGATCCTGGAGAACAGCTTCCATCCTCTACACCACGTGCTGCTGAAGTGCAGGAGTACGTTCAGTGCCAGACTGATCCCTCCTAAATGCACCACTGAGCGCCACAGGAGGTCCTTCCTTCCTGTGGCCATCAAACTGTACAACACCTCCCTCTGAGATCAGATCTAACACACTGTCTTGTAATCATATCCATATTGGATTTATTTAGACAAGATTTTACTGCATACGGTCAAACGGGGAAGCAGATCTCATTCCAAGGGGAGCTGCTGAGCCATGTTGCCACGCCCACATATGACGATGAGGTGATATGAAAAGGTGTACAGGGGCTGATGTCATGATAGAGTAAGAGGCAGGTAGGATGAACAAATCAAGAAACACAGCAGCTTTCTCTATGGTGGCGAAGGGTCACCTTTGTGACGAGGCCCCGCCCACACGGTGTAACATCGAGCTGCGTTTTTGATAACTTTTGCTCAGCCATGTCTTTAAAACCAGGTGACAAAATCTCAGGTCTGTCAGAGTATTTCCCTAGGAGGAGTTCGTTCAAATACGAGGTGTGGAAAATGGAAATCAGACTGAACACAATTCATACCGCCAGTAGGTGGCGCTATGAGAGTTTCTGGTCATTAGCATATCAATCTGTTCAGAATGACAGGCTCAGCATGCCTGATTTTTCTCATCCACATTGGATGAAGTATGTGGGAGATACAGCCACAAACACATCCATTTCGTGTGCGTTGGCGAAGGGTCAACTTCCTGGTGGCGCCACGGTCAGACCGTGTGAGGAAGTGCTGCGTTTTTGATAACTTTTGGTCCCTGACCCCTTAATGGCAAGCACACCAATTTTCAGCTGTATCAAGCAATTCCCCTAGGAGGAGTTCGCGAAAATGCGGGGTGTGCAAATTGGAACATGGCGTGGTTTTTCCAAGATGGCCGACGCCCTGTAGGGGGTGGAATTTTATTTCCAAAGGCATGTTTCCTGGCATGAGGCGATACATCAGCGTACCAATTTTCATGGGTGTAGCTGTTACGCTGAATATTTTCAAATTCCAGGGGGCGCTGTAGAGCCATTTTGCAAGTCACTGTCGTGGCGACAGTTTCAGATCGCATTTTTTCGCGAACCAGACCTGTGTGCCAAATTTGGTGAGTTTTTGAGCACGTTCAGGGGGTCAAATGTGCGTCGAATGACGCGGAAGAAAAAAAGAGATTAATTAAAGCTGCAAGCAGCATTGCGGGCCCTCGCGCACCTTGCGATCCGCGGGGTCATCTCAGTCTTCTCTCCTATGCTCTCGTCTCCTATACTCTCCTGTGCTATGCTCTCCTCCTCTCATTTCCACAGATATACAACAAACACATGTTTACAACCAAACTTTCCTGCTACCAGTAGGTGGCGCTATGACCGTATCATCCTATTAGCATATATATCTGTTTAGACTCGGCTCCATGGCAGTACTGTAAGATTTTGTCCACATTGCATAAAGTATATGGGTAGTACTGCATAAAACACAGCGAGTTCCTTTGTAATGGCGAATGGTCAACTTTGAGGCCACTCCCGCACCACACGGTAATACTTTTGAAAGAGTTTTGGAATGCGTCTATTCCCTATGGTGTCCTGAGTGGACACAGTGAATTTCAGCTCAATTGCATGAAGTATGCGAGGCATGAAAAGTTTTATAGCAGGGTCAGAAAACGGTAAAAATTACAAAAAAAAATCAAAATGGTGGACTTCCTGTTGGGTTTGGAGGGGGGGTCCAAGAGACTTTTTTGTGCGTCTTGGGGTGATACACATGTGTGCCAATTTTCATGATCCTGTGTCAAACTGGCCAGCGGGGCTACGCATTTGGGAAATAAATACAGTGAGTTCCTTTGTAATGGCGAATGGTCAACTTTGAGGCCACGCCCCCGCCACACCGTCAGACTTTTGTAAGAGTTTTGGAATGCGTCTATTCCCTATGGTGTCCTGAGTGGACACAGTGAGTTTTAGCTCATTTGGATGAAGTATGCGAGGCGTGAAAAGTTTTGCAGCAGGGTCACAAATCGCCAAAAATTAACAGAAATTTCAAAATTGCGGACTTCCTGTTGGGTTTGGAGGGGGGGTCCAAGAGACTTTTTTGTGCATCTTGGGGTGATACACATGTGTACCAATTTTCATGACCCTACTCAAAACAGGCCAGGGGGGCAGGCAGAAAAACCTATGAAAACACAACATTTTGTGTAGCCAGTAGGTGGCGCTCTGTCAAAGCCTCAATATTGTTGTATAGATGTGTTTAGGGTCAGACTCTGATCATACATGTGACATTTGGTACAGATGGGACAGAAAACAAAGAAGTTATAGCGACTTCCTGTTTCCTCTGAAATGGTCAAACTTTGAGGCCACGCCCCGGCCACACCGTCAGACTTTTGTAAGAGTTTTGGAATGCGTCTATTCCCTATGGTGTCCTGAGTGGACACGGTGACTTTCAGCTCAATCCGATAAAGTATGCGAGGCGTGAAAAGTTTTGCAGCAGGGTCACACATCGCCAAAAATGGCCACAAACCTTCAAATGGCGGACTTCCTGTTGGGTTTGGAGGGGGGGTCCAAGAGACTTTTTTGTGCGTCTTGAGGTGATACATATGTGTGCCAGTTTTCATAATCCTGTGTCAAACTGGCCAGAGGGGCTACACGTTGGGGGCGCTATAGAGTCATTTTCCTATGTGCGTTTCAAACGTCAGCAAATTTAAAAATTTTTCGGGCGAATGAATTTTTCTACCAAGTTTGGTGAGTTTTTGGGCATGTTAAGGCCCCCAAAAATGCGATCTAAGGGGGGGAAAGAAAAAAAAAAAAAAAAAAAAATTAAAGCTGCAAGCAGCATTGCGGGCCCTCGCGCACCTGGCGATCCGCGGGGTCATCTCAGTCTTCTCTCCTATGCTCTTGTCTCTTATACTCTCCTGTCCTATGCTCTCCTCCTCTCATTTCCACAGATATACAACAAACACATGTTTACAACCAAACTTTCCTGCTACCAGTAGGTGGCGCTATGACCGTATCATCCTATTAGCATATATATCTGTTCAGACTCGGGTCCATAGCAGTAGTGTAAGATTTTGTCCACATTGCATGAAGTATATGGGTAGTACTACATAGAATAGAGCAAGTTCCTTTGTAATGGCGAATGGTCAAATTTGAGGCCACGCCCCCACCACACGGTAATACTTTTGAAAGAGTTTTGGAATGCGTCTATTCCCTATGGTGTCCTGAGTGGACACAGTGATTTTCAGCTCAATTGCATGAAGTATGTGAGGCGTGAAAAGTTTTGAAGCAGGGTCACAAATAGGCAAAAAATGGGCAGAAAAGTCAAAATGGCGGACTTCCTGTTGGGTTTGGAGCGGGGGTCCAAGAGACTTTTTTGTGCGTCTTGGGGTGATACACGTGTGCTAATTTTCATGATCCTGTGTCAAACTGGCCAGCGGGGCTACGTGTTAGGGCAAAAAATACAGGGAGTTCCTTTGTAATGGCGAATGGTCAACTTTGAGGCCACACCCCCACCACACCGTAATACTTTGTAAGAGTTTTGGAATGCGTCTATTCTGTATCGTGTCCTGAGTGGACACAGTGATTTTCAGCTTGATTGGATGAAGTATGCGAGGCGTGAAAAGTTTTGTAGCAGGGTCACAAATCGCCAAAAATTAACAGAAATTTCAAAATGGCGGACTTCCTGTTGGGTTTGGAGGGGGGGTCCAAGAGACTTTTTTGTGCGTCTTGGGGTGATAAACATGTGTGCCAATTTTCGTGACCCAACTCAAAACAGGCCACAGGGGCAGGCAGAAAAACCTATGAAAACACAACATTTTGTGTAGCCAGTAGGTGGCGCTCTGTCAAAGCCTCAATATTGTTGTATAGATGTGTTTAGGGTCAGACTCTGATCATACATGTGACATTTCGTACAGATCGGACAGAAAACGAAGAAGTTATAGCGACTTCCTGTTTCCTCAGAAATGGTCAAACTTTGAGGCCACGCCCCGGCCACACCGTCAGACTTTTGTAAGAGTTTTGGAATGCGTCTATTCCCTATGGTGTCCTGAGTGGACAGGGCGAATTTCAGCTCAATCCGATGACGTATGCGAGGCGTGAAAAGTTTGGCAGCAGGGTCACACATCGCCAAAAATGGCCACAAACCTTCAAATGGCGGACTTCCTGTTGGGTTTGGAGGGGGGGTCCAAGAGACTTTTTTGTGCGTCTTGAGGTGATACATATGTGTGCCAATTTTCATAATCCTGTGTCAAACCGGCCAGAGGGGCTACGCGTTGGGGGCGCTATAGAGCCATTTTTATATGTGCATTTCAAAAGTCAGCAAATTTCAAAATTTTTCGGGCGAATGAATTTTTCTACCAAGTTTGGTGAGTTTTTGGGCATGTTAAGGCCCCCAAAAATGCGATCTTAGGGGGGGAAGGAAAAAAAAAAATGAAAAATAATAATCCTAAGGGTTTCAATAGGGCTCTTGCACCATTCGGTGCTCGGGCCCTAATAATAATCCTAAGGGTTTCAATAGGGCTCTTGCACCATTCGGTGCTCGGGCCCTAATTAAAGCTGCAAGCAGCATTGCGGGCCCTCGCGCACCTTGCGATCCGCGGGGTCATCGCAGTCTTCTCTCCTATGCTCTTGTCTCCTATACTCTCCTGTCCTATGCTCTCCTCTTATTTCCACAGAGATACAACGAACACATGTTTACAACCAAACTTTCCTGCTACCAGTAGGTGGCGCTATGACCGTATCATCCTATTAGCATAAATATCTGTTCAGACTCGGGTCCATAGCAGTACTGTAAGATTTTGTCCACATTGCATAAAGTATGTGGGTAGTACTGCATAAAACACAGCGAGTTCCTTTGTAATGGCGAACGGTCAACTTTGAGGCCACTCCCCTGCCACACGGTAATACTTTTGAAAGAGTTTTGGAATGCATCTATTCCCTATGGTGTCCTGAGTAGACACAGTGAATTTCAGCTCAATTGCATGAAGTATGTGAGGCGTGAAAAGTTTTGAAGCAGGGTCAAAAATAGGCAAAAAATTGCCACAAAAGTCAAAATGGCGGACTTCCTGTTGGGTTTGGAGGCGGGGTCCAAGAGACTTTTTTGTGCGTCTTGGGGTGATACACATGTGTGCTAATTTTCATGAACCTGTGTCAAACTGGCCAGCGGGGCTACGCATTAGGGCAATAAATACAGTGAGTTCCTTTGTAATGGCGAATGGTCAAGTTTGAGGCCACGCCCCCGCCACACCGTCAGACTTTTGTAAGAGTTTTTGAATGCGTCTATTCCCTATGTTGTCCTGAGTGGACACAGTGAGTTTTAGCTCATTTGGAGGAAGTATGCGAGGCGTGAAAAGTTTTGTAGGAGGGTCACAAATCGCCAAAAATTAACAGAAATTTCAAAATTGCGGACTTCCTGTTGGGTTTGGAGGGGGGGTCCAAGAGACTTTTTTGTGCATCTTGGGGTGATACACATGTGTACCAATTTTCATGACCCTACTCAAAACAGGCCAGGGGGGCAGGCAGAAAAACCTATGAAAACACAACATTTTGTGTAGCCAGTAGGTGGCGCTCTGTCAAAGCCTCAATATTGTTGTATAGATGTGTTTAGGGTCAGACTCTGATCATACATGTGACATTTCGTACAGATCGGACAGAAAACGAAGAAGTTATAGAGACTTTCTGTGTCCTCAGAAATGGTCAAACTTTGAGGCCACGCCCCGGCCACACCGTAAGACTTTTGTAAGAGTTTTGGAATGCGTCTATTCCCTATGGTGTCCTGAGTGGACACGGCGAATTTCAGCTCAATCCGTTGAAGTATGCGAGGCGTGAAAAGTTTGGCAGCAGGGTCACACATCGCCAAAAATGGCCACAAACCTTCAAATGGCGGACTTCCTGTTGGGTTTGGAGGGGGGGTCCAAGAGACTTTTTTGTGCGTCTTGAGGTGATACATATGTGTGCCAATTTTCATAATCCTGTGTCAAACCGGCCAGAGGGGCTACGCGTTGGGGGCGCTATAGAGCCATTTTTATATGTGCATTTCAAAAGTCAGCAAATTTCAAAATTTTTCGGGCGAATGAATTTTTCTACCAAGTTTGGTGAGTTTTTGGGCATGTTAAGGCCTCCAAAAATGCGATCTCGGAGGGGGAAAAAAAAAAAAAAAAAAATTAAAGCTGCAAGCAGCATTGCGGGCCCTCGCACACCTTCCGATCCGCGGGGTCATCGCAGTCTTCTCTCCTATGCTCTCGTCTCCTATACTCTCCTGTGCTATGCTCTCCTCCTCTCATTTCCACAGATATACAACAAACACATGTTTACAACCAAACTTTCCTGCTACCAGTAGGTGGCGCTATGACCGTATCATCCTATTAGCATATATATCTGTTTAGACTCGGCTCCATGGCAGTACTGTAAGACTTTGTCCACATTGCATAAAGTATATGGGTAGTACTGCATAAAACACAGCGAGTTCCTTTGTAATGGCGAATGGTCAACTTTGAGGCCACTCCCCCACCACACGGTAATACTTTTGAAAGAGTTTTGGAATGCGTCTATTCCCTATGGTGTCCTGAGTGGACACAGTGAATTTCAGCTCAATTGCATGAAGTATGTGAGGCGTGAAAAGTGTTGAAGCAGGGGCAAAAATAGGCAAACAATTGCCACAAAAGTCAAAATGGCGGACTTCCTGTTGGGTTTGGAGGCGGGGTCCAAGAGACTTTTTTGTGCGTCTTGGGGTGATACACATGTGTGCTAATTTTCATGAACCTGTGTCAAACTGGCCAGCGGGGCTACACATAAGGGCAAAAAATACAGGGAGTTCCTTTGTAATGGCGAATGGTCAACTTTGAGGCCACGCCCCCACCACACCGTAAGACTTTTGTAAGAGTTTTGGAATGCGTCTATTCCCTGTGGTGTCCTGAGTGGACACAGTGAATTTCAGCTCAATTGCATGAAGTATGTGAGGCGTGAAAAGTTTTGAAGCAGGGTCACAAATAGGCAAAAAATGGCCACAAAAGTCAAAATGGTGGACTTCCTGTTGGGTTTGGAGGGGGGGTCCAAGAGACTTTTTTGTGCGTCTTGGGGTGATACACATGTGTGCTAATTCTCATGATCCTGTGTCAAACTGGCCAGCGGGGCTACGCATTAGGGCAATAAATACAGTGAGTTCCTTTGTAATGGCGAATGGTCAACTTTGAGGCCACGCCCCCGCCACACCGTCAGACTTTTGTAAGAGTTTTTGAATGCGTCTATTCCCTATGGTGTCCTGAGTGGACACAGTGAGTTTTAGCTCATTTGGATGAAGTATGCGAGGCGTGAAAAGTTTTGTAGGAGGGTCACAAATCGCCAAAAATTAACAGAAATTTCAAAATTGCGGACTTCCTGTTGGGTTTGGAGGGGGGGTCCAAGAGACTTTTTTGTGCATCTTGGGGTGATACACATGTGTGCCAATTTTCATGACCCTACTCAAAACAGGCCAGGGGGGCAGGCAGAAAAACCTATGAAAACACAACATTTTGTGTAGCCAGTAGGTGGCGCTCTGTCAAAGCCTCAATATTGTTGTATAGATGTGTTTAGGGTCAGACTCTGATCATACATGTGACATTTCGTACAGATCGGACAGAAAACGAAGAAGTTATAGAGACTTTCTGTGTCCTCAGAAATGGTCAAACTTTGAGGCCACGCCCCGGCCACACCGTCAGACTTTTGTAAGAGTTTTGGAATGCGTCTATTCCCTATGGTGTCCTGAGTGGACACGGCGAATTTCAGCTCAATCCGTTGAAGTATGCGAGGCGTGAAAAGTTTGGCAGCAGGGTCACACATCGCCAAAAATGGCCACAAACCTTCAAATGGCGGACTTCCTGTTGGGTTTGGAGGGGGGGTCCAAGAGACTTTTTTGTGCGTCTTGAGGTGATACATATGTGTGCCAATTTTCATAATCCTGTGTCAAACCGGCCAGAGGGGCTACGCGTTGGGGGCGCTATAGAGCCATTTTTATATGTGCATTTCAAAAGTCAGCAAATTTCAAAAGTTTTCGGGCGAATGAATTTTTCTACCAAGTTTGGTGAGTTTTTGGGCATGTTAAGGCCTCCAAAAATGCGATCTCGGAGGGGGAAAAAAAAAAAAAAAAAAAAAAAAAAAAAAAAAATTAAAGCTGCAAGCAGCATTGCGGGCCCTCGCGCACCTTGCGATCCGCGGGGTCATCGCAGTCTCCTCTCCTATGCTCTCGTCTCCTATACTCTCCTGTCCTATGCTCTCCTCCTCTCATTTCCACAGATATACAACAAACACATGTTTACAACCAAACTTTCCTGCTACCAGTAGGTGGCGCTATGACCGTATCATCCTAGTAGCATATATATTTGTTCAGACTCGGGTCCATAGCAGTACTGTAAGATTTTGTCCACATTGCATAAAGTACATGGGTAGTACTGCATAAAACACGAGTTCCTTTGTAATGGCGAATGGTCAACTTTGAGGCCACTCCCCCACCACATGGTAATACTTTTGAAAGAGTTTTGGAATGCGTCTATTCCCTGTGGTGTCCTGAGTGGACACAGTGAATTTCAGCTCAATTGCATGAAGTATGTGAGGCGTGAAAAGTTTTGAAGCAGGGTCACAAATAGGCAAAAAATGGCCACAAAAGTCAAAATGGCGGACTTCCTGTTGGGTTTGGAGGGGGGGTCCAAGAGACTGTTTTGTGCGTCTTGGGGTGATACACATGTGTGCTAATTTTCATGATCCTGTGTCAAACTGGCCAGCGGGGCTAAGCGTTAGGACAAAAAATACAGGGAGTTCATTTGTATTGGTGAATGGTCAACTTTGAGGCCACACCCCCACCACACCGTAAGACTTTTGTAAGAGTTTTGGAATGCGTCTATTCCCTATGGTGTCCTGAGTGGACACAGTGATTTTCAGCTTGATTGGATGAAGTATGCGAGGCGTGAAAAGTTTTGCAGCAGGGTCACAAATAGGCAAAAAATGGCCACAAAAGTCAAAATGGCGGACTTCCTGTTGGGTTTGGAGGGGGGGTCCAAGAGACTTTTTTGTGCGTCTTGAGGTGATACATATGTGTGCCAATTTTCATAATCCTGTGTCAAACCGACCAGAGGGGCTACACATTAGGGCAAAAAATACAGGGAGTTCCTTTGTAATGGCGAATGGTCAACTTTGAGGCCACGCCAACACCACACCGTAAAACTTTTGTAAGAGTTTAGGAATGTGCCTGTTCCCTGTGGTGTCCTGAGTGGACACAGTGAATTTCAGCTCAATTGCATGAAGTATGTGAGGCGTGAAAAGTTTTGAAGCAGGGTCAAAAATAGGCAAAAAATGGCCACAAAAGTCAAAATGGCGGACTTCCTGTTGGGTTTGGAGGGGGGGTCCAAGAGACTTTTTTGTGCGTCTTGGGGTGATACACATGTGTGCCAATTTTCATGATCCTGTGTCAAACTGGCCAGAGGGGCTACGCGTTAGGGCAAAAAATACAGGGAGTTCTTTTGTAATGGCGAATGGTCAACTTTGAGGCCACGCCCCCACCACACCGTAAGACTTTTGTAAGAGTTTTTGAATGCGTCTATTCCCTATGGTGTCCTGAGTGGACACAGTGATTTTCAGCTTGATTGGATGAAGTATGCGAGGCGTGAAAAGTTTTGTAGCAGGGTCACAAATCGCCAAAAATTAACAGAAATTTCAAAATTGCGGACTTCCTGTTGGGTTTGGAGGGGGGGTCCAAGAGACTTTTTTGTGCATCTTGGGGTGATACACATGTGTGCCAATTTTCATGACCCTACTCAAAACAGGCCAGGGGGGCAGGCAGAAAAACCTATGAAAACACAACATTTTGTGTAGCCAGTAGGTGGCGCTCTGTCAAAGCCTCAATATTGTTGTATAGATGTGTTTAGGGTCAGACTCTGATCATACATGTGACATTTCGTACAGATCGGACAGAAAACGAAGAAGTTATAGAGACTTTCTGTGTCCTCAGAAATGGTCAAACTTTGAGGCCACGCCCCGGCCACACCGTCAGACTTTTGTAAGAGTTTTGGAATGCGTCTATTCCCTATGGTGTCCTGAGTGGACACGGCGAATTTAAGCTCAATCCGATAAAGTATGCGAGGCGTGAAAAGTTTGGCAGCAGGGTCACACATCGCCAAAAATGGCCACAAACCTTCAAATGGCGGACTTCCTGTTGGGTTTGGAGGGGGGGTCCAAGAGACTTTTTTGTGCGTCTTGAGGTGATACATATGTGTGCCAATTTTCATAATCCTGTGTCAAACCGGCCAGAGGGGCTACGCGTTGGGGGCGCTATAGAGCCATTTTTATATGTGCATTTCAAAAGTCAGCAAATTTCAAAATTTTTCGGGCGAATGAATTTTTCTACCAAGTTTGGTGAGTTTTTGGGCATGTTAAGGCCTCCAAAAATGCGATCTCGGAGGGGGAAAAAAAAAAAAAAAAAAAAAAAAAAAAAAAAAAAAAAAAAAAAAAATAATAATCCTAAGGGTTTCAATAGGGCTCTTGCACCATTCGGTGCTCGGGCCCTAAAAATTAAAGCTGCAAGCAGCATTGCGGGCCCTCGCGCACCTTGCGATCCACGGGGTCAGCGCAGTCTTCTCTCCTATGCTCTCGTCTCCTATACTCTCCTGTGCTATGCCCTCCTCTCCTCTCATTTGCAGAGATGTACAACAAACACATGTTTACAACCACACTTTCCTGCTACCAGTAGGTGGCGCTATGACCGTATCATCCTATTAGCATATATATGTGTTCAGAGTCGGGTCCATGGCAGTACTGTAAGATTTTGGCCACATTGCATGAAGTATATGGGTAGTACTGCATAAAACACAGCGAGTTCCTTTGTAATGGCGAACGGTCAACTTTGAGGCCACTCCCCCGCCACACGGTAATACTTTTGAAAGAGTTTTGGAATGCGTCTATTCCCTATGGTGTCCTGAGTGGACACAGTGAATTTCAGCTCAATTGCATGAAGTTTGTGATGCGTGAAAAGTTTTGAAGCAGGGTCACAAATAGGCAAAAAATGGCCACAAAAGTCAAAATGGCGGACTTCCTGTTGGGTTTGGAGGGGGGGTCCAAGAGACTTTTTTGTGCGTCTTGGGGTGATACACATGTGTGCCAATTTTCATGATCCTGTGTCAAACTGGCCAGCGGGGCTACGCGTTAGGGCAATAAATACAGGGAGTTCATTTGTAATGGCGAATGGTCAACTTTGAGGCCACACCCCCACCACACCGTAATACTTTTGTAAGAGTTTTGGAATGCGTCTATTCTGTATCGTGTCCTGAGTGGACACAGTGATTTTCAGCTTGATTGGATGAAGTATGCGAGGCGTGAAAAGTTTTGTAGCAGGGTCACAAATCGCCACAAATTAACAGACATTTCAAAATGGCGGACTTCCTGTTGGGTTTGGAGGGGGGGTCCAAGAGACTTTTTTGTGCGTCTTGGGGTGATAAACATGTGTGCCAATTTTCGTGACCCTACTCAAAACAGGCCACAGGGGCAGGCAGAAAAACCTATGAAAACACAACATTTTGTGTAGCCAGTAGGTGGCGCTCTGTCAAAGCCTCAATATTGTTGTATAGATGTGTTTAGGGTCAGACTCTGATGATACATGTGACATTTCGTACAGATCAGACAGAAAACGAAGAAGTTATAGAGACTTTCTGTGTCCTCAGAAATGGTCAACTTTGAGGCCACGCCCCGGCCACACCGTCAGACTTTTGTAAGAGTTTTGGAATGCGTCTATTCCCTATGGTGTCCTGAGTGGACACGGCGAATTTCAGCTCAATCCGTTGAAGTATGCGAGGCGTGAAAAGTTTGGCAGCAGGGTCACACATCGCCAAAAATGGCCACAAACCTTCAAATGGCGGACTTCCTGTTGGGTTTGGAGGGGGGGTCCAAGAGACTTTTTTGTGCGTCTTGAGGTGATACATATGTGTGCCAATTTTCATAATCCTGTGTCAAACCGGCCAGAGGGGCTACGCGTTGGGGGCGCTATAGAGCCATTTTTATATGTGCATTTCAAAAGTCAGCAAATTTCAAAATTTTTCGGGCGAATGAATTTTTCTACCAAGTTTGGTGAGTTTTTGGGCATGTTAAGGCCTCCAAAAATGCGATCTCGGAGGGGGAAAAAAAAAAAAAAATAATTAAAGCTGCAAGCAGCATTGCGGGCCCTCGCGCACCTTGCGATCCGCGGGGCTATCGCTGTCTTCTCTCCTATGCTCTTGTCTCCCATACTCTCCTGTGCTATGCCCTCCTCTCCTCTCATTTGCAGAGATGTACAACAAACACATGTTCACAACCACACTTTCCTGCTACCAGTAGGTGGCGCTATGACCGTATCATCCTATTAGCATATATATCTGTTCAGACTCGGGTCCATAGCAGTACTGTAAGATTTTGGCCACATTGCATGAAGTATATGGGTAGTACTGCATAAAACACAGCGAGTTCCTTTGTAATGGCGAACGGTCAACTTTGAGGCCACTCCCCCGCCACACGGTAATACTTTTGAAAGAGTTTTGGAATGCGTCTATTCCCTATGGTGTCCTGAGTGGACACAGTGAATTTCAGCTCAATTGCATGAAGTTTGTGATGCGTGAAAAGTTTTGAAGCAGGGTCACAAATAGGCAAAAAATGGCCACAAAAGTCAAAATGGCGGACTTCCTGTTGGGTTTGGAGGGGGGGTCCAAGAGACTTTTTTGTGCGTCTTGGGGTGATACACATGTGTGCCAATTTTCATGATCCTGTGTCAAACTGGCCAGCGGGGCTATGCGTTAGGGCAAAAAATACAGGGAGTTCATTTGTAATGGCGAATGGTCAACTTTGAGGCCACACCCCCACCACACCGTAATACTTTTGTAAGAGTTTTGGAATGCGTCTATTCTGTATCGTGTCCTGAGTGGACACAGTGATTTTTAGCTTGATTGGATGAAGTATGCGAGGCGTGAAAAGTTTTGTAGCAGGGTCACAAATCGCCACAAATTAACAGACATTTCAAAATGGCGGACTTCCTGTTGGGTTTGGAGGGGGGGTCCAAGAGACTTTTTTGTGCGTCTTGGGGTGATAAACATGTGTGCCAATTTTCGTGACCCTACTCAAAACAGGCCACAGGGACAGGCAGAAAAACCTATGAAAACACAACATTTTGTGTAGCCAGTAGGTGGCGCTCTGTCAAAGCCTCAATATTGTTGTATAGATGTGTTTAGGGTCAGACTCTGATCATACATGTGACATTTCGTACAGATCGGACAGAAAACGAAGAAGTTATAGTGACTTTCTGTGTCCTCAGAAATGGTCAAACTTTGAGGCCACGCCCCGGCCACACCGTCAGACTTTTGTAAGAGTTTTGGAATGCGTCTATTCCCTATGGTGTCCTGAGTGGACACGGCGAATTTCAGCTCAATCCGATGACGTATGCGAGGCGTGAAAAGTTTGGCAGCAGGGTCACACATCGCCAAAAATGGCCACAAACCTTCAAATGGCGGACTTCCTGTTGGGTTTGGAGGGGGGGTCCAAGAGACTTTTTTGTGCGTCTTGAGGTGATACATATGTGTGCCAATTTTCATAATCCTGTGTCAAACCGGCCAGAGGGGCTACGCGTTGGGGGCGCTATAGAGCCATTTTTATATGTGCGTTTGAAACGTCAGCAAATTTCAAAATTTTTCGGGCGAATGAATTTTTCTACCAAGTTTGGTGAGTTTTTGGGCATGTTAAGGCCTCCAAAAATGCGATCTTAGGGGGGGAAGGAAAAAAAATGAAAAATTAAAGCTGCAAGCAGCATTGCGGGCCCTCGCGCACCTTGCGATCCGTGGGGTCATCGCAGTCTTCTCTCCTATGCTCGCGTCTCCTATACTCTCCTGTGCTATGCTCTCCTCCTCTCATTTCCACAGATATACAACAAACACATGTTTACAACCAAACTGTCCTGCTACCAGTAGGTGGCGCTATGACCGTATCATCCTATTAGCATATATATCTGTTTAGACTCGGCTCCATGGCAGTACTGTAAGATTTTGTCCACATTGCATAAAGTATATGGGTAGTACTGCATAAAACACAGCGAGTTCCTTTGTAATGGCGAATGGTCAACTTTGAGGCCACTCCCCGCCACACGGTAATACTTTTGAAAGAGTTTTGGAATGCGTCTATTCCCTATGGTGTCCTGAGTGAACACAGTGAATTTCAGCTCAATTGCATGAAGTATGTGAGGCGTGAAAAGTTTTGAAGCAGGGTCACAAATAGGCAAAAAATGGCCACAAAAGTCAAAATGGTGGACTTCCTGTTGGGTTTGGAGGGGGGGTCCAAGAGAGTTTTTTGTGCGTCTTGGGGTGATACACATGTGTGCTAATTCTCATGATCCTGTGTCAAACTGGCCAGCGGGGCTACGCATTAGGGCAATAAATACAGTGAGTTCCTTTGTAATGGCGAATGGTCAAGTTTGAGGCCACGCCCCCGCCACACCGTCAGACTTTTGTAAGAGTTTTTGAATGCGTCTATTCCCTATGGTGTCCTGAGTGGACACAGTGAGATTTAGCTCATTTGGAGGAAGTATGCGAGGCGTGAAAAGTTTTGTAGGAGGGTCACAAATCGCCAAAAATTAACAGAAATTTCAAAATTGCGGACTTCCTGTTGGGTTTGGAGGGGGGGTCCAAGAGACTTTTTTGTGCATCTTGGGGTGATACACATGTGTACCAATTTTCATGACCCTACTCAAAACAGGCCAGGGGGGCAGGCAGAAAAACCTATGAAAACACAACATTTTGTGTAGCCAGTAGGTGGCGCTCTGTCAAAGCCTCAATATTGTTGTATAGATGTGTTTAGGGTCAGACTCTGATCATACATGTGACATTTCGTACAGATCGGACAGAAAACGAAGAAGTTATAGAGACTTTCTGTGTCCTCAGAAATGGTCAAACTTTGAGGCCACGCCCCGGCCACACCGTAAGACTTTTGTAAGAGTTTTGGAATGCGTCTATTCCCTATGGTGTCCTGAGTGGACACGGCAAATTTCAGCTCGATCCGTTGAAGTATGCGAGGCGTGAAAAGTTTGGCAGCAGGGTCACACATCGCCAAAAATGGCCACAAACCTTCAAATGGCGGACTTCCTGTTGGGTTTGGAGGGGGGGTCCAAGAGACTTTTTTGTGCGTCATGAGGTGATACATATGTGTGCCAATTTTCATAATCCTGTGTCAAACCGGCCAGAGGGGCTACGCGTTGGGGGCGCTATAGAGCCATTTTTATATGTGCATTTCAAAAGTCAGCAAATTTCAAAATTTTTCGGGCGAATGAATTTTTCTACCAAGTTTGGTGAGTTTTTGGGCATGTTAAGGCCTCCAAAAATGCGATCTCGGAGGGGGAAAAAAAAAAAAAAAAAAAAAAAAAAAAAAAAAAAAAAAAAAAAAAAAAATAATAATCCTAAGGGTTTCAATAGGGCTCTTGCACCATTCGGTGCTCGGGCCCTAATAATAATCCTAAGGGTTTCAATAGGGCTCTTGCACCATTCGGTGCTCGGGCCCTAATTAAAGCTGCAAGCAGCATTGCGGGCCCTCGCAGACCTTGCGATCCACGGGGCTATTGCTGTCTTCTCTCCTATGCTCTTGTCTCCTATACTCTCCTGTCCTATGCTCTGTTTTCCTCCCATTTGCAGAGATGTACAACAAACACATGTTTACAACCAAACTTTCCTGCTACCAGTAGGTGGCGCTATGACCGTATCATCCTATTAGCATATATATCTGTTCAGACTCGGGTTCATAGCAGTAGTGTAAGATTTTGTCCACATTGCATAAAGTATATGGGTAGTACTGCATAAAACACAGCGAGTTCCTTTGTAATGGCGAATGGTCAACTTTGAGGCCACTCCCCCACCACACGGTAATACTTTTGAAAGAGTTTTGGAATGCGTCTATTCCCTATGGTGTCCTGAGTGGACACAGTGAATTTCAGCTCAATTGCATGAAGTATGCGAGGCATGAAAAGTTTTATAGCAGGGTCAGAAAACGGTAAAAATTACAAAAAAAATCAAAATGGCGGACTTCCTGTTGGGTTTGGAGGGGGGGTCCAAGAGACTTTTTTGTGCGTCTTGGGGTGATACACATGTGTGCTAATTCTCATGATCCTGTGTCAAACTGGCCAGCGGGGCTACGCATTAGGGCAATAAATACAGTGAGTTCCTTTGTAATGGCGAATGGTCAACTTTGAGGCCACGCCCCCGCCACACCGTCAGACTTTTGTAAGAGTTTTGGAATGCGTCTTTTCCCTATGGTGTCCTGAGTGGACACAGTGAGTTTTAGCTCATTTGGATGAAGTGTGCGAGGCGTGAAAAGTTTTGTAGGAGGGTCACAAATCGCCAAAAATTAACAGAAATTTCAAAATTGCGGACTTCCTGTTGGGTTTGGAGGGGGGGTCCAAGAGACTTTTTTGTGCATCTTTGGGTGATAAACATGTGTACCAATTTTCATGACCCTACTCAAAACAGGCCAGGGGGGCAGGCAGAAAAACCTATGAAAACACAACATTTTGTGTAGCCAGTAGGTGGCGCTCTGTCAAAGCCTCAATATTGTTGTATAGATGTGTTTAGGGTCAGACTCTGATCATACATGTGACATTTGGTGCAGATCGGACAGAAAACAAAGAAGTTATAGCGACTTCCTGTTTCCTCTGAAATGGTCAAACTTTGAGGCCACGCCCCGGCCACACCGTCAGACTTTTGTAAGAGTTTTGGAATGCGTCTATTCCCTATGGTGTCCTGAGTGGACACGGTGACTTTCAGCTCAATTCTATGAAGTATGCGAGGCGTGAAAAGTTTGGCAGCAGGGTCACACATCGCCAAAAATGGCCACAAACCTTCAAATGGCGGACTTCCTGTTGGGTTTGGAGGGGGGGTCCAAGAGACTTTTTTGTGCGTGTTGAGGTGATACATATGTGTGCCAATTTTCATAATCCTGTGTCAAACTGGCCAGAGGGGCTACACGTTGGGGGCGCTATAGAGTCATTTTCCTATGTGCGTTTCAAACGTCAGCAAATTTCAAAATTTTTAGGGCGAATGAATTTTTCTACCAAGTTTGGTGAGTTTTTGGGCATGTTAAGGCCCCCAAAAATGCGATCTAAGGGGGGGAAAGAAAAAAAAAAAAAAAAAAAATAATAATCCTAAGGGTTTCAATAGGGCTCTTGCACCATTCGGTGCTCGGGCCCTAATAATCCTAAGGGTTTCAATAGGGCTCTTGCACCATTCGGTGCTCGGGCCCTAATAATAATCCTAAGGGTTTCAATAGGGCTCTTGCACCATTCGGTGCTCGGGCCCTAATAATCCTAAGGGTTTCAATAGGGCTCTTGCACCATTCGGTGCTCGGGCCCTAAAAAAAAAATTAAAGCTGCAAGCAGCATTGCGGGCCCTCGCGCACCTTGCGATCCGCAGGGTCATCGCAGTCTTCTCTCCTATGCTCTCGTCTCCTATACTGTCCTGTGCTATGCTCTCCTCCTCTCATTTCCACAGATATACAACAAACACATGTTTACAACCAAACTTTCCTGCTACCAGTAGGTGGCGCTATGACCGAATCATCCTATTAGCATATATATCTGTTCAGACCCGGGTCCATAGCAGTACTGTAAGATTTTGTCCACATTGCATAAAGTATATGGGTAGTACTGCATAAAACACAGCGAGTTCCTTTGTAATGGCGAATGGTCAACTGTGAGGCCACTCCCCTGCCACACGGTAATACTTTTGAAAGAGTTTTGGAATGCGTCTATTCCCTATGGTGTCCTGAGTGGACACAGTGAATTTCAGCTCAATTCCATGAAGTATGTGAGGCGTGAAAAGTTTTGAAGCAGGGTCACAAATAGGCAAAAAATGGCCACAATAGTCAAAATGGCGGACTTCCTGTTGGGTTTGGAGGGGGGGTCCAAGAGACTTTTTTGTGCGTCTTGGGGTGATACACGTGTGCCAATTTTCATGATCCTGTGTCAAACTGGCCAGCGGGGCTACGCGTTAGGGCAACAAATACAGGGAGTTCCTTTGTAATGGCGAATGGTCAACTTTGAGGCCACGCCCCCGCCACACCGTCAGACTTTTGTAAGAGTTTTTGAATGCGTCTATTCCCTATGGTGTCCTGAGTGGACACAGTGAGTTTTAGCTCATTTGGATGAAGTATGCGAGGCGTGAAAAGTTTTGTAGGAGGGTCACAAATCGCCAAAAATTAACAGAAATTTCAAAATTGCGGACTTCCTGTTGGGTTTGGAGGGGGGGTCCAAGAGACTTTTTTGTGCATCTTGGGGTGATACACATGTGTACCAATTTTCATGACCCTACTCAAAACAGGCCAGGGGGGCAGGCAGAAAAACCTATGAAAACACAACATTTTGTGTAGCCAGTAGGTGGCGCTCTGTCAAAGCCTCAATATTGTTGTATAGATGTGTTTAGGGTCAGACTCTGATCATACATGTGACATTTCGTACAGATCGGACAGAAAACGAAGAAGTTATAGAGACTTTCTGTGTCCTCAGAAATGGTCAAACTTTGAGGCCACGCCCCGGCCACACCGTAAGACTTTTGTAAGAGTTTTGGAATGCGTCTATTCCCTATGGTGTCCTGAGTGGACACGGCGAATTTCAGCTCAATCCGTTGAAGTATGCGAGGCGTGAAAAGTTTGGCAGCAGGGTCACACATCGCCAAAAATGGCCACAAACCTTCAAATGGCGGACTTCCTGTTGGGTTTGGAGGGGGGGTCCAAGAGACTTTTTTGTGCGTCTTGAGGTGATACATATGTGTGCCAATTTTCATAATCCTGTGTCAAACCGGCCAGAGGGGCTACGCGTTGGGGGCGCTATAGAGCCATTTTTATATGTGCATTTCAAAAGTCAGCAAATTTCAAAATTTTTCGGGCGAATGAATTTTTCTACCAAGTTTGGTGAGTTTTTGGGCATGTTAAGGCCTCCAAAAATGCGATCTCAGAGGGGGAAAAAAAAAAAAAAAAAAAAAAAAAAAAAAAAAAAATAATAATCCTAAGGGTTTCAATAGGGCTCTTGCACCATTCGGTGCTCGGGCCCTAATAATAATCCTAAGGGTTTCAATAGGGCTCTTGCACCATTCGGTGCTCGGGCCCTAATAATAATCCTAAGGGTTTCAATAGGTCTCTTGCACCATTCGGTGCTCGGGCCCTAATAATAATCCTAAGGGTTTCAATAGGGCTCTTGCACCATTCGGTGCTCGGGCCCTAATAATAATCCTAAGGGTTTCAATAGGGCTCTTGCACCATTCGGTGCTCGGGCCCTAATAATAATCCTAAGGGTTTCAATAGGGCTCTTGCACCATTCGGTGCTCGGGCCCTAATAATCCTAAGGGTTTCAATAGGGCTCTTGCACCATTCGGTGCTCGGGCCCTAATAATAATCCTAAGGGTTTCAATAGGGCTCTTGCACCATTAGGTGCTCGGGCCCTAATAATAATCCTAAGGGTTTCAATAGGGCTCTTGCACCATTCGGTGCTCGGGCCCTAAAAACATTCCAGTGAACATGTTTGTTATGAACCCTTCCCTTGTCTATAGGGCAAAACATTTGTCACCCCCTTCTGGCAGTGAGTAATTACTGCTCTACTACACCTAAAGTACTACTCTATTACACTTAAATAATGGGTTACTGTGTTGGAACAGTGGAAATACTTGATTTTCTGTTCTGAATAAGCAGGAGATCCTCTCACAGCTGTTCGTCCTTTCCCTTCAGTCACTTTTTAGACCGTTTTTGGATGATTTACGCAATAATCTTAATCCTAATCTTATAGGCTACTTAATCTTTCCACTAAATTTTGGTTCCTGGAACCAAGTCTTCATACTCACATTTATTGATCTATATGACGGCCAGTCCTAAAAATGCGTCTGTGATTATGTCTCTACATATTGTATGTTTAATTGTGAAAAGGTGTAACAGGAAGTTGTAAATCATGCTTTTATTGCATGACATCGGTGGCCGCCGGGTTCTACCAGGACCGTCCCCTCACAGGAAGACACCAGCCGACGCCGCCCCCTGCTCCTCCTGCCTGGTCGCGCTGAGGGCCGTCCCGGAGAACGGGTCCAGGGTCTTCTTTCTCGTATTGGACGTTGCTTCATCACTGCTTTTCATCCAGCGAGCGGCTTAGCAGGTTTTAGCCCCCTCAACATCTGGTACACGTTGCCTTTGCAGAGCTAGGCTCTCTACGTTTTTTTAACCTTTTAAATTTCGCTGCTTGTTTGGCGTTGTATCATTTAAGACCGGTGGGGAGAAACGCACACACACAAACACATGCACACAGACATTTAGATTCAGACAACGTGACTGCATGCTATTAGCGACTAGAACCGCTAGACGCCTGAAATAAGCAGCAAGTAAGCGAACAAGAAGCAAGCACGCCTGTGGAAGCTGATTTGGGATTTCACCCCGAAATACAACTGGAAAGCAAGGTGAGCCTTTGAAAACACAATTACTACGCAGCCTTGTAGCATGCCGAGTGTTTTTGTAGAGCGTACACAGAGCTGTTTGTGGTGGTGGTAATGATGATGATGATGAAGAGGCAGGCATCATTCTCCTCATCCTCCAGTGGCAGTTGCTGATGTCGGAGGCCATCGGCTCTTTGCATCTTCCTGTGTCCAGATAGAGAGGTTCATTGCATTGTCTGTATGGCAGGGTTTTAGATTTGAGAAACACAAAGGAGGCTTATAATGTAGTTTATTGTTGTCATGATATCAAGAAAAAAGTTGCAGCGCAATCTACTATATTCTTCTACAAAACAGTCTGCATTTATAAATAAATATAATACTTTTTTAGTGATGTCACAGGGCGCAGTCAACATGTGCCACGTTCCCTCAAAGTCCACTTTATCGATTTGAAATTTTAAACCCAAATGACATTAAATGCAGGGACATGGGTAGAGCTTGACATTTAAGCATGCATCCCCTTTCCTATTGCACTTCATCCTCTCTCTCCCTCCCCTTTTCCCCATCTTCAGCTCCCCTTTCCCCCATTCCCTTTTTTAACTTCTCCCGTTTCCTCCTTTCACCACTCACCACCCTCTTGTTCTTCTCTTCTTAATAAACTTGACACCCATCTTTCCTTCTCTGCACTTCCCTCCACTCCTTCCTCCCCTTTTGTCCTCTCAACCCCTCATTCATCTCTCTGTCTCTCTCTTCTCCACTCTATTGATTTGCCCTCCGGCGTTGCTAAGAGACAACAGCAGTCAGGGTGCTGTGAAAGATAGAGTAGATGGAGGGGGCAGTGTTACCTTTACAGAATGCACAGGAAGATTCAGGTTTTCTGAATGGCTGGTAGTACAAAGGTGCTGGAACTAAAAATGATTTTTTAAAACAATTGTATTGTTATGTATGGATTCAGCTGATGATTACTGATTGAGTCCAAAGCGTGTGCTCACATGATAGTTTTTAATTTATGATCAAGTTCATTGTTTATTTGTTCTCCTATTGACTGATCTTTAAATATATAGGATAGGATGGAACTTTTCACTGTGGAACATTTTTACTCTTAATGAATGCTCTTTAAGGCTGACTTTCAATATCATTAAGTTTTATTTAAAAGTGTTCATACTGCTGTTTATTGACCAAAACATATATCCATACATATTCGTTATGGGTCAATAGTGTTGAGGTTGTAACACATATAAACTTTAAACCAAGCTTTTTAAATTTAAAGTAAAGTAATGCTTGGAAATATGTGATAAATGTTTTGTAAACCTGGTCCAATTAAACCAGTGAATAAAGAAATGCAGTACATCTTTTGTGTACAGTGTCCTGAAAAAAATACCTCCTTAAAAAATACCATATCATTAGAAGGACATCTTCTAAGAAAACCCAGAGGCTTATGTGTAAGCAGGGACATCCCGCCATTAGCTTAGTAAACTGCGGTGAAAGGTGCTGAAACCTTCAACCTCCTGGTTTGTTTCTATTAACTGCCTGTCCCATGTTGCCAGTCACTCTTGTTTGCATCCCACAAGGTTTTATAAAAAACCAGCTTACATGCTGTACGTCGTATACAGCCCCTTTTAGTTACTGTTCTTTGTAATGAATGCATGAGTAGCCACACACCGTGTATATCCAATGCACTGAGCACAAGTTTCAAATTCCCTCTCTGGATTTTTCCTGCTTTTAACAGAGGCTTAGATGCAGCCTGGACAAAGCAGGCCTGTCTTTGTAATCACAGCCAATATAACACCTCCTTTTCTAATTTTATGCTTGTATAGACACTTTGGTTTAGGCTTAGGTTAACGCAACAATGTCCTAGTTGCATTTTTCTGCTTGTAAATCCAGTTTATTTTCTATTTGCAGTAATAAAAAGACAGATCTTGTCAAACACACACTCCGAGCTTCATTTTGGAGGCTAAACAACCCAAAATCTGTCCATTGAGTTGCCCGCAACAGAAATATTGTCCTCATGGTGGCCATGAAGGACTTTTCTTTCATTTTAAAAATTCTCAATAAAGCTAGGAGGCCATGCAAAACATTGCAGTCAATTTTTGCAGCTAAATGAGTTTTTAAAAAAGGTGTCCTCTTCTGTGATTTCATTTTCCTCTGAAGCTTTTAGTAATTTATGATACTAGCTTACAGAAAATGCTAATCAGCAAAATACCCACACAAATCCAAGTTAGAAAAAACAAGATGTAAACAACTGATGTGCCAAGTAGACCATAATAACTGATGTTTAATATTTAACATTTTATGACTTTTCATGCAATTCTCTGCATAGGAAGTTTCAGTTTATACCAGTCTGTTAATTTTAACATCATTAGGTAATAACTGTGTTAATAATATAGTGCACAATAACGCCACATCTGAAGCAGACACAACGCCTACTGTTACCAGGTAACATGGCTTTTAATGTATCAGCGGCAATAAAATTTAAAAAGGCTTCCACATAAATGTGTCCCACCATAAAACACAAAAGCCGCAACTGACCTTGGAGATGAGAAAGTGCTTTGTAGTGAATAATGTACAAATCAGATTCCACTTTATGTGTATTCTCTTACTGAAACCAGGTACATTTTGCAACCAGGATGTTTAAATATGCATTTATACACATGGCAATTAAATAGCTGTGTATACAGAATGTAAACAACAACAGTGTTTTCATTTGATGAGTTAACAAATCAACTCAAGCCTGTAAATCTGTAACACATACTGTACCCACTAAATCCAGACTAAATCCACTGTAAGAACATGGGACATCAGCTGACAAACTAAGCACAAAGTCAAGAGGTTACTAATAGGATTCTTACCTTAAACTGTGCAAACACACACACGTGCACACACATGGAGTCTCATTCCTCATTGTCCTTATGATTTATTTTGAGAATTCTCAGAGGAGATTTCAAATGTAAATCCCTTCTGTTGAATGACACAACTGTTCTCGGGGTCTGTGACCAGTCAGCCATGACAATGCTCAGCAATCTGACTGGTAATTTCCAAAAAATGTCCTCACCGCTCTCTGATTGGTGCATTTTCCATATCCCATAAAAATACGTTTATGCGTAACGATCTACAATCAAGGTTAAAAGCTTAAAGTCCAACTTTTTTTAACCTCAGCATGAAAGCTTCTTCGAGGCTCTGTGTGTGTACAAAAACTGGCAGCAGCAGCAAATTTAGAAGTTAATGAGCTGAAGAAGTGTTTTGAAGTGTGTTCAGTTTAAACACATGCTTAAGGTAAAAGGCCTCCTGTGAGGTTAAGTTAATATGGGCCCTTAAGGAAGCCTTCCGAGGCTAATGTCATGTTGTGCGAAGTTTGAAGTGAAAGCCCTGCAGTCTGTGAAAACACATCATAGACACGATCCTGAAAACATGTCAGGAAATACACACACTTGCAAGACCACACACACACACACATAATCCTATCATTTTAAACTACTTACAGTAACTGTATTTTTTCCCCATATCACATACACCCTCACAGACACACACATACACACAATCTATCCAATCACTCTAAACTACTTAACTTTCTTACACGGTTAACTCTTTCACAGTATTATACTGGTACTGGTACCACTTAATTTAAAACCCAGGCATTACAGTGTAATGTACGTTTGTTTATATTATTTGCCAGAAATCAATTAAGCCTGACTTTAGATTGTGTTAATCTTTATTTGTTTGGCACTGGCACTTCATTGACACATACCTGTTAGTGTTATTTATTTCTCCAATAGAAATCACATAACTATTTAGACCATCTGATGAGATAACGCAGCAAATGTCAGTCCATTTATTTCCATTTATTTCTCTGTTTGTCTAGATACTAATCAATTAGGTGTTACTGATAAAAACGCAGGCACAGTTATTGATGGAAAGCAGGGACAAAGCAAGTACCATAGAACTAATCAATGATACTTTAATTAAATGATTAAAGCTTATTTTAGTCAGATATTGATCTGACTAAAAAAAAACAGCCCTACTCATTTTACTAAAATATCAAACTGTTGATTAAAAAAATAATTCTAAATGTTTTTATTAAATTTTTATGTAAAGGAGCCAGACTTCTCCTGAGTGCTAGGCCTCAGTGTGCAAGTAATGCTAATGTTGCTAATAGTCTAAGTGGATAGTGCAATCTAAATATTTAAGTCTTATCTAAGTCCTAGAGAGAGTCCTCTGGTTGGTAAATTGGCTAGCTTTCCATTTGCAAATAAAAACTTTATCTGTTGCATTACAAAGCAGCCGTTACAGCAGAAGTACAATAATGCTACACACATGCAGGACAGGTTTTGCAGAATTGAGGTGAATTCATGCCTGGGATGCTTTCTTGTGCACTTATGCTGCACAACAGGACGACATGCTGACTGCACTTTGCTTAATATCCTCCTCACTATTTCCAGGGTAAACCTTAGATTTAGAATCTTTAAAACAGGTCCTTCATTCGTGTCATGCTGTATGACATCAAGATATGTCAGATTATGCGCTCTTATATTTTGAAAATGCGTCTCCACAAGCTTTTCTCCTGCTCTTTGCACTTTTAAAAGCAGGCTGTAGAAAATGGAAAAGGTTACCCTCTCCTGTGTTTTATAAAGGTGCCAAGAAGAGCAAGTGGACTAAAAGCACCATTATGTTCTAGTAAAAGTCAGTCATGTTACAGCTGCATGTCAAGAACAAATAGCATAGAAGCTCAATAGGCAAAATGCAATCAGGATCGTGGCATTTCCCCCTTGATGAAATCAGTGCCCAAATATTTCCCAGCAGTCACATGCTCTGCTCTGCAGAGGGTACTTTGCAGTTCTACTCAGCCAAATAATATAATTAGGGCCCGAGCATGAAACGTGCGAGAGCCCTATTGAAATGCAAGCCTTTCTTATTAGGGCCCGAGCACCGAGTGGTGTGAAGGCCCTATTGTAATTGCTGGTATTATTAGGGCCGGAGCACCGAATGGTGCAAGAGCCCTATTGAAATGCAAGCGTTTATACTTGACTCTGGTTCCGGCACCGGTATCGCGATTTTGACCCCCTGAACGTGCTCAAAAACTCACGCAACTTGACACTGTCGCCATTGGCGGGCGTGGCTGCATGACTCTGCAGCGCCCCCTAAAGTGTGAAAATATTCACCGCAACTGCTACACACTTCAGACTCGGTACACTGATGTATCGCCTCGTGACAAGAAAAAAAGCCTCTTGGACGACAGGAAGTCCGCCATTTTGAAAAAACCACGCCTTGTTCCAATTTGCACACCCCTCACTTTCGCGAACTCCTCCTAGGGGTCTTGCTTGATACAGCTGAAAAGTGGTGCACTCGCCCTTAAGGGGTCAGGGACCAAAAGTTATCAAAAACGCAGCACTTCGTCATACGGTCTGGCTGTGGCGCCACCGCTAAGTTGACCCTTCGCCAAAGCACAGGAAATGGATGTGTTTGTTGCTGTATCTCCCACATGCTTCATCCGATGTGGATGAAAAAAATCAGGCATGCTGAGCCTGTCATTCTGAACAGATTGATATGCTAATGACCACAAACTCTCATAGCGCCACCTACTGGCGGTATGAATTGTGTTCAGGCTGATTATCCATGTTCCACACCTCGCATTTGAACGAACTCCTCCTAGGGAAACACTCTGACGGACCTGAGCTTTTGTCACCTGGTTCTGAAGACATGGCTGAGCAAAAGTTATCAAAAACGCAGCTCGATGTTACACCGTGTGGGCGGGGCATCGCCACAAAGGTGACCCTTCGCCACCATAGAGAAAGCTGCTGTGTTTCTTGATTTGTTCATCCTACCTGACTCTTACTCTATGATTACATCAGCCCCTGCGCACCTTTTCATATCACGCCATTGTCATATGTGGGCGTGGCCACATGGCTCAGCAGCGAACCCTGGAATGAGATCTGCTTCCCCATTTGACCTACAGACACGAAAATTGGTACGCATATGTATCACCTCTAGACAAGAAAAAAAGTCTCTTGGAGGTATCCTCTAAAATGCACAGGAAGTCCGCCATTTTGACAAAACTGTGCCATTTTGCAGTTTTCACTCCCCGCACTTTTACGAACTCCTCCTAGAGGATTTCTCCAATCCACCTGAAACTTGGTCTGCTTACTCTTAAGCTTGATCCATACTCCGCGAGACAAAGAGCGGAGAACGCGCTCCACGGGTGGTAAGAGATACAAAAAAAAGGTCTTTTCCGCACTGAGGTACCATACTCCGCGAGACGCGTGTGTGCAGAACTCCTCATACGGCCCGCCCACTAAACTATAAGGAAAGACTTTACTGAGTTTTTTAACACACCACAAGGACTTGTGCCATGGCAAGAGGGCATTATACAGAGAGGGTGCCTGCAACAGCGTGAGATGTCCGGCGATGAGTTGTGAAAATGCGACATTAAAAGTAACAATAGCAAAGATTCAGTGTTTGTGCCTTTATGACCACATTTGCACATCTACTGTGTTCCAATGTGCCTGCAATACTTCAAACTGTCCGGTGATGAGCTGTGAAGATGCGACATTAAAAGTAACAATAGCAAAGATATACAGACATTGTTAACGAGCCTATTATGCCCGGGTATGTAGGAGTATATAGAATGGTAATAACAGTCACCATCTGGTATGTGTGAATGGCTGTCTGGAGTTATTGGTGACAAATTTCTTTCTTTCTTTTATTGCTCATCATGCAAAACCGGTATGGTCTTATCTAAATCTGTTGAATCAGTGCTGTTTATACACCTACCTATATACCTGGAGAGGCTCTTGCGCTTCTCCACTTTCATCACACCCACAATAAATTCCGACCAATCACAGCATGTTGCCGCACAGCCTTGAAAGACAAAGTTCGGCCCGGATCAGTGGGCGGTCAGAGACAAAAAGTGACGTCATTTTGTGGGCGTAACGTCTGCAGGGGGGAAAAATGTCTTTGTCTCGCGGAGTATGGATCCAGCTTTAAGGCATTAGGAACCAAAAGTTATCAAAAACGCAGCACTTTGTCACACGGTCTGGCCGTGGTGCCGCCACAAAGTTGACCCTTCGTCAACGCACAGGAAATAGATGTATGTTTGGCTGTATCTCCCACATACTTACTCACACGTACTTTACAGTCATGCTTAACATTGGACGCTGCACAGATTGACATGCTGACATGCTACAGTCACTGCGCCACCTACTGGCCGGAGTGTGTTTTGCTATACTCTTCTGCCCTGCACACCACAGCTCGTGCCGGTTCAGCTGGGAGAGAGGTCGTGGGACGATAGGAGAGGCGGCGGCTGATGGTCCCGTGGACTGCAAGGGCTGCGAGGGCCCGTCATCGCTGCTTGCAGCTTTAATTAGGGCCCGAGCACCGAGTGGTGCGAAGGCCCTATTGTAATTGCTGGTATTATTATTAGGGCCCGAGCACCGAGTGGTGCGAAGGCCCTATTGTAATTGTAAGTGTTATTGTTATTATTAGGGCCCGAGCACCGAGTGGTGCGAAGGCCCTATTGTAATTGTAGTGTTTATTAGGGCCCAAGCACCGAGTGGTGCGAAGGCCCTATTGTAATTGTAAGTGTTATTATTAGGGCCCGAGCACCGAGTGGTGCGAAGGCCCTATTGTAATTGCTGTGTTTATTATTAGGGCCCGAGCACCGAGTGGTGCGAAGGCCCTATTGTAATTGCTGGTATTATTAGGGCCCGAGCACCGAGTGGTGCGAAGGCCCTATTGTAATTGCTGTGTTTATTATTAGGGCCCGAGCACCGAGTGGTGCGAAGGCCCTATTGTAATTGCTGTGTTTATTAGGGCCCGAGCACCGAGTGGTGCGAAGGCCCTATTGTAATTGCTGTGTTTATTATTCTTATTATTTGCCTGCCTGTTTAACTGCATTTTTCACCCCTTTGCCATGCACGAAAACTCACGAAACTTTGCACACTCATCAGGGGTGGCGAAAAATTTGATATTTTGTGGTCGCTGCAAAGGGGCGGGGCAAAATGGCTCTACAGCGCCCCCGTGTGGCGGGGCGCCAACTGTCGATCCTTCGCCGTGAGATTACGTTTGAGTATTTAATGACCTTAACGACCTTCTATGATCATGAAAATTCATACACACATTCTCGGGGGCATGTACTAGCAACTGATGGGGGTCTCGTAAGTGGGTGGGGCAAAATGGCTCAATGGCGCCCCCTTGAATTTTTAAAATACCCCTCTCCATAGGGGTTTTTTTGGAGTAGGAAGACAAAAATCGACACACAGACAGAACACGTCCAGGCAATAATAAAAGTCTCTTGCACCATTGATCTAGACCACACAGGAAGTCAGCCATTTTGATTTAGGCGGTCAAATTTCAGCGATTTCCACCTTTGGTATGCGGACGAACTCCTAGGGATTTCGACCGATTAACTGCAACTGATATAACTCCACCACGGATGCTCCTAAAATCCTCAAATTTTTTACATGTGATACAGACCCGACCCCGACCCCGTGTGGACATCTGTGGACAGCGCCACCTACTGTAAAGAGGAGGTTACTGCACACTAACAATTTTTACATATATTGAGAGATTTGTTGTACTGACACGTCTCTGCTTCTGTCTGCCGGCTTTTTCCCACCGCTGGCAAAATCGCCGCAGCTCGTGGGGGGAGCAGAGGAGGGAAGGGACAGCGTGACGGGGAGGGGGCGGTCGCGCGGAGTGCGAGGGCCCGATCATCGCTGCTTGCAGCTTTAAGTATTCTCTTTTTTTCTTCTGCGTCATTCGACGCAAATTTGACCCCCCGAACGTGCTCAAAAACTCACCAAATTTGGCACACAGGTCTGGTTCGCGAAAAATGGCGATCTGAAACTGTTGCCATGACAGTGACTTGAAAAATGGCTCTACAGCGCCCCCTGGAATTTGAAAATATTCAGCGTAACAGCTACGACCATGAAAATTCGTACGCTGATGTATCGCCTCATGTCAGGAAACATGCCTTTGGAAAAAAATTCCACCCCCTACAGGGCGTCGGCCATCTTGGAAAAACCACGCCATGTTCCAATTTGCACACCCCGCAGTTTCGCGAACTCCTCCTAGGGGAATTGCTTGATATGGCTGAAAATTGGTGTGCTTGCCGTTAAGAGGTCAGGGACCAAAAGTTATCAAAAACGCAGCACTTCCTCACACGGTCTGACCGTGGCGCCACCACGAAGCTGACCCTCCGCCAACGCACACGAAATGGATGTGTTTGTGGCTGTATCTCCCACATACTTCATCCAATGTGGATGAGAAAAATCAGGCATGCTGAGCCTGTCATTCTGAACAGATTGATATGCTAATGACCAGAAACTCTCATAGCGCCACCTACTGGCGGTATGAATTGTGTTCAGTCTGATTTCCATTTTCCACACCTCGTATTTGAACGAACTCCTCCTAGGGAAATACTCTGACAGACCTGAGATTTTGTCACCTGGTTTTAAAGACATGGCTGAGCAAAAGTTATCAAAAACGCAGCTCGATGTTACACCGTGTGGGCGGGGCATCGCCACAAAGGTCACCCTTCCCCACCATAGAGAAAGCTGCTGTGTTTCTTGCTTTGTTCATCCTACCTGCCTCTTACTCTATCCTGACATCAGCCCCTGTGCACCTTTTCATATCACCTCATCGTCATATTTGGGCGTGGCCACATGGCTCAGTAGCGCCCCCTTGAATGAGATCTGCTTCCCCGTTTGACCTACAGACATGAAAATTCGTACGCATATGTATCACCTCTAGACATATGTATAGCCTCTAGAAAAAAAGTCTCTTGGAGGTATCCTCTAAAACGCACAGGAAGTCCGCCATTTTACAATACCTGCGCCATTTTGCATTTTTCACTCCACGCACTTTTACGAACTCCTCCTAGAGGATTTCTCCAATCCGCCTGAAAGTTGGTCTGCTTACTCTTAAGGCATTAGGGACCAAAAGTTATCAAAAACGCAGCACTTCGTCACATGGTCTGGCCGTGGTGCCGCCACAAAGTTGACCCTTCGCCAACGCACAGGAAATACATGTATTTTTGGCTGTATCTCCCACATACTTCATCCTATGTGGATGAAACTTTACAGTCCTGCTGATCATGCCGCACAGATTGATATGCTGATATGCTACATACTATATACTATATACTGCGCCACCTGCTGGCAGCAGGACCTGTCTGTTGTATATGTGTGTTTTGCTACACTCTTCTGCCCTGCAGACCACTGCTCGTGCCGGTACAGGTGGGAGAGAGGTCGTGGGACGATAGGAGAGGCAGCGGCTGGTCCCGTGGACCGCAAGGGATGCGAGGGCCCGTCATTGCTGCTTGCAGCTGTAATTATAGATTGCTCTTTTGCTCACACACCCAATTCTGAGACTGTGGTTGATGATCTTCATCATATCATTAGCAATCTGCAGTGGCAGGACTCAGAAGCTGTCTTGTCTACTTAACTCATCAGGAAAAGCTGCAAATAGGTTAATCTGATACCTAGGGAGAAGAGAGGGTTTTAATAGAACCACGCAAACCTAACTGGGTTATCGCTTTTTTTCTCTCCTCTCTGTGTTTTTGATGGCATAGCCCCTTTAACTTTTGCTCTGTGGGGATTTCAAACTGGGCTAACACGCAGGTCATCTTGTAGTTATAGCCTCAAAGAGCGTTACTTCCTCTTTCGTATTTTGCATTTCTCCACATGGATTTTGCCCAAGTGTTCACATAAATAAATAAGTAGACACGTACCATAGAGGTATCATACTGAGATTCCCTAGGCTGAAAGAAGAGCTTGGTGACAGACATGCTGCATGTACCAGATGGGCTTGGTAACAGACTCAGCTTGCAGTGCAGCTTTCAGTTAAGAACAGTGTGTTTGTGGAGAGGAATAGACACCCAAAGGGTTTGCGATTAAGGTGTGGTCTACTAGGGCTGTGCCTGAAAAATCATTGCCTGCAAGAAAAATGTAAAAAGCATGCACTCATACACTGCACCTTCTAAACGACACAAAGTCTTGTTTGTAAAACCAATACTATCCGTCATGCTGTGAGTAGCAGCAGTTTCATATTGTATATGTATAAATCACTTCCCACATAACCACAATGCACATTAGTAGTTTTATTGGATGACAATCTAGAAGTGTATTGATTCTCACAACGGTGTAAGTCCTTTTGGTTTGAGCGAAAACAGTGAACACGGTGTCTCAGTTTGTATTCACATGAGACTGCAGCAGAGATGATGTATTTTTGTAGGCAAACCTGCGAGTTGATTCTCTCAACGCTGTAAGTCCTTTTTGTTTGAGCGAAAACAGCGAACACGGTGTCTCAGTTTGTATTCACATAAGACTGCAGCAGAGATGATGTATTTTTGTAGGCAAACCTGCGAATCGACATCCCATGAGATCAACAAAAAGTCAATGGAAAAAAAAATCTATTTTGTGGTTGAATTAATTCAGTTCAATTCAGTTTTATTTATATAGCACATTTTATTATCAGTAAATGGTCTCAAAGCGATTCACAGAAACTCAGAGCGTGAGACCCAGAACCCGAACCCCCCTAAGAGTACTGTGGCAAGGAAAAACTCCCTTTAAGAGGAAGAAACCTTGAGCAGGACCCATCAACTTAAGGGGCAACCAGTCCTGCTGCCAGTCGGCCGGGTAGAGGAGGAGAAGAAGTGGGAGAAAGGACAGAGAGGATGAAGGAGAGAAAGAGAGAGAGAGAAACCTGCAAAGAGAGAGCGAGAGCGAGGCACAAACCTACGAGGAAGACAGTAAACACAGATTATGAGACGATATTACCAGTATGAGCCAGACTTTTTACAGTTGAATCTAACCAGTGTTAAATTCCCTTTTAAAAAAGCCCATTGATGGGAGAGCATCATATGAACCCCCAGAAAAATGGTGTTTTAAGTGTGTTTTTAAAGAGCAAAGAAGAAGAAGAAGTTTGGGTAGTCACTGCTACCACAAACTATAATTAGATTTTGTTCACAAATGTATCATATTTGTGTGGAGGCATATGCTGCCGTGGTATTTTAGAAAGAAGAAAATTCCTCTTGGCAGCCTGATTAGGACAGTCAGCCACTAGCTGTTTCAATCATTTGTGTTGACAGTCCCAGATTCCCCCAAGTAGCCCCTGAGCAAGAGCAACTACCAACTGTGTAGTAACAACTCCAGCTATTTTATGTAATATAGTGCAATATCACACTTGCAATATGTGCTTGCAATATGTCACTGTGGTTGAACAGGAAAGCAATTCTGGTGTTAGTTAGAGATAGAATAGAATAGAATATACTTTATTAATCCCTTTGGGAAGGTCCCTCTAGGAAATTTGGGTACCAGCAGCAATACAACACCGACAGTCAGAGCAAGAGTAAATAGAATTAAAGCTGCAAGCAGCGATGACGGGCCCTCGCAGCCCTTGCGGTCCGCGGGACCAGCAGCCGCCGCCTCTCCTATCGTCCCACAACCTCTCTCCCAGCTGTACCGGCACGAGCTGTGGTCTGCAGGGCAGAAGAGTACAGCAAAGCACACATGTACAAAAGACAGGTCCTCCGGCCAGTAGGTGGCGCAGCGACTGTAGCATATCAGCATGTCAATCTGTGCAGCGTCTGATGTTAAGCATGACTGTAAAGTTTCATCCACACAGGATGAAGTATGTGGGAGATACAGCCAAAAATACATGTATTTCCTGTGAGTTGGTGAAGGGTCAACTTTGTGGAGGCGCCACGGCCAGACCGTGTGACGAAGAGCTGCGTTTTTGATAACTTTTGGTCCCTAATGCCTTAAGAGTAAGCAGACCAAGTTTCAGGTGGATTGTAGAAATCCTGTAGGAGGAGTTCGTAAAAGTGCAGGGAGTGAAAAATGCAAAATGGCGCAGGTTTTTCAAAATGGCGGACTTCCTGTGCGTTTTAGAGGATACCTCCAAGAGACTTTTTTTCTTGTCTAGAGGTGATCCATATGCGTACCAATTTTTGTGTTTGTAGGTCAAACGGGGAAGCAGATCTCATTCCAGGGGGCGCTGCAGAGCCATGTGGCCACACCCACATATGATGATGGGGTGATATGAAAAGGTGCACAGGGGCTGATGTCATGATAGAGAAAGAGGCAGGTAGGATGAACAAATCAAGAAACACAGAAGCTTTCTGTATGGCGGCAAAGGGTCACCTTTGTGGCGATGCCCCTCCCACACGGTGTAACATCGAGCTGCGTTTTTGATAACTTTTGCTCAGCCATGTTTTCAGAACCAGGTGACAAAATCTCAGGTCCGTCAGAGTATTTCCCTAGGAGGAGTTTGTTCAAATACGATGTGTGAAACATGGATAATCAGCCTGAACACAATTCATACCACCAGTAGGTGGCGCTATGAGAGTTTGTGGTTATTAGCATATCAATCTGTTGAGAATGACAGGCTCAGCGTGCCTGATTTTTTTCATTTACATTGGATGAAGTATGTGGGAGATACAGCCATAAACACATCCATTTCCTGTGTGTTGGCGAAGGGTCAACTTCATGGTGCGCCACAGCCAGAGCGTATGACGAAGTGCTGCGTTTTTGATAACTTTTGGTCCCTAAGCCCTTGAGGGCGAGTGCACCAATGTTCAGCCATATCAAGCAATTCCACTAGGAGGAGTCCGCAAAACTACGGGGTGTGCAAATTGGAACAAGGTGTGGTTTTTTCAAAATGACAGACTTCCTGTACATCATGAAATTTTTGTCCAAGAGGCTTTTTTTCTTGTCATGAGGCGATACATCAGTGTACCGAGTCTGAAGTCTGTAGCACTTGCGGTGAATATTTTCACACGCTAGGGGGCGCTGCAGAGTCATGCGGCCACGCCCGCCAATGGCGACAGTGTGATTTTCGTCGGGGGACAATTTTGTGCCAAATTTGGTGAGTTTTTAATCATGTTCAGGGGGTCAAAATCGCGATACCGTGGGTGGAACAAGAATGAAGTATAATAATAAACGCTTGCATTTCAATAGGGCTCTCGCACCATTCGCTGCTCGGGCCCTAATAATAATAAGAAATGCTTGCATTTCAATAGGGCTCTCGCACCATTCGCTGCTCGGGCCCTAATAATAATAACACTTACAATTACAATAGGGCCTTCGCACCACTCAGTGCTCGGGCCCTAATAATAATAATACCTACAATTACAATAGGGCCTTCGCACCACTCGGTGCTTGGGCCTTAATAGTAAACACTACGATTACAATAGGGCCTTCGCACATCTCGGTGCTCGGGCCCTAATAATAATAATAAACATTACAATTACAATAGGGCCTTCGCACCACTCGGTGCTCGGGCCCTAATAATAAACGCTTGCATTTCAATAGGGCTCTTGCACCATTCGGTGCTTGGGCCCTAATAAACACTTGCATTTCAATAGGGCTCCTTCGCACCACTCGGTGCTCGGGCCCTAATAATAATACCAGCAATTACAATAGGGTCTTCTAGGGAAAATGAAGGTTGTCACTAGTGACAACTTTTCTCTATAAAATAAATGTAAGAAACACAAATAAGTATAACAAAATACATATTTACACATTAGTATTACTTTTAGTATTACATTTCTTATTTTCACTATATATATTATAGCAATTTGCCCACAATGGGCAAATTGCGTTTTTGCAACAGCACAGTTACAGAAAGCAAAAGATAAGAAAAGCTATAGACACAATAAAATAAACTACCGATATTATGCAATACAATCAAAAAAGAGTTTACAGATTAACAATTACTGTACAGATGAGTGGAGGTAGAAGTGGTTTGTAATAAAATGTACATAGTGCATCAAAAGAACAAATAAGTAATTTATTGTATAGTGTGGTGTGTGAATATTGCACCTATCAACCACCAATCCAGCTGTTCATCTGTGGAAAAAACTTCTGCCAGTGACTCAGAAACAGCGTCACAGTCTATAATCTTTTCTTATTCTTTCAAAAACATTTTCTACCAGTACCATAAAGCATTCTCAAGCAAAGTAGCCTTATACATCTCCCACCATAATACTCGCCTGGATTGGTCCGTCCTCGACACAGAACGCCTGGTAATGATTGCCGGGGGATCTCAGATGATATTATGCAACTCTTGCGGTGCTCCTGGCCATACAGCACTCCTCTGCCCCTCCGTGCCCTTTCAGGCTACCGCCGCCCGCAGCAATCCTCCCTTCGCTCATCCTGCTATGGACAAACAAGGCCGCCAGGTTCACTTCTTCAACAAAATGCCTATTTGCAATAACTTTAACGAGAATGTATGTACTCACCCCACTTGTCACTTTCTTCACATCTGTAGCGCAAAACTTCTGTAGCTTCAAAACCGAAGAGCTTCAAACACTTTCTAATCAACCACCCTTCTACTCCAATAAATTTAGCGCACTTAGCAGCAGACCTGTCTTCTCATCCTGATTCTGTATTTGTTGATCATCTCCTCACCGGTCTCTCTCAAGGTTTTCACGTTGGTGTTTTAGCGCCTCTCTCAGCCTCTTACGTGTCAAAGAACCTTCAGTCAGCACTTAACGAGCAATCCATAGTTACCGAGCTTTTAGAGAAAGAAATAAAGAAGGGCTACATCATAGGGCCTTTTAAATCCCCACCGTTTTCCCCCTTTTGTACAAGTCCCATCAGCATTGCCACTCGCAAATACTCCGGCGAGAAAAGATTAATTTTCAATCTGTCCGCTCCTCGCTCAGGTCCGTATTCCAGCGTGAATAGCATGATCCCACCCGAACCGTTTTCCCTTCATTACAGCACCGTGGATAACGCAATTAAACTCATTAAATTAAAGGGTAAAGGGGCCTGGCTTTCCAAAGCCAATATCACTGATGCGTTCAAAATCGTCCCCATTCACCCTTCTCAGTGGAATCTTTTCGGCATGAAGTGGGATAACAAATTCTATTTCGCCGTGCGCCTCACTTTTGGATGTTGAAGCAGCCCTTGCTTATTTAATCTCGTGTCTGAAGCGTGCTGGATCCTGCTAAATAAAATTAGGGTTCCCTCGGTGTTACATTTGCTGGATGATTTCCTCCTAATAGATCCACCTCACGACAGTTTGGGTTCCTCCCTGAAAAAATTAAAATCCTGCTTTAGTCATCTCGGCGTTCCACTATCAGAGGAAAAAACTCTGGGTCACAACACCCGCCTAGAATTCCTCGGTATCACGCTCGACTCAGTTGACATGAAAGCCTCTCTCCCACTAGAAAAATTAGATCGCATCAGAGAAATCTCAAAATCCTTTTGCGAAAGGCAGGATATTTCCAAAAGCAGCTTCTGTCCCTCCTAGGTCATTTAAACTACGTCATGCGCGTCATCCCTCAAGGCCGCTCTTTTATATCTCGCCTCCTGGATACTGCCTCTGCGGCGCCGAACCTCCACTGGACCAAGGCTGCCGTTCCGATTTGCGTTTCTGGTCCGACCTGCTTCAGCACTGGAACGGCGTCTCTTTTTTCTATGACGACGTAGTTCACTCATCCGATTCTCTTAGGTTTTTTACAGATGCAGCCCCTTCTGTAGGTTTTGGGGGGTTTTTTCAAGGCCAGTGGTTCGCTTCCAGCTGGCCTCCCCAGTTTTTTCAATTCTCCGGCTCCTCCACGCTTCACGAAATATATCCCATAGCTGCAGCCTGCCACATCTGGGGTCACCTCTGGAAACGTAAACGCATCTCAGTGCTTTGTGACAATCAAGCAGTCACTGAAATCATTAATAAAGGGCGCTCCTCATCAAAAGACGTCATGCTTTTCATGAGGAACATCATTTGGTCCTCCGTCATTCACAATTTCATCATTACGGCTAGACACGTGCCCGGCCATTCCAACATTCTCGCTGATTCTCTGTCTCGCTTCAATTTTCAGACTTTCCGGTACATCTGCCCCGAAGCCAATCCCGATCCAGTCTCAGTTCCTCCTTTCCACCTCCTAGCCCTCTCCTAAATCCCAATCCCCTCAGCTCCTATTTACTTTCAGCCAGCGCCTATATGAGAAAAGGCCTAGCCACGTCCACACTCAAATCCTATGACTTTGCTTGGAAGGTCTTTGCTTTCTTTTGCTTATACGTTAACATTCCTCTTGAACCCGTGTTGACTAACACTGTCTGTGCTTTCGTTTGTTATTGTTTTGAAATACGCCATTTCAAACTTCCCTATATTAAAACTCTGCTAGCTGGCATTCAATTTAATTTTTGTTGTTCTGATCCTTCTTTCCCCGGGTTTTTCTCTAACCCTCCATTAAATTATTACTCAAAGGCATTTCAAAAGTCTCTCCCTCTACCGCAGACAACAGGCAGCCTATCACTCTCCCTCTCCTTCATAAATTAATTTTAACCCTCAGATCAGCTCAGGTGTATTTTGCCCTTATGTTGATTCTCTTCTGGAAGCCATTTTTCTCCTAGCCTTCTATGGATTTCTCAGAATAGGCGAATTTACCGCAGCCTCCCTCACTTTCGACCCATCTAAAGACATATCCTTCTCAGACCTAGTTTTCTATCCTAGCCATTTCAAGCTTTCGCTGAAACACTCTAAAAGCAGTGGCGCCTGCTCCATAATCATAGCCCGCAATAATTCATCTTTCTGCCCCTTTAAATCCATGACTAATTATTTACGCGTTCGCCCTCAGTCTGAACCTCAAGCGCCTCTCTTTCTAGTTCCTCTAGTTCCTCTTCCATCTTCACGGCATTCCCTGGGCCTCATATCGACGCACCTTCGGCCGGTGGGCTTCGTCCTCGCAAGCAAAAAAAAAAATGAAATAAAAAATATTCTCCCTCATAGCCAGTGGGCTTCAGTTCATGCAAGGCCGTTAGCTATGCTATCCCAGCATCTAATTTTATCTCGGGCTGTTTCCTTAATCTAGGCATCATCGCCAGCGGGCTTAACTCACTTAAGGTAATATATCTATATTATCATTCAGCAATTCTTATGAGCACGTTCAGTCATCTCCCCTCATGCTCATTTTTGGCCTTTCCGGCCTAGCTCATTGGCTCATTAATCACTTCATCGTTATGATTCTGTTAGTTTTCATCATCTACTGGTGGTGGTGGTGTATTGCACTAATCATGTTATATTGTTCTCATGCCCTTCTTTCCTATCCTGCACGCTTTCTTTGTCTTTATAAGTTACGTACCGTCAGCCCGTGGGCTCTCTGATCAAGGCTTCATAATCAATCTATAATAAAGCAATCTCTGCCTGTGGGCTTCATTCCGATTAGGCCGCATCTGATACTACCTCAGCCAGCGGGCTTTGTTCAAATAAAATTCCTCCTTCCATGTTGCCCTATGCGTCTTTAGCTTGAGCACATGCTCGCTAAATTTTCATAGCTCGAGCTTACGCTCGCTGCAATCCTCCCTCGCTTTCCTTACTAATTCCTCCTTTCTGTGCTGTTTTCTAATTTTCCGTTCTCTTCCTCCTCTCAAGGCATCGAGTTGTTAGTTTGCTAGTAAATTTATTGCATTCTCTTTAACAAATATGTTTCTCTTTCATGATTTCCACCTAGAGCCCGGATTGTAAGTATCATCCTTATTTCTCATCTCTGTTCTGTTTTGGGGGGGGTTTTCTGATCAGCGGTCTCTCCTCCTGCGTTTTCTCCCTCCTTTCGGACGTGGTCTCCACGATGGGGTCTAGGACCCCAATGCACATTTATAAATTCATGCACAATAAATCTTTCTCATTCAGTTCGTGGAGTCTCTCATGATTTAAATGTAGCTCTCAGCATAAGTTCATTTAGGAAGACTCTGTTTCCCATCATTCACTTCATCCCTATCCGCTTCCTAATCTTTTCTCCTTCTATCCCTTACTCCTCTGCTCCCCCTCTCTTCCGCTCTCTTAGTCAGGTGCTTAATAGATAGCACCTCCCTCTCCAATCAGCCGTCACCTTCTGTCCCTCTCCCGACCAATCCCAGCTTAGCACGGAATTTAAATGTCTCCATTTCCTCTCTAGCCGTCTTCTGATCGAACCTGGCAACCCTCCTCCACCCCATGCACCACCAGGCCCACGCCAGTTCAGACCTCATATCTCCTGCCCTCCAGCTCTCCACCACCACCAGGTCTAGACCCTGGGGGGGTTTTCTGATCAGCGGTCTCTCCTCCTGCGTTTTCTCCCTCCTTTCGGACGTGGTCTCCACGACGGGGTCTAGGACACCAATGCACATTTATAAATTCATACACAATAAATGTTTGTGGAGTCTCTCATGATTGAAATAGTCATGCTGTAAATGTCTCTTTTGTCCCTGCAATATTTGTGTGGCAAAAGTTAAAAAATGAATCTGCGCTACATGAAAGAAGCGCTGTTTACTGTGAGCGTCTGAGAGCGAGCTCCCCTGTTCATCTGGAAAGTATTCGGCGTAACTTCCGGGTTAGCATAACAAAACATAGCACCGCTAATAAGTCAAATAAAAGTTCCAGTAAGAAATAACAGTGAATAACAGTATATAACAGGGGTTTGCAGAACAATGCACTTTCCGGCTGAGATAACAGTCCACTACGCGTCTATTATTGCGTTCAGAGCCACTTTTCAGACGTGTAGACGACTCAGCTAGTCAGGGGAAATACTTATCTTGTCTTCAGAAGACATCTTTGATATACCACGTCAGAGGCACAAGGCTCTACAATTGGATATTTGAGCCCCTTGTGATATCGCTCGATGGTCCGATTGGACACTGACTTGCTGTAGAATAATACAGCCAGTTTACATCACACAGACATGGCGGATAGCTCCGTGGAAAGCCTAAAGTGTCCTCTTTTCGAGGAAAAAAACAAAACGTCTCTAGCCATTACTTTCCTGATATATGAGCGACTTTGTAAGAAATATGCTCTCATGTCGTATACGACATGGTCAACTCCGAAATATCAAGATAATAATAATAAATAAAATATTGCCCCAAATTATAGGGGGGCTTTGGATTATTTTAGGGGGAAGCCCCCCTAAAATAGGGCTAGCGACGTCCACGTGCCCCATCATGTTTTATCTCACTGATGAATAGATTTAGACCCTTGAAAAGCCTCCATTGTCATCAACAATGCCTCTGCTGTTGTTGGTGGCAGCTCACCAGAAATGCTCATGTCCTGGATTTCCATGCCTCTCTCTTCAGTATTTTCCAGTTAATGTAACACGTAAAGAATAAGCTGCCGGCTCTGTTCCTCACGTTAGAAGCAGTGAGTTTCTTTTCTCTCCGTCCTGTACAGCAGCACAGACAGAAGGAGTTTTCCAGAGCTGCTGTCTGTCAAATGTTCATCTCATCTGTCTTTCAGAAACCTTCTCATCTCTTTGTCTTTTTTTTGTTTGTTTTTTTACCCTATCCACTCTCTCTGGAGCATGAAAGAGCACCCAAGGGAGAGAGTGAGCGAGAGCAAAGGAATCCCTCCTGCTCTATTTTCAAGAAATGTGTAGGTCTATGGCCTAGTTAATCAACTTACTCCTTAAAACCACAGAGACTGCTCACCCCAAACTGCCACCTGACTTGAATTCTATATGTATTCATTTTTTCACTTTGGATGAGTAAGCATGACTCTAGTGATTTCTATCATGTTATGGAAGTAGGTGAGACACCACCAGGTTCACTCTTAGAAGTCATTTTGTCGATTTGAGACAAAAGCGCTGACAGCTGCTTCAGATTACTGGTGTGAGGATGACATACTGTCTTGGCATCGCTGACAAATTCTGACAGGAACATTTAAATATATTTGAGTATAATGCAATCTGCAAAATTTGTCACTGCAAAAGCTTTAATGCAAATAAAGTCGGTTCATTTTCGTACACTAGCAAGCTATTATATGATGTATATTTTTCATATAAAAACCTCATTGTGGTTGCAATTTAAATCATATATTATAGTGTTTTGTATTTGATAATGCTTTATTAAAATGATGTCAGGCAATTCTCTGAAAATCCAAAGTGTCTGCACTTTGCCTTGAGTCAGGGCAAAAATTTCAATAAACTCCATAGAGAGGAGCCTTTAAAAAGCGTCCTATTGTTCCGACTGTGCATCCAGACCACAAATGATTGCCTTTGTTGAAATACGTCCTCTCTGTAGCTGACACTGCTCCTGGCTCGCAGATCTAATTCTTTTGTAATTAATGCTGTGAATATAAAACTTCTTTTATCTTCTTGTTTTTTTGCTTGAACTGATACAGCAGTTTTATTTTCAGCTTTTACTAAAACAGCTGATAACCAATCAAAATTATGCAAATATAAAGTCTGTATTGGTATTTTATCGCGTTTTCTACTACTTGTTCATGCATTTTTGTGTGTGATTGGCTAATGTGCTTGATGATTAAGAACAGATGTGGCACAGACTCAAGTTTATGTTGTTGTTGAAGTAGACTGACAAGACTTACTAAGGCCTCCCAGTCTAGTGCTACAACACTTTGCATAGAGATATGTGAACTGAGCAAAAACCATACACCTGGAGTAGATAGTTGTGATATCTCTGGCATGTTGCCCATGCTGGGTAGCTATAAAACATGAGCCCGAAGCTAGATTTGATGTGAAAAGCTTGTCCATGATTGTTGAGGATATTTGTTTGGTTTAAGTCAAGGATGCTAGAACATCTGTAGGGTTAATGTAAGTGCAAATTTAGACAGAAATACAGCATTAAATTGGCAGTTTCAATTTAATTGTATTAAGGTAATCGACACAGGCCACCAGATGATTAATATTAAGATTAAGATTAAGAAACCTTTATTAGTCCCACAATGGGGAAATTGCATTTTTGCAATGGCATACAGACAGCAAGGGATAAGTTAAGAAAAAGATATATACATTATAAAATAGACTACCAATAAAAGATATATTATAATAGATAGATATATTATAATATAGACTCAATCAAAAAAACAGTTTACATATTAACAGTTTTTGCACAGGTGAGTGGAGGTAGAAGTGGTTTATAAACTGTACATAGTGCATCAAAAAAGAAATAAATAATTTAATGTACACTGTGGTGTATGATATTATACAGTCTGACAGCATCTGCCACATTGTTATGTTACCATTGTTACGTTGTTCAGGCAGCTGTAAAACATTTGGTCTAAAGTTTAAGTCTCAATAATATAGTCTAAAGTCCATATAATTGGAGGAAAGATTGCCGTCTGTGTACATTGCAGATATGAGATGCGTGTAATGGTTAAAATCATTTATAGAGCATGGGTGACTTATGTTATTACTTGTAGGGCAGCGAATCATATAGCAACCAGACAATGTGGGATCTACTGATGCAGGCCTACCCACAGAGTTTGCATCAATGGCTGAATTCCAAAGCAGTGTCATCCGTGCCTGCCTGTGTTTGGATGGATCGTCTCTGCAGCAGTAGCAGCTGGCACTGGGCCTCAGGACGGAGGACTATTCTCCTCATCTTCCCTTTATTATTCCTCTCGCCTCTCGCAGGACTGAAGACTAATGGAAAGAAAAGGAAGGGAGGGAAAAGCCAAGAGACATTAGCAAGGAGGCAAGAGAAAAGTCATACATTCTGTTGAAATGTGTTTCTAATTTCAACCTATAAATCAGGTAGGAGAAAAAAGAAATACTAAATAGTATATTCGACTGACACATAAAAAATCTAAACATCATGACTCCAAGTCCACCTTACGGCTGGAATGCAGGGTTGGAATGCATTTGTTTGCATCTTTTTAACACTTTGTTAGTTAACAATGGCTACAGCTGAAGTATATAGTGCCGCGACATGCATTAGGTGTGAGGCGTGGAGCATTGGTTGTTGCCATAGTAACCGAATGTTTGCTCGTATTAAAGCAAACGATCTTTATTTACGGACTCCACAGCAAGATAGGAAAACATTACAACAGCGAAGTCTCCTCCAGCAGATGTTGGAAAGAATTCCACTTAGCTGAGAATCCGCGGTATGTTTAGTTATTGTGCTGCTTATGACCAAATTAAGCGCTGGAAGAACGTAACGTGCACAGACACACATTTAAATGTGTACCTGTTAGAATGAAGTACTTAACTTGAATGATGATTTGTCAGTATCATTTTAGAACAATGTGGCGATTTAGTCAAAAACATGGAAGTGAAACTGTCATCAATTAATCGTCAAATTAATCGTTATCGGCTAAATGCCACAATTAATCGTGAATAATTTTTTTGCCAATATTGCCCAACCCTACAAGTTAGTGCAATGCAAAGACTGACGGCTGATATACTGATATACTATACAACAGTGTAAATGTTGATCGTGCACTGATATCACACGCAGGTTTCTTTGCCATTTTTGTAGCTACAGGGGGTGAGTGTCTTTTATAAACACAACCACTGGAGTGTGTATGGTTACACTCCACCTCGGTTGTGATATTTCTGGCAAAGACTGCCTAAATTTCGAATTTTAACCTCTTTTTTTAATGCATCTTTTTTTTTTAAATATTCTCATAAGGTGATCTGAGAATGTAATTACCTGGGAGCATGCTCAGTAGTTTATATTATACTGGTCAATTAGACCAGTAGATGCATCGTAGCATTGTCACATCTGACAATAAAAAGGTGCGTTTGTCATTCGTACAACACTTCTGTTGGACATCAGGGATGTTAATGTCCCAAGTGCTTAACAGTCACATAACATCACCAAATGGGATTTCATACAGTGAATTACAGTTTCTGCCAATTAAGCAGAAGTAGGACCAAATCTGTGGGCTGGTCAGTTTAAAAACGCCACTCAGTAATGTTGCACAGTCCACACACTGCTCACCTAAATGCAGAATCACAGAGGGGGAATTCAGCATTGAGCAAAGATTAAAAAGTGAGCAGGGGGAGAGGGTGAGAGTATCTTTGTGTGTGGCAGCAGGCCCTTAAATGATGTAGAGAAGATTGAAGCAAGGCGTCTGGACTTGTAGAGTTTTCTAGAAGACGTTTCCCTGCTCATCCAAGCAGCTTCATCAGTTCTAACTGTTTGGTGGGGAAACATGGTTTATATGTGGTTACAGACCTATGTCGGTGGGTCTGGGTAAAACTTTAAAAAACTTACAAACAATAGCACTAAATGTTTCCATACTTACCTGTGATGTTCTGGCTGACTGGGCCAGGTGTGTCTAACGACTGGCTAACGACTATGAAACTGCCGGAGGGGGACTGATTGACAGCCCTTTGTTCTTACTGTGAGTATGTGCAAACTTCCTGGGAATGGATGGAATCACTGCATTGTATGTGGTAGAAAGATGATGTCTGAGGCCACCACCTCTGTTAAGGGAAGGTTTTTCCAGCTTAACATAGATGGCTTCCTTGACTCCTCTTTCATACCACCTTTCCTCCCTGTCTAAAATGTGAACGTTGTTGTCCTCAAAGGAGTGTCCTTTGTCTTTGAGGTGGAGGTGAACAGCTGAGTCTTGTCCTGAGGAGGTGGCTCTCCTGTGCTGAGCCATTCTTCTGTGGAGTGGTTGTTTAGTTTCTCCAATGTACAGATCAGAGCATTCCTCACTGCACTGGACTGCATATATCACATTGCTGTGTTTCTCCCTGGGAATCTTATCCTTCGGGTGAACCAGTCTCTGTCTCAGTGTTGTCATAGGTTTGAAATGGACCGGGATGTCATGGTTGTTGAAGATCCTGCGGAGTTTCTCTGATACTCCTGACACATATGGAATGGAGATGTTCTTTCTCCGCCTGGTGTTGTCCTTCTTCTTGTTGTTGGGGGGTCTTGTTTTTGTGGCTTTGATGAGTGCCCACTTCGGGTAGCCACATATTTGCAGGGCCTTCCTGATGTGGTGTTGCTCCTTCTTCTTCCCCTCTGAGCTGGTGGGTACAGTTTGTGCTCTGTGCTGCAGGGTCCTGATGACTCCCAGTTTGTGTTCCAGTGGGTGGTGTGAATCAAACAACAGGTACTGGTCCGTGTGTGTGGGTTTCCTGTACACTTCCACATTGAGGCTCCTGTCCTCCTCAATATGTACTGTGCAGTCCAAGAAGGCCAGATTGTTGTCCTTGGTGTCCTCGCGAGTGAACTTGATGTTGTTATCCACTGCGTTGATGTGTTCTGTGAACCGTTCCACTTCGCTGGTCTTGATTTTGACCCAGGTGTCATCCACATATCTAAACCAGTGGGTGGGGGTGGTTCCAGGATAGGAACTCAGGGCTCTTCTCTCCACTTCTTCCATGTAGAGGTTGGCCACAATAGGAGACACAGGTGATCCCATCGCACAGCCGTGCTTCTGTCTGTAAAAGTTCCCATTGTACTGGAAATAAGTGGTGGTCAGGCAGAGGTCCAGTAGGTCACAGATGTGGTCTGGCGTTAGGTTGGTTCTCTCCTTGAGTGTGCTGTCTTGTGTGAGGCAAGTCCTTACCATCTCTGTGGCTTCTGATGTAGGGATGCAGGTGAACAAGGAGGTGACATCAAATGAGACCATGGTGTCATCTGGGTCCATTTGGATCTTCTCCACCTTGTTCACAAAGTCCTGCGAGTTGTGAATGTGATGTGGTGTGTCACCTACCAGTGGTGTCAGGAGTTCAGCCAAGTGCTTAGCCACGTTGTATGTGACTGAGTTTGTGCTGCTGACGATGGGTCTGAGGGGGACTCCTTCCTTGTGTATCTTGGGGAGTCCATACAGGCGTGGAGTGGCTTCCCCAGGATACAGTCGAAAATAGAGCTTGCGGTTGATGATTTGGTCCTTCTCCAGTTTTTGTAGGTAGCTGACTAGTTTCTTCTTGTAGTTTCCGGTGGGGTCCCTCTTCAGTGTCTCATATGTGGCTGTGTCACTGAGGAGTTCTGTCACTTTGGCGTGGTAGTCCTGTGTGTTGAGCACCACTGTGCATCTTCCTTTGTCTGCTGATAAGATGGTGATGTCCCGGTCCTTTTGTAGTGCAATCAGGGCCTTCCTTTCATCACTGGAGAGGTAGGATGGCGGTGCTTTAGCAGTGGAGAGTGTGGCTGTGACCTTCAAGCGGAGTTGCTCAGCTTCTGTGTCTGTCAGGTTGTTGTTCTTGATGGCTGACTCTGTGGCTGTGATGAGGTCCACCACTGGAATCTGCTCTGGCAAGATGGCAAAGTTGAGTCCTTTGGCCAACACGTCTTTTTCCGGCTGGCTCAGTTGTCTGTCTGAAAGGTTCTTTACCCATTTGTCCTGGGTGTCCTGCTGTGGCAGTGAGTGGTCTTCCCTCCTCCATGTGTGAAGGTTAGCTGCATTTTTAACAGAGAAAACAGTTTTCAATTTATGGAATTTGCGTTTTTGTCGTTCCTTACCCCTGGTGTGCTGTGCCGTCTGGACTTTTTCAGTCAGTTTGATGACTTCATCCATGACTTCGCTGGGTAGGAGGGTGGCAAGCTGTGATCTTGTCTGCTCCGTGGTGACCATGAGAGTGTCTATGGTGAAGTTGATCTGTCTGATCCTTTCGTTGAGGAGTTGGTTCTGGGCTTTCTGCAGGATGGTGTCTGCTCTGTGGCCCTTGACAGTGGATCTGAGACGTAGGCTCTTCGGGGTTAACTTTTCCTGTCTGCATCTCAGGCTGAAGCGTAGGTGGTTCCTGTAGTCTGCCAGTTTCCTAGAGGTCTTTTCATGTTCCCTCACCAATCGTAGGGTGTCCTTCCCAAAGTGATTGGCAACATGTTGATGAAGATTCTCAGTCATCCAGGTCATCATACGTAGAGAAGATTGAAGCAAGGCGTCTGGACTTGTAGAGTTTTCTAGAAGACGTTTCGCTGCTCATCCAAGCAGCTTCATCAGTTCTAACTGTTTGGTGGGGAAACATGGTTTATATGTGGTTACAGACCTATGTGGGTGGGTCTGGGTAAAACTTTAAAAAACTTACAAACAATAGCACTAAATGTTTCCACATACTGTTTGCACATACTCACAGTAAGAACAAAGGGCTGTCAATCAGTCCCCCTCCGGCAGTTTCATAGTCGTTAGCCAGTCGTTAGACACACCTGGCCCAGTCAGCCAGAACATCACAGGTAAGTATGGAAACATTTAGTGCTATTGTTTGTAAGTTTTTTTAAGTTTTACCCAGACCCACCCAAATAGGTCTGTAACCACATATAAACCATGTTTCCCCACCAAACAGTTAGAACTGATGAAGCTGCTTGGATGAGCAGCGAAACGTCTTCTAGAAAACTCTACAAGTCCAGACGCCTTGCTTCAATCTTCTCTACGTATGATGACCTGGATGACTGAGAATCTTCATCAGCCCTTAAATGATAGGAGGCTCAAAGAAAAAGTGCGAGAAAAATGAGTGGCAAAAGAAGTGGAAATGTTCAGATGCACAGAGGAACTGAGACTTAAATATAAAACCGCATGACATACACTCAACAAAAATATAAACGCAACACTTTTGTTTTTGCTCCCATGTTTCATGAGATGGACTTGAAGATCTAAACTTCATTCCAGATACACAATATTACCATTCCTCTCAAACATTGTTCACAAATCTGTCTAAATGTGTGATAGTGAGCACTTCTGCTTTGCTGAGATAATCCATCCCACCTCACAGGTGTGCCACATCAAGATGCTGATCTGACATCATGATTAGTGCACAGGTGTACCTCAAACTGCCCACAATAAAAGGCCACCCTGAAATGTGCAGTTTTGTCTCACAGCAAAATGCCACAGATGCCACAAGCATTGAGGGAGCGTGCAATTGGCATGCTGACAGCAGGAATGTCAACCAGATCTGTTGCTCGTGCATTGAATGTTCATTTCTCCACCATAAGCCGTCTCCAAAGGCGTTTCAGAGAATATGGCAGTACATCCAACCGGCCTCACAACCGCAGACCACGAGTAACCACACCAGCCCAGGACCTCCACATCCAGCAGGTTCACCTCCGAGATCGTCTGAGACCAGCCACTCAGACAGCTGCTGAAACAATTGGTTTGCATAACCAAACAATTTCTGCACAAACTGTCAGAAACCGTCTCAGGGAAGCTCAACTGCATGCTCGTCGTCCTCATCGGGGTCTTAACCTGACTCCAGATCGTCGCCGTAACAGACTTGAGTGGGCAAATGCTCACATTCGATGGCGTCTAGCACGTTGGAGAGGTGTTCTCTTCACGGATGAATCTCGGTTTACATTGTTCAGGGCAGATGGCAGACAGCGTGTGTGGCGTCGTGTGGGTGAGCGCTTTGCTGATGTCAATGTTGTGGATCGAGTGGCCCATGGTGGTGGTGGGGTCATGGTATGGGCAGGCATCTGTTATGGATGAAGAACACAGGTGCATTTTATTGATGGCATTTTGAATGCACAGAGATACCGTGATGAGATCCTGAGGCCCATTGTTGTGCCATACATCCATGAACATCACCTCATGTTTCAGCAAGATAATGCACGGCCCCATGTTGCAAGGATCTGTACACAATTCTTGGAAGCTGAAAATGTCCCAGTTCTTGCATGGCCAGCATACTCACCGGACATGTCACCCATTGAACATGTTTGGGATGTGCTTGACCGGCGTATACGACAGCGTGCACCAGTTCCCACTAATATCCAGCAACTTCGCACAGCCATTGAAGAGGAGTGGACCAACATTCCACAGGCCACAATAGACAATCTGATAAACTCTATGCGAAGAAGATGTGTTGCACTGCATGAGGCAAATGGTGGTCACACCAGATACTGACTGGTTCTGAGTCCCCAGACCGCCAATAAAGCAGAAACAAAATGCACATTTCAGGGTGGCCTTTTATTGTGGGCAGTTTGAGGTACACCTGTGCACTAATCATGATGTCAGATCAGCATCTTGATGTGGCACACCTGTGAGGTGGGATGGATTATCTCAGCAAAGCAGAAGTGCTCACTATCACACATTTAGACAGATTTGTGAACAATGTTTGAGAGGAATGGTAATATTGTGTATCTGGAATGAAGTTTAGATCTTCAAGTCCATCTCATGAAACATGGGAGCAAAAACAAAAGTGTTGCGTTTATATTTTTGTTGAGTGTATGATGAGTGTCTGGCTGCGTGTGAGACAAAGTGTTGGCGTGAGGAGCATGTGTGACTCACTGATAGTGGAGTGTGAATGAGAATAGTGTAAGAAATAATTGAAAACCAACAGATAACTGGGAAGCTTGTGACAGAGTTACGGCAAAAAAGTTGAGGGAGATGTTTGTGTGATTCATACTGTTAAATTATCTTCACTACAGGAAAACACTTTACAAAAATAACCTACACTCCTCAAAAAAGGAACACTTAATCAACAACATGTAACAACAAGTCAGTCACACTTCTGTGAAATCAGCCTGTCCAGTTAGGAAGCAACACTGATTGTGAATCAACTTCAGCTGCTGTTGTACAAATGGAACAGACAACAGGTGGAAATGAGAGGCAATTATCAAGACAACCCCTATAAAGGAGAGGTCCTGCAGGTGCTGACCACGTACCCTTTCTCTGTTCTCATCCTTTCTGCCTGATGTTTGCTCACTTTTGCATTTTGTCAGTGATCCACCCCTAGAGGTTGCATGAGGCAGTGTCTACAACCCACAGAAGTTGCTCAGGTAGTGCAGCTCATCCAGGATGGCACATCAATGTGAGCTGTGGCAAGAAGGTTTTCTGTGTCTGTCAGCACAGTGTCCAGAGCATGGAGGAGATACTAGGAGACAGGCCAGTACACCAGGAGAAGTGGAGGGGGCCATAGGAGGGCAACAACCGCTACCTCCTCCTTTGTGCAAGGAGGAACAGGAAGAGCACTGCCAGAGCCCTGCAACATGACCTCCAGCAGGCCACTAATATACATGTTTCTGCTTAAACTGTCAGAAAGACTCCATAAGGGTGGTATAAGGGCCCGACGTCCACAAGTGGGGCTTATTCTTACAGCCTAACACCGTGCAGGACGATTGGCATATGCCAGAAAACACCAAGATTGGCAGATTCACCATTGGCGCCCTGTGCTCTTCACAGATGAGAGAAGGTTTACGCTGAGCACATGTGACAGACATCACAGAGTCTGGAGACGACGTGGAGAACCTTCTGCTGCCTGCAACATCCTCCAGCATGACCGGTTTGGTGGTGGGTCAGTGATAAGCGGCAACCTTCGGGGCTCAAAGTGGAAGCCCATGCGGAAGTGTCAAAACTTGTAATTCACGCTGCAACAGCTGGGGGTTGGCTCCAAAAGCGAGTAATTTCCCATAGACTCCCATGTTAAAATGGCCGATTTCACAGCAGAAAAGAACATGTTTACAGCCTGGTACAAAAAATTGCTGTGGTCTCAGATGATAGGTTCTCTTCTAGTGTCAATTGTACGGGGGGGGTGAATTTTTTTACAGCTCACTCGTTTCAATTGTATTCGGACTTAAAATTACGCCTAATTATGGGCGTTGCCGCTTGAGTGACAGACAGTTGACGTATCACAGCGTGAGTTTCCTGCTTCCACGATCGCCCGCCCCCTAAACCCCGCTCGTGCTCCCCCTCTTTGTCCATATTCGGAGTTTTAGTTGACGTGACGCTGCCAACATGGCGGCGGTCATCAACGTCCCGGAACCTCCCACTGAGACTCAAAACAGCTCTTCAGAAACAAACGGGTGACGTCACGGAAGCTCTGTCCATAGTTTTTACTGTCAATGGTCAGTGATGGTGTGGAAAGCATTGCTTTGGAGGCACAGCTCTCCATGTGCTAGCCAGAGGTACCCTGACTGCCCAGGATGAGATCCTCAGAGCCATTGTGACGTCAACATCAACATATTCAAGTAAAAATTAAAGATTATCAACTGGAATATTTCATTCATTGAGATCTGGGATGTGTTCCTTTTATTTTTTGAGCAGTGTATTTTGAACTGATGTCGTCACATGACTAAGTACAATTTCCATACAACAGGATTTATATAAAGCCCTTTGTCATGGGGCATCTAGAGAGAGAAAGAATAAAATGGAGAGACTATGGAGAGGCAGAAAGAAGTGAAAATAGGAAATTATAATGAACGAAGAATGAAAAAAATGAGCTGGAACATGAAAACAGGAGAAAAAAAAAGATGATTGTTTTTGGTGATACCGTACTTACCTTTATTCAGCTGTCAGAGAAAAATTATTGTAAGTGCTCTTTAAGTGCAGCCATTCTTTCCAGTGATTGGACAAATGCAATGCTATCCAATTCAGAAAGAGGGTGTAGCCATTCATAAATCCAAAAAAGAAGTCAAGCAAACAACTCGAAGAGAAAAAGCCATGTATGTAAGGCCATGTATATATCAGTGCTGTTAGACCTGAGAGAGTAAGGCCCTGCTGAGAGGAGGGAGGGAAGTGAGACCAGAGGGAGGAAGAGGAGAAGGACAGCTACCGGGAATCTTAAGGAGATAGTGAAGGATGATTATTGATTGATTTGGGTTACAAGAGAAGATAGATCAGGATAACATGGGAAGCCATGAGGAATGTGATGCATGGAGATTGCCGAGCAGAAAGCCGTTACTGTTCAAGAGATTTAAATGTTTCCATGTTCCCTGTGGCCTGCAGTGCCATTTATCCTTCCAGACTTTGTGTGGCATTTTAAACACAATGCTTCAGGATGCATTCATACCACATTAACACTTAATTTCACTTAATCGCCGGTATATAATTACTTATAATTAATGTCTGAGGTGTGTTGTTGCAGTGTGGAATAGTGTCAAAGAAAGCCTGAAGAAAATGCTTCCTTTTTTCCCAATTGTACATGTAAACAAAGTGTCTTGTCATGTGAAATGTCTAGTTAATTTCTTTTGTCATTTCTGTTTATGGATGTACATCAGTGTGGAAACATGACTGTGTGTATGCATTGGCTTTTCAGGCACTCAGCCACCACTAACTTTATGTCTGTCATAGATCCTGGCTGATAATGTTGGTGAAAAACACACTTTGTAGTTTAGGTTAGACATATAAACTGTCTAGTAATAACAGGTATTTTGCCTCTCTCGGGCACAGCACAAAAGCTGGATACTAACACAGGTAAAACAACAATCAGGGAGGGACAAGTCATCAACAAGGAGGCAAACACAAGAGGAAGTAAGACAGAAAAAGACATACAAAGAGATTTTCAAAATAAGACAGGAAGAGAGAGCTCAGTGGTATAGCAGGGTTGTCCAATAACCGGAAGGTTGGTGGTTCGATCCCAACTCCTCCCTAAGTCATTGTTGTGTGTTCTTGGGCAAGACACTTTACGTGCTCTGCCTCCAGTGTACTCACTGGTGTGGCGCGCCTTGCTAGTCATTGTATGACACTGCTTGGCAGCAGCCTTAAACAATTTCCCTCTGGGATTATTAAAGTATCCAAAATAAAAAAACAAAAAACAAAAAAAAACATTACCCCTCTCTCATACATGAGTCGATGGGTCTACAAAAATGTGAATTAGTGCAGCGTCAGTGGAAGGTGTAATTCTATCTTTCTAAAGATGCTTTCTCATCTTGACCCACACATCTGTCTATTGGTTAAGGGGGACAATTACAAAGTTCCAGCTGTGCACTGTTTAATGAAGGATAGCTAGAAGTTTTTCCCCAGTGATGCTACAAGGGGACTGCTGAGTTCAGTGCTCTGCTGGGTTGATTTATCAGTTTTAGTGCTGAGTCCATAATCCACCTTGTTCTCATTATTGCACTCCTCAGCACCACCTTTAGCAGTCAATTTACATTTTTGCTAAATTGTTAACGATTTATTTTATTATTTGGCTCAGGCCCTACGCTTAACATTACAGAGGCCTCCGTCTAATAACAGAGCAACAGAGGTAATTAAACCAGTTTTTTTTCTGCTGGGAAAGTCTTTTCACAGTAAAGATGCTGAGAACAGTTTGTGATTTGTCTCAGGTATTTGTTCTTAGAGGGAAGAAAACATTTGTGACCTTTTGTCTGTCAGCACAGCGGGGGAGTGCTAAATACTTAGATCACACGTTTATTCTTACCTGCTCTCCTTTTCCCTCACACAATGACACAATATAAATACACATAAACAGTAACGCATTACTGATTTAAATTCCTCCAGTGGAAGAGTATCTGATGTGTTTAATTGGCCACTGGGGATCTTTCTCTCCTTTTTGTCTATGTTTTTGTTTCATACTCTTCCTTGCTCTGCCTCTCAGATCCTCACACATCCAGCATTCCTTTGGCCCCCACTTTGCCTCTGCCTGACTGCTGATTAAAGCCTAAACAAAGATGGTTAATTCACTTTCACCGGTCCCACCTCTGCAGAATACAATACATTTTAATAATTTGATTGACAATAAGATGACATATTATTTCCTGGGAGATTTTCCTCTTTGACTTTCCTGTTTAAATGTCACTTGTCATATTATCAAAACTACTGGAAGACTTTTACTGCACAATGATTTTCTTTGAGTCCTAGTTGTGTAGCCCTGACATTCATTTACATAAACAGACACGGTGCTTTTGTTTTAATATTAGATGGTGAAAGTTTAATGTGGATTTTTATCACGACTTTCTAATTAACTTTTAAAGGGACAACTGCTGACTGGGCACTTTACATATGACCATTAGCCTGCCTGTAAGCAGATTTTTGTATTATTTTCTGCAGTTAATTAATGTCAACGGTTCAACAGGCTGCTCCGTTTCAGCCGTAACCTTGGAGTAGAAAATATATTTTAATGAACCACAGTAAATGTTCTCTTGACCCCTGTTATATATTGTCACTGATGTCATCCCCACCATCTATTAGTTGGCTGAGCGTCTGACACTGGCCACGTTTGTGTTGTTGTTCCTCGGGAGTTGCTAATCCCCATCTGGTCTGATTATCTCGGACTCTTTGTCACTGTCTTAGACCTCTGAAGAAACTTGTGCTTGTGCTTTCATCTCTAATGCAAAAACCTTCCTGCTTACCCTTTACATTATTACTAATGCATATTGTGTGACTTAACTGCATTATCTTGTGATCATAAAGGAGTGTGCATAAAATGATGCAGAGTATTAATCATAATGTAAAAAAGTCATACCTAAGTAATCATTTAAGCGTGTGGCTGCATATAACAAGGTATAGTCTAAGGTGTTTTACACATTACACACAGTTCAATTTAGCAAATGCTCCATCCATTCATTTATTAACCATATTATCTGTACAGGGTTGCAGTGCACAATGACCCAGCCATCTTTGTGTCTGGGCAGGGTACGACAGGTCACAAAGTCTGTCTGTGTGTTATAGGATCCTTTACCATCCTCCTGCTTCAGCCTGCTAGTTTACATGCCATTACACAGAAAAAGTAGGCATCCCACAATTTGGAGTTTTTATTTTAAAACAGTTTTGCACTACTCATATGCAGTATTTGCATTTATGTATTTGTTACATATATTGATGTGAGAATGGGCTTAACAGGACTGCATATGACATTGTTCTAACTTTTTGTCTACTTAAACAGTTATTAGAAACACACCTGCTACACACCAGACTATAGACTTTACAGGTGTTTGTAGAAACATTAAAGCCTTTTTATCCAAGCATTGGGAATCAGCTATGAAACTGACATTTATCCATACAACTTTTTGGGATAAAGAACACATTGAAGTTAACCTCAGTCTGACTGGAAGTAACTTCTCACACTGAGGAATATCACTTAATGATATATGGATAGACAGAATTTGTGAAATAATAATTCCAATTAAATGTATGTGCTATATTTTTGGACCAAATTACAGTAATCAGAGTAGCACAATTAACTGAAGGCACCAATGAAAAATAATCTCTTTCCAAAGGATATAAATAGTGGGTTTCCATGGCTACAGCCCAGTTGCAGAGCAAGGCTGTCTGCTCGCTGTATTAAAAGAATGAAGACAGTTGAATTTGGTGATAAATAACACATTATCCTCTTTTCAAAATAGCTGCTCTTTGACTGTGGCTGAGGCATATTTTCTCATCTTGCATTCTGGAACCTGAAATGTTGTGTGGTCAGGAGCAGTGGCAGGTAGGAAATGTTTGATAGGGTAGCCACCCTATCATGGCATGGTGGTATGACAGGGCAGTATGGGGTCACTATAAATATGCTGTTGTACAGTAAAATATTCACTATAATGTAAATTATATACTATACAATTTGTTCACTATTCCTCTCAATAGCATCACTGAGCAAAACTTCTTATTTGTTGCAGCGGTTTGAGCACCTTAGGCTTTTATTTGTTGTTACTATTATAGCTTTAAGGACATAACAATATTTGAGGGGGTAGCTGCCCACTTTTGGGCCTCTTCTGTAGATTCCCTCTTGTAGCATGTATAATGTGTGAAACCTGACCTATATGGACTGTACAACATTACTGACAGGCTATGAATAAAAGTAAAATGAAGTGGCAGCCTGCAATACTGCACAAGTATGCAATACAGGGCAGCAGTGGCTCAGTGGTAGAGCAGGGTTGTCCGATAACTGGAAGGTCGGCGGTTCGACCTCAGCTCCTCCCTAGTTGTTGTTGTTGTGTGTCCTTGGGCAAGGCACTTTACCCGCATTGCCTCCGGTGCACTCACTGGTGTATGAATGCGTATGAATGAATCGCCGGTGGTCGGAGAGGCCGTAGGCGCACCTTGGCAGCCACGTCTCCGTCAGTCTCCCCCTGGGGAGCTGTGGCTACCACTGGTAGCTTACCACTGCCACTGTGTGAATGTGGTGTGAAAGAATAATGCATCTCAATGTAAGCGCTTTGAGTGCCTGCCCAACAGAGCAGAAAAGTGCAATATAAGACCAATGCATTATTATTATTATTACAAGTGTAGATGTAGATGGTGAAAAGGACCTCATTTTCGGTGTGAACCTCAATAAGATTAGCCACTAATGACAGCTGCCTCTACTGTGAGGATCAGAGAAGGAGCACGATGGGAGAGATGATAATGACATAAAGGATGTGTCACATTGGGCGCTGTGGACCAATAAAGACAGCATCAATTTTTCATTGTTATAAACACTCTTGAATTACAATCAAAATTAGAGGAGATGGGGATAAATGAGGGGGCTGGGAAATAATATGAAACAAATGAGAAGAGAAGAGGAGAGTGGAAAAAAGTGGCTGTTTAGGGAGAAGATTATGAGGATATGATTGGGAAAAGTAATTGAAAATGGTCGACATCATGATAACAGCTGCTAATAACAGATGTTTCTGCTGCAGGATTTTGCTGATGCCTGATTTTAAACTGAAGCAAGGAGAGAGAGAGAGAGAGAGAGAGAGAGAGAGAGAGAGACAGGCAGTAGACAGGGGATGCAGAGATCGACTAAGAACAAGATTTTCAGACAGATTAATGGCAGGCTGGCAACAACGTGCTTAGTGACAGCAATAGTTAAGGCAAGTAATTAAAGATTGTAATTAAATTTAGCAGACACAGATGCAGTACAGTGTGCATGCAGCTACACAGGCTGGCTAAAGAAGCTAATTTGACCGAGCAGCATATACAAGATCCACATAGTGTATGAGTCAAGACTGGTCCTGTTTACATTTAGATTTCCCATGTGAATACAAAACCAACAATGTTACTGTACAGAACTTTCTAACAATCTCTACTGCATACTCCCATAGGAGACATAAAGCTATTAATATGTATATGTTTTTACATTTGGGATCAGACATTGAGACTGGGTTTTGCTTCTCTCTATTACTCTTAAACTTCAAAATTTGATTGACCAAATACCAGCAAAACTAATGAGCACAACAATGAAGAGCTATGGCACAGAAAAATAATCTATATAAAGCTTTAGTGACAAAGGGCGACTTTTTTTTCATAGGATTTGATGTCCTAAAGAAAAATGTAGAAACTTACCAGGCATAGCCTTTACACAGCACAGGACATCCATCCATCCATCCATCATCTGAAGCGGCTTTGTCCAGCAGTGCAGCATAGGACATGATCTGCATTAATATTTCACAATGTTTCGGATGTCAGCTATTAAAACAGCACAATCCTATTTGCATACATTTATTTATCATGTTTTTACAGACACTTTCTGAGGGCAGAAATTATATTCCACATACTGTGCATACACTGTGGCCCTGGGTAACATACTTACATCCGTTACCATGGGGATAGATTTTTTTCTCATGTTGCTTTTTTGTTCGTGTTTTTGTTCAGACATTAGATAGTCTTACCTATAGAATGAATGAGGTGAGATGTTGTTGACTAGAGCTCTAAACAGGAGGCTGAGTGAGAGAAGAGAAAAGATTGAAATTTTTGAACATTTGTTAGGAGCCATTGTTACAGAGAGGAGGCTGGAAGGAGGAATTGGTGATAATTACTAGCTGTAAAAATGAGATGCAGGATTTTACAGCATAATAAGCGTGGATGAGATAATAGGATAAGAGTGGCGGATGTGTATGTGGAAATGGTGAGTGACACTTTGCTCCTGGTAAAGCTGGACTGAAATGATTGCAATAGAGAATTAGAATTAGAATTTTCATTTTTAGAAGGAAGTTGTGTAAAAAAAAAAGGACAGAATACAAAACATCTGTGTTTTGTATTCTGTCCTTCACAGTCTGAAAACTGCTCCCAAGGTGTATAAATGCATTTAGAAAGGTGATGTGCTTTTGACTGATGAAAAATGTGTTACACTTCAGATGCAGTATATGCAGGCTGCTTCTGGCCTCGGTGCATTATAGATTAACTGTGTTGTCTTGCATGGCAATCTGCTTTAAAGACTGTTCAGTGCAAACTTGATGCAATGAATCATTTCGCAGACAATTTCATTGACAGCTGCGTGGTAACGTAATGGAAAACAGCGGCAAGTACACTGGAAAATACTGACATCTGCTTCACTATCAGCTGTCAAAGTTATCTGTATTTGTCCTTCCCATTCTCAGAGAGGAATAATGAATACAATAAAGAATGCTCTAAGTTCCATTGGGAACATTTCTTATTAAAGCCAAAGGGGCAGAGGCAAGCTTCATGCTCAAATTAATTGTGTCTCTGGGCATCAGTGATAAATGGATGGAATGCTAACCTACCATTTTAAGGAGTCTAACAGGTAGAAAAAAAACAACCACCATGTTCATAGTAGTGCAGATCTGCTGTTTGCTGGAAGAAACCAGCTAAGCCTGACCTAATTCTTATTTTATACAAAGAATCAGTCTGGTCAGTCTTTGTCAGAGAAACAAAGCATGTGACGTAGGCCAAGCAACAACTTGGCTAGTATCAACCAAAATAGTGGAGTGAAATAGGTACACACAGATTAATGATTTTTGGTGGCTTTGCTAAAAAAATTTAAAAAATGTTAAAACATGAATGAGGCAAGCAGAAAGTCAACACAGAAAGCCCTCCCTGTTTTAGATAAAAAGTTGGTGCACTGGCTGTGAATGGCAGAGTCCCAAAACCCACTTCACAAAGAGAAGTGAATGAGTAAAGCTGGCCTGGCTGTGCAATAATACAATATCCCACTAATGGTATGAATTATCATTTTATTATCCTAAAGTAGCTAACATTCTAAATGTTGTGTGTGGAACATCATGACAACAGAGGCAGCTGAAGATGATTAGTACAATTTGATCAGGTGCGATTTGTAAAAAAAAATCACCTGCTGTACAGTTGTCATATGGAGATTCCTGCTGTAACATATAGGTCTGAGGTGGTTGATCACTGATGGAGCCAACCTCAAGTGGTCGTTGTAGGAACTGCAGTTTCTGGCACAGAATGCGCTGCTTTACTAACTTTACTGAGCTGGAAAGCTGACACTGGAGAGAGGAATGCAGGAAGCATTATGATGGACAGAGGGGAACACAACATGCAGCAAACAGTATCTGAGCTGCAGTGGTTGAGGACTACAGTGTAATATTTAATATATGTTCTTTTAAACCATCAGAGGTTTTGGTGGAGAAACCAACACACACTTAGAAGCATGCACGAAGATATAATGTTTTTGATAACTGAGTTTGATTTGATTTGATTAAATAATATATACTCTGAGAAACAAAACAAATACAACACAGGACCTGACCCACTTACAAACATAAGTGTGCGGTCGAAAACTGTTGCTCCCTGCCTCTAACCTGACAGCTCACACACTGAAACCTTGCTCATAGGCACATAATTAGATTGAATGCAGGTAATCCTCTATTAACCATATGGTACTTGATTATATTTAAATTCTCCCTACTGCTTTACTAATTTCATTAATCAGATAAATATTAAATAAAAATGTAAAAAATAATATTAAACTTAAAATAGAGTCCCTTTAAGGCTCCTGCAGCATAATTTTATGGGGAACCAGGTGAGCTATCTGGGCTCCCTGTTAATGTATTTTTAGAGCAAGATCATTCAGTAACAATAAATAACTTATGACAAACTAGGATGTTTTGTCAGGGAAGGAATTAGACATACAAATAAGTAAATATATCGACTAGATGCCAGCAAAACCTGTCCTAATTCTCTGGCATCTATTAGATGGGTCAAGGTCGGGGACTGTGTGGTTTGTGTTGCTGTAACAACCCAGCATCAATTGCTGGCTGCCATGGCAATGCATCAGAAATAGAGTAGTGGAAAGTAAACATTCATAGCTGGGTGGGTGTGTTGGTAGGTTCATTGCAAGAAAAGACAGACTGTCCCTCAGTGTAATTAGTGATGAAGTGAAGTGGACAAAGATTAGGACATTCCAGTGCACCACAGCATAAAATGGTCCTTATTTACTAAAGGACCAATTTAATCAAAAGAAGAGCAAAGCAACAGGTGGTTTATTTTCTACATGGATTTTTTAGCTTTCTGTTTTAGATGATTAAATTAGATTACTTTCCTGGTTTTAGGTGGATCATTTAAGGGTCCAGTTCAGTGTCTTAATGTCTTATTACTGTTAGGCTTCACTGCAAATCCCCCTCAGTCATTAATCTTTCTGGTTGAGCTAATGGCATTAGGTTTAAATCATATTTCCTCATGCAGCCTTCTTACAGGATCAACAAACAATACAATTATGAAAACTTTATGAAAAATTTTCCTTCAACTACAAAGATCAGCAGCAGAAACACTTAATAATTTTCCCAGTATTTTTCTGACAAAATGTGTCAAAACACCCCACCTACATGACTTTAATTAGTATCTCTTTCACTGTTCTACACAGAAAAAAAATGCTGTGATGCAAATTGTTTTGGTTCCTGACAGCTTCACTATATACCCCCCACAGACGCATCCATCCAGCGCAGCAGCATTAAAACTAGCAGACAGATATGACAGGTGTTTGTATGGAAGGTCTGTTTCTCTGCTTGGTATGCAGTCCCGGTTGTTTCGATCTGCATGCCGTCAGTTTGCTTCAGCATTTCCTATTCAGCATAGTGACATTTTGAAATGTATTCAGAACCAATCAGCAGACACACACACACAAAAAAAAAGACTAGAACTCCCCTCTTGTCACTTGTGATGGACAGTCAGAGAGAAACTGACTTGGGAAGAATAAAATAAAAAACAGGAGAAATAAAAGAATAAATACAACTAAGAAGCAGCATGTGGTGGGTTAGTTTCTGGGAGAATAGAGGAGGAGACTTGAACAGGAGAGGGTCAATAAGGCTAATAAGATTAAGAAGATTAAGAAACCTTTATTAGTCCCACAATGGGGAAATTGCATTTTTGCAACGGCATACAGACAGCAAGGGATAAGTTAGGAAAAAGATATATACAATATAAAATAGGCTACCAATAAAAGATATATACATTATAAACAGTTTACATATTTAACAGTTATTGCACAGGTGAGGGGAGGTAGAAATGGTTTATAAACCATAATAATAATAATAGTACTAAATGCATTGCATTGCTTTTTGTCTCTGCAGGTTTTCCACACAACAGGATGCTAGACTTCATGTTGGGAACGACTATCACAAATCCCAGAATGCCTCACAAACACAGACACATGGAGGTGTGATTGTGAAATAATCCATTACAAATCCTTACTGGAAGCAATGGTTTGTGCCTTTAAAGACACACACACACATATCAAGACCTAGCTGTACAGTGTGTGTGTGTTCAGGTGAGTTGAGCAGATGTTTATAGAGCATCGGATAAACATGGGCCGAACAGACAGCTGGCATAAAGTGGGCACCACAGGAATCCTACCCCCGGATTACAGTTTAACAGACTAAAGCTAACAGTAGTCACCTTAAGCTCACCAGCCCCATGAAAGCTACAGTGCCAGCCAATAGGGCATGCACACACACACACAGGCACAGCTGTACAACACAATTAAATTAGTGCATCTGGCAGACGGTGTGGAAACGTAGCTTAACACCATACACGCATTAAATCACAGGCATAAAGTCTCTCACACACACACACTATGCTGCAGGACAGATGCTACCCCCACTTGTCCTCTTGTCCTCTTCTCAAAGCCAGCTGGAAAGAAGATGAGATTTGGGGCTGATTGGTTTTGTCTTTTTTTTTCATCTCACTCCCATGCGCCTCACCCCATCCGCCACTTTCACACTTCCTTAGCGTCAGCCTCTTCCTTGGATCCTCATAAAATCCTTCATCAGACAAAGGTCGACCAATCTGCTGGGAATGATTTAAATACTCCACCCAACATCATTATGTTGTTTTATCTTTGTGTTTTTTATTTTTTCCCCCTGCTCTGAGGACAGAGAGGAGCAATGAAAGGACTTCTTAATTCATGGACTTGAACTGTGAATCTTTGCTCTCATTTACAAGTCTTTTGCTGCTTAAGAAAGCTGTTAAGTATTTAATCATCATCATCTCCACAAAGAGTTTAAACTTTCTTTTGGAGCTTTTAAAACTTTGCATTTCAGCAAAGCATGAAGAGCGAGAGAAACAGAGAAGTGCTTTAAACTTGTCACAGACTGCTTTTGCTCCCAGTGAAATAGGCAGATGCAGACAATGGACTGAATAAGAAAGAAGAACAGAGACAGTGAAGTGAACCTTGGTGGAAAGAGGAGTAAAAGATTCAAACAACAATAGCAGAAAAGGGGATAAAAAAAGAGAAGGAAGAGTTTTTTTGTCAAGGATGGCTAGAGCCATGATGGAATACCCTTCAGGACAGACCTCCTCCCTTGTACTACTGCTCCTGCTCCTCCTCCCTTCCTCCCTCCCTCTCTCCGCCGCTCTCCACTAGTCTGCCAGCTTTCTTTGGCTACGTCGCTCTAGTGCAACAAGAGAGAGAGAGGGAAAAAGAGAGAGAGAGAGAGAGAGAGAGCGCTGGAGTCGAGCTCAGCATTCACACAGATGGCAGAGAGGAGAAAGACCTGCTGCATGCATTCACTGGATTGCACTGAAGATAGACGCTGCACTTAATCAAATAAAAAGAGGGAGGGGAAAGTGAGAGGTGGACATAAAGACAGGGGAGGGAAAGTTATAAAGTGAGAAGGGGTGGGAGGAGAGCAAAGGATAAAGGGTGGAAAGCTGAAGGAGAAATCCAATCAAAAGCACAAGACTTCGGGAGCAGTCAGACCACAGCTGTGTGTGATTCAACTGCAACATCTGCGTGTGTGTGTTAGTTGAGACGTTCTGAGTCTGTGTGTGAGACCAGAACAAAGCAGTGGCGTGGAGAGAGGCAAAGGATCCAGCAGGAGACAGAGAGAGCGTAGGAGCATCGCTGAGCGCACAGCTTGACTGTGAGACAAATTGACTCTGACACATTGTATCCATCAGTGTGTGTGTGTGTTTGTGAGTCTCATATAGAGGGTGATTGTGTGGTCTCGAGTGACAGTCAGAGGGTCTCCCAATCACGCTGACTGGGCTTCGGTGGTCATTGCCTGAAGACAGAGGAGAAGGAGGAGGTGGTGGGCTGGGGACAGTGGCAGGCCCAGGAGTGGGGGCATGGCCATGGGGGGGCCGCATCCCGTCCTCCACCCTGCACCAGGACAGGCGCTGGGGCTGGGGGTCCTGGAGCTGGGGTTCATCCAGGGGAGCTCCCAGACTCTTTGAATTCAGGCCCTGGATGAGCGGAGGGGTGGGAGCAGGTGGAGGTAACGCCGGGGGAGGGGGTGGAGCAGAGAAAAGTGGCAAGGTGAGGTGTTCGTGGAGAATCTGTGTTCTCCTTGCTTCGCTTGTCCTGGTGTTCCTCACTTCCCTCTTCTTGTCGGTCTCACTCCGCGGGGGAGTCGGCTTCAACTACCTGGAGCCACCTGGGTGGGAGGAGTCAAGACGGGTGAAGTTAGTTCCCAGCTATGTGGGGGCACACCGGCTGTCATTGCCTGACACCCAGCAGCAGAAGACATGTGCCTGTCCACGCTGTGTCGGAGACCCTGGCGTTTCTGATTGGTTTGATGAGAACTATGACCCTGACATCTCTCCTGTCTGGACCAGAGACAACATGGAGCTGCCCTCTGATGTCTACTACTGGTGGGTGGTAAGTATTTTATCTTTACTCATATTATTTCCAAGTTGAATTGAAAATGTCAGTTTGTTCTCTGTTTGTTTTTGCTGTTGGATTCTTGTGCATTCAGACAATCTTCCATCTTGCCTTTCTTCTTATTATAGCTACTGGACACAGTGGTTTGACTAATGTGTGACCTGCAAGGGACTGCCAGTGGTTATGGGCAGGTTTTAGTAGTAGTGAGGAGAGAAAGGAGGTTAAAATTCTAATAAATATTTATTGGAATGCACTTACTTCTAGATGATCCTGTCTAACAACCACCTAGCATACCTTTTTCCAGATGTTGTACATACATAGTAAATATATTGAGGATATAGTTTCTGAATTATTTACCCATACTTTGAAGTAAATAAAGCTGCAGATTTAGTTTTTTATCATCTTAATCAAAGGATCAACAACTATTTCCCATTCATGTGTATGGCACACACAGGGCTAGTTTGTTACATGGAAGTTTATTAGGAGACCAACATAGGGGTGGAGTCATGCCACCATAATCACATCCTTCCTCATCACTGAGCCAACCAATCCCTTCTTACAAGTACTACATGGTCCTCCTGAATCCCTGCCAGTCACATGTCATGGAGAAGAGTGACTGAAGAGTCACTGCTATAACGCAGTGATTCTTCAGTCACTGCGTTATAGCAGTGACTGAAGAATCACTGCTATAACGCAGTGACTCTTAAGCGAAGTGCTTCATTGTGGGTTTCTGTCTGTCAGAGTGTGTGTTCATTTTAAACTATAAATGTGTTTGTAAGTGTTTCCTGTAAGTGTTATATGGTGTCTGTTTTAGACTCCTATTTCAAAGCTGTATCCTCAGCTCAGGTTTGAAATGGCAGAAAACTGCAAACACAGACCAACAGCTGCCAAGTCATTAGGTCACACTGCAACAGGGAGGTGATGGTCTGGGAGAGAGGAGGAGGAGAAGGTATAAAAAGGAGGAGTGGATAGAAAAGGTCAAATATAGAATAAATCAGAGACAGAGGTAAGATAGTTTTTTAATTAAATTAAAAAGTAGATAAATGGAGAAATTGCAGTTACTCAAATGGCCTTTTGAGAGCGGATTCAAAAGAGAACCAATTGCCATGAACTTCCATAAACATCAGTCATCTTCACATTGACTCTTAATTAATCAGTCAACAGTGCTTGCATCAGAATGAAGCTCAGCTCTTGATATTAAAAGTCTGGTAACCCTCACTTTTATATGTAGGCTTTTAAGGGGGTGATTTTCCAGAGGATTGCAAAGAATTTATGTTTGGAAAGAGATTCTTAGTGCAGCTGTGCAATCTGTAAATGGATGTTGGTCTGCAACATAGTTTCTGGCCTTTTTATGGCCCTGCACCCACATGATGTGTGTACTACACGAGCATGCATGTATTAATAATTAATCGCCTTAATTATACAAATAAAAAGCTTCACTGCTGGAGAAGGTTTACAAGTAATTCACTGTCTTTGTTTGTGTGTTTATTAGCGCCTCTGCAGCTTTTAAGCAATTTATTGTATTAGGAGGAATTACCCCACTGAATATTGTTTGCTTTGATACTGCAAGACACCACTTTTTAAATAAATCTATTTTAACTTAACATGAGTTAATGGCCATTAGGCTGGGAAGAGAGAATGAACAGAGGGAAAGAATAATACAATGGCTGAATGTATAGATAAGAACTTCCAAGTACAGTAACAGTGCAGTATATAATAAAGTATTCTGTTACATAGATTAGAAAAATTATTCTGTCATGGATGTAACCAAACCACATGGTGAGTGCATCACATGACCTACACTTTCCCCCCAAATCCAGTGAAGCAGTAAAACAAATGATGATATTATATGCCCTTCAATCAAACCTAATGTGTTATGGTGCTGCAGGAAAGGAATCAAACATTCACTGAAAGACATTTTCTGAAGCATCACTTATTCTAGACTTAACTGGTGTTTTAGCTTTTATGACGCATTTTCATATTAAAGATTACAAATACTCACTTTAAAACACTATGGGTGATTTCTGAAAAAAATGATTCTCCCCTTTTTTGATAGTGACAGCCGAGACAGAAAAACTGCTGAACTCAAGCATTCATTTCCAATTACAGATAATGTTAAAGTGCACTTCAGTTGTAGACAAAAATGATTACCCCCCCCCCTTGAAAATAATATAATAAATAACGACAATTCTGAGCCCCTAGACACTCATTTTAAATTGGGTGTCTTCTCTGACTCTTCAGTTCCAGACTTAGTTAAATCCTTCACTGGTGTCTCTGCAGGTGTTCTCTGCTCTTTAGACACATCTTCTTTTCAGAATCTTCCACGTTTCTCTTCCTCCCTCTGCCAGTCTGGTTTGGTTTGACTCTCTTTAAACTTCTTGATAAAACCTCTCAGTTGTTGAAACTTGGAAGTGCTTTGATAAACGTGTACATCCTTCCTTACTATTATGGTGATTTGTACTATGACTAAACAAAGATGACAGGGCTTAGTAGACAGTTACTCTGTGCAAATTAAAGTATTTCTGGCTTTCTTAGGAGCAATACTATGGTTTAAAGATGTAGTGTTAAAATGTCTTTGCCCATAAAAAACAAAAAAACACTTGAACATAGCTGCCAGGAAGTTTTACTTCAGAGAAGACAAGACAGCATTTGGCATGACTGCCAGAAAACATCTGCCAGAAATTAGTAGCCCCTGAACAACAGCAGTGCAGAATGCCAAGCTGGCTCAGGCTTCAGGCACACAGAAGAAGGAGAACAATGGAGGGGTCAAGGTTGACTGACAGAACAGAAAGAATCCCTCAAATTCAGAGAGGTAACAGAATGAGAAGCAAAGTCAGAGGAACTGGAAGAAAGCTTAGTGGTCTCTGAGCAGCAGTGATAAGCTGCATGGTGCACAGGCATCCCAGAGAGATGAAGAAATGAAGTAAGACAGGAATAGGAGGAGGAAACAAAGAGGGCACAAGGGAGATTAAAGAACAGGAATTAGACATGAGGCAAAAGAGAAGATATATGACTGAGAATCTAAGCAAATGAGATCTGTGTTGAGAGAATTAAGGCCGATGGTGGGTGCAAAGGACTGTGAAAAAGAAGACACCAGTAGTTGTGTGGGAGACAGGGAGGAAGGAGAATGTGAACGCTGGCTTTAACTTTACACACATGGACACACATTTGCTTGTGTACTTTGGCACATGCTCAAGTAGGAACAAGATTTATTTATTTTTTCTTTTTAAATTAGAGAACTTCTCTTTGTCAGCTGCTGCTAGTGGGTATCATCATGCCACAATGAGACGGTTTAAAACAACAATCCAGAAATAAAAGACTTGTTAGTTAACTGCATAGTGTTTTACACCTCTAACAGAAGAAGCAGTGACTGGAGGCGTCCTTAGGCCTGATGTTAAAGGATAGGCTTGTTAAAAACCCTCCTCATGGTCAAACTAGCCATTAGACAGCTGAGTATCGCAGTAGGAGGATGAAGCTGGGGTTGGTGTGTTACTACAGCATCCACCTGTCACTCAAAACTTTTTTTTTTAGACTTTAAAACTTGCTCACACCCAGAGGGTCGCTGGTAACCACCAACTTTTTAAGCAGCTTAGCTGTGTGAATAACAACCAATAACTTTTGTCAATATGAACATGCTGCACTAACAGTTCAAGCACTCAGTTCAGTTTACAGATACAGTGAGCAAGAAAGCATAAATAATTAATTATTCAATCATTTATCAGACTTGAAGTCTGGATGCAAATTCCTGGATTATTTATATCCATTTATTCCGTAAGTGTCAGCTGATAAAAATAACTTGCAACCAGGTAGTCCTGCTGCTGACAAAATGGCAGATCCCTCACCATTTTCTCTTTACTTTTCATGTCTTTTGACAGTGTAGTGCTTCCAGGTGGAAGGTCAGTAGGCTCCTTCCACTGCTGAGTCCCAGAGCTGTTATTGGCTACTGCAACTGTCAATCATTCATGACTATAGCCACTCACTTTCCCTTTCATTGGAACTCAGTTGTGTTGATAGTTTCTTTGAGTTGTTGTCAAAATGTAGAATGCACATGTAGTGACAGTGGTGTAGTGTATATGATTGTTAGGAAAAGTTTTACCCCTGTTTGATATGACTTATTATCGTCAGGATCAGGAATAACATGTTTGAGCCATGTTATTCCTGATCCTGACCAGCCAAACTGTGTATGACTATGAATGGGGTGTCCCTGACATCGCCCGTGGGCTACTGAAGAGCCATTCTTAGTCCCTGCGTGAGGCTTGGACCGTCATCATGTTGGCAGCGTCACAGTTCAACTAAACTCCAAATATAGAAAAGAGGTGGAGCTAAGGCAGGCGGGCAGTCACAGAAGCAGGAACTTCGCACTGTGATTTGACACCCGCTTGTCACTCAAAGGGTCCACGCCCATGTTTATGTGTAATTTTAAGTCCTTATATAATTAAAACAAGTGAGTTATAATAAAATACACCCACTGTACAGTTGGTAAAAAAGGAAAGTTAATATAAAAACCAAAACATCTTTTGTATCAGACTATAAACATGTTATTTCTGCTAAAGTTGTTCATTTTAACATGGTAGTCTATACGGATTGACTCACTTTTGGAGCCAGCTCCTTGTGGCTGCAGGGTGAACTGCAATGTTTAACACTTAAGCATTGGCTTCATGTCTCAGCCCTGGAGGTTGCTGCTGGGTTGGCACTGATGTAATTTTAAACCAATAAAAACTTTCTGTACAGATGTTATGAGCAAGGAGATGATCTATAGAGGCCATGGGCCATATTCACACAGCTTCTAAGAATCCTCTTAGGAAGCTCTTACCCGTTTCCATTTTGTTTGCAGGTAAATCTGTAAAACAGTATTAGTAACGTGTTCTTTTCCTGTCAACCAATCACATCTCTTAAAACAATGCCTCACAGTTAGCAACAGGGTCAACCACGCCTCCTCACTATGATCAAACCAGTCTGCGCCTTCCTCAGAGTCACTCCGAGAATGTTCTAAAATCACTTTTAAGCTAAGAGTCCTTGGAGTTTTTAGGCTAAGATAAGAGCACTCAGAGGATTCTTAGAATCTATGAGAATACGACCCCTAATTTATTTCTGCTGTTTTTATATAGTGGGCATCATTTACTGTTCTCACTGTGTTCTTTGTTTCTTTATTATTGAGATTTAATGAAGTGGCCTAGTGAGCCTATGAATATTATAATGGAATCTGTTCAAGGCATTTTCAAACACGCTGTGCGGCAGTGCATTAAAGCCAGAGAGAAGATCTGAAGGCTTTTGTACAGAACACTGATAGCTTTACATCATTATTTATCCATTAAGCCTGCGACAGAGGGGACAAAATCACCTCCATCCTCCTCCCCTCTTCTTTAAGCCCCATTTAAATCTGTAAAGGAGAAAGAACATTTACATCCATCCTTTATGTATGCTGGTAGTTTATGTGCTGCCCGATACAGCTAAAAAAAGACATTTTTGGTGGGAGTGAAAAGTTTACAAGGTGCCTTTTTCACTCCTCTTTCCACAGCCATCTGTTTTTATTCTTTAATCAGCTTGTTTTTGACATGTGGACAGCTACGCCTATGCTCCTCTGACCACACCCAGCTCACCCAGTCTGACTGCATCCAGTCAGTCTGACACATGGCTATTACCTAAACACACACACACACACAGGTAGGCACAAGCACGTCCTTAATTCCACATGAATGCAGAGAATTGTACATGAATTGTACACACGTACATGGGCACAGAGAAAGTAACTAAATTTAAAGTCTGTTGTCAGATCCAATTTGTCTGCAAAGGAAGGACTACACAATCCTAACCAGACTTTCTCTCTCTTCCTCTCTCTCTCTAGATGCTGCAGCCTCAGTTCAAACCCCACAGCATCCAGCAGGTGTTGCTGAGGTTGTTCCAGGTATTTTATATTATTAAGTCATCTTCCATCACCATGGAAAGCAAAGTCATTACTTCACACCCAGGCAAACGCTGAGCAGAACAGTCTTTATTAGAGGTTTATCTGTGACCTGGCTCATTCCTTTCTGATGTGTCTTTTTTTCTTGTCTGTATGTTTAAATATCTGACTCCCTGAGGCCCAGAAGGCCTTTTATGTATTTTTCACAGAGGTTCTTATAAAGATTTCACTCCAGTACTGAGCAGGGTATATTTTCACAGTCAGGTCTGAGCTGCAGGTTAGATTATTGGATGTCTTGTCGTATTCCACTGCTAGTGTCCCATTTCATTTCCTCTGTAGCTTGAATCTAAGTCTGTTTGATTTGGCTGTGTGTCTACCGCAGGTGATTCCCGGAAGGTCCCCGTACGGCTCGTGGGACCCGGGGCGCTGCCTGCGCTGCGCTGTGGTAGGCAACTCCGGAAACCTCCGTGGGGCCGGATATGGGGCCACCATTGACCGGCACAACTACATCATGAGGTGAGACGGTTAGAGGAGTGATATGAGAGCAGAGTGGATGCAGGGCTGGAGAAAAACATAAGGAATGAAATGAAAAACAAGGAGGAGGAGGGAGGATCGTATGGAACAAACACTGCAGTCCATTGGCTAGATTGTATGTGTGTGTGTGTGTGTGTGAGGGGAAACTTGTGGGTACAAATGAGACAGCAGATGTGTATGTCTGATACTAAATTTAATCTCACTGTTTAATGCTTTCTCCATTCAGTCCTACCATTGGTTGGTATGAGAGGTCATCTGACTTATGTGGTCTACACAGAGAATTGAATGTGCTGAGAAGCTGGAATATATAGATTGTGTCTCGTACAAACCCACGCACAGAGACACATAAATCCCTTTTGTGTCAGCATGCTCCCACTGATGGATGATCACAGAGGCTGATTGTTGTCAGCTGGAGTGAACACAGCTATATGTTGTTTCCTGCAGCGTGTGTTGTAGAGATGTCCTGATATGATGAGACACTCAACAGAGGCAACTTTGTGTTTTTTGTGTGTGCTAAAGGCAATAGCAACCATTCTCCATAGACCTGTGTGGGTAGCTTCCAACTTCCATGTCGGGTTATGATTCCTCATCTCTGCGGTTTGATTATCATTTGTTTTCCCGACGCACAACAGTCTCAGTCACCACCGCCGCCCACCACCTGTCTGCGTGTCTTTTCACTCCAGCTATCTCAGCAAACATCTGTTTTGTTCACTGGCATATGGTTGAATGCACTTTTCTGAGTGCACCTTCCTGTTTATATAAACAGATCACTCCTCCAGACAGTGACTCACATCTACTGTACAGTAAATACGAAGAATGTCAGAGCTGTGTGGCTCAGTTTACACTGGGCAAAGTATACATACCATGTGGCTGTATACTGCAACTGTAGAAACTACAAACAAACAGTAGCTTAGTAAATATGAACAACTTGTCCATCTTTGAATCAGCTCACCCACAGCAGCAGAATGGGTTAATTTCCCTTAATAATAACTGAACTCATACATCCTACCCATTTAAAGCTCTGTCAATCAAAATGTGACCTCTGTGAGTGACATTGGAGCTGCCCACCTCAGCTCCACTTCACCATTTCAACCATACGTAGTGTAGCAGTTTAATGGAGTCAGGTGCTGCCCCCACACTGAGCTTCAAAAACCACTCAGACCAACAGAAGACCCCACAGAAGGTTCACTTATTCTTTACTTATGTTCTGTGCAGAGCCCACATCAATCAAGAAATGACTGCTTAAATACATACATATCTTCAAACTGGTCATAGATGTAATTTTTGCATTTTTAAATCTGGGATTGGGTTTGTTTTTTTATGCCTTCTGTCAAACCATAGAAGACATGAAGTATAAATAAATAGATGGTAGATGATGATGATAATGATTACTTAATTCAACATTTAATGTAACATTTATTTCATTTTATATTCCATATATTATTATTAATTTAGCCAATTTCTCTGTTTTTACATAAATATTTTTCATTTATTAATGATTTATTTTTGTGCGTATCAATCTAAAATATTTTGATTCTCTTTGTCTGTAGACTCTCATTAGCCACTAAAACTATTTTAAACATGTATTGGATGTTTTAAATGCTCCACTCTTCAGCTTATTTCTGCATTTAATTAGTTCTACTTTTACTTTATTTAGACTTTTTAGTCCTCCATTGAAATTTCTATGTGACTGCAGGTTAAGCAGAATTTCTTAATAATTCTATCCATCCATTATCTGAACCCACTTCATCCTGCAGTGCAGGGTCACTGGGGGGTGGAGCCTATCCCAGCTATCTATGGGTGCGAGGCGGGGTCCACCCTGGACAGGTCACCAGTCCATCACAGGGCAACATACACAGACAAACAACCATTCATACTCACACTCACACCTATGGGTAATTTAGAGTGACCAATTAACCTAACAAGCCGCGTAGACTTTCTCTCTCTCTCTCTCTCTCTCTCTCTCTCTCTCTCTCTTCAGGATTAATCTGGCCCCCACAGTGGGCTATGAGGAGGATGCAGGCAGCCACACCACTCACCACTTCATGTACCCAGAGAGTGCCAAGAACCTGGCAGCCAATGTCAGCTTCGTCCTGGTTCCTTTCAAAACACTGGATCTCGTCTGGATCACGAGTGCACTGTCAACCGGCCAGATTCGATTGTAAGATGACACACGCAAACAAATACACACACACGAATATACATAAGCATGGATTAACACATATGTGGACCCATGTGCACAAAAAACATAAGATAAACTCTGGGCACATACTCCATACAGACACTTTGAGGGCATAATAACGATTCACACGCAGAAGCCAGAGACGGAAGAAGCTAGAGAGTTGCTGGGTTGGAACAATCTGTCAGCCGTCAATCATCCAGAATTCATAGCTGCTACAATCATATAAAGTGCTGATTGAATGTATTTAATCAATTTCTCTCGCTCTCTCCCTCAGTACTTACGCTCCAGTGAAGCAGTTCCTCCGTGTAGATAAAGACAAGGTCTGTATTTTCAATGCAATTAATTTTGGCCATTTTTAAATTCACACACACACACAGACAGTAGGACCCTGCCTTACTGCAATTATATCACCCCCTCCCTATTGTTGATGAAGGATTACAGTTAGATTATAAACCTTTCCTTTGTTTTCAGTAATCTTCTGCTCGCTCTTTAATCCATGAAAATAAATGAACTATAACTAATCCCCGTCATGTGAAGACTTTGTGAAGTCTTTGCCTGGTCACAGACACAGTTTTTACAGTGTCTTTGGGTCCAGCCCAGAAAGATAGATAGAAGCTTTACTCCTCCACTGCAGAGCTGGAAGCAACCTGAAGGCCTGTTTGTTGGAGCTGAGTATCACCTGGAGGTAGATGATGAATTTGTAATTACTGTTCATTCTGTTTAATCTTTTATAGCGATCAAAACCGCAACGAGTATTCAATTTTAACTTGGCGGAATCTTTCTCTTGTTCAGGAGGGAATATGCAGCAGCTGTGATTTGCATGAGGCTGTCTTTTAGTGTATAACTGTCCAAACATCTGCAAAAGAAACTTTAAAAGACTGTTTGTTAGTGGGTTTTTTGTTAGTGTGTAAATGTCCAACATGCTCTGTTTGGTAAAGCACAGAGACGCTAGCCTGGTCAGCCAGCCTGATTGTTTTCTATTTTAGACCAACAATTTGGTCTCTCTGTTGAGTTGGATTTTCAGAGTGCAGTATCAACAGACAACAAAATAAACTGCCTCTGGACACATATGGACAGACATACAACTAATCAGAGAATTGAAACATGGTGTAGCCAGAGTGCTAAGGTGATTTATATCACTTTCTGCAAAGTCACCATACTTCTTTGACAAAAACATAGCAGAGCATGCTGCCCGACCAGTGTGTTACCAAGTCAATTAAACAATAAATGACAGTTTTTATGATACATATGTTTACCTCTATTATCAGCCATCCTACCACAGATGTGTATTCAGGCTAGAAAATGCTACAGGTGTGCATCATCAAGTAGTTAAAACGGCTTTAACTCTATTATTTACAAAATTTCCAGCACTACTCCTGACAACAAAAAAGCAAGGTTGCTAGCCAGCAAATGTAAGTTAGTATATTGTACATATAACAGGAATATTAGCCAATATAGTTGGTGACTATATGTATATTTTGATTTATTTTAAATTTAAATTTATTTTAAGTTACACAACCATACATACAGCAGAGGATTTGACTGGCAGCTCCTGTGTTCTGCAAGGTAAATTCACTGTTTTGTCAGTGAAGATTCAGATTTCCTGTAAAGCTTTCTGACTGCAAGATTACAACTCATTAGGTTTTCAGAAGGCTAAACTACATTTTACTGCTGACCCCATCCACAGCAGTTAAAGCAAGTTTCCATTCCTGCTTCTTAAAACCATACCGGCTGCAATTTACTGTCTATGATGAACTGGCCAGGGTTAAGCACAGCATACAACCAGACTTTGAGGAAAGCAAGCTCTTCTGAACCTATGTGCATGGGTACAGTGTGTTACAGTGATTTCTCACCTCTCATGTGTGTCCACTGTTCAGGTCCAAATCTTCAACCCAGCATTCTTTAAATACATCCATGACCACTGGACCAGACATCATGGACGCTACCCTTCCACTGGCATGCTGGTGCTGTTCTTTGCCCTGCATGTCTGTGATGAGGTGTGTACTCCTCGTCCTCCTCACACTTCACGACACACTGTAAATCCCCTCCTCATGTTTGTCCTCCGTTCTCCTGTAGGTGAATGTGTTTGGCTTCGGGGCGGACAGTCGGGGAAACTGGCACCACTATTGGGAGCAGAACCGCTACTCTGGGGAGTTCAGGAAGACCGGAGTCCATGATGCAGACTACGAAGCCCAGATCATCCAGCAGCTGGCTAAGGCAGGGAAAATCACAGTGTTCCCTGGGAAATAACCGGCAGCAGATCTCTGCTGCACATATCTCCCATGTTTGAAACAAAAAGACACACAAAAAGAAGTAATCACACATGAGGGTGAACTGCCATTAAAAATGTTATTCTATTTAGTCAACCTGATATCTAAGAGAACATGTAGACTCCAAGGAAGCAGATGTAGTTCTTTGCACTCATGGAAGTAGACTGTGACGTCCACTCAGCTCTGAGCAGGAGCTCGACCAATGACCATCAACACCGACTTTGACTGTGTGCAGCACTGAGGAAGGCGAAGGTGGACAGATTTTCACTGAGGACTACTGTTCCGTAGCCATGTGGCATCTGACAGCAACAAAGCCATTTGCTTTTTCACATTGAGGTGACAGACTCAAAGCTTCAGAATCCACCGTGAGCACAGTGACACTTTTCACTGTCATAACTCCAATTTATGTGATTTCTGCCAGTGTTACAAGGACTTTGTCTGACTGTGATGGGCTGTAAAACGGCTGCTTACAAGATTCTGGGTGAATGCTGTGAGTTTACAGTGTATGACTGTCCTCTAAAGCCCCTGGGTCCTCACCAATCCGAGCAAGGCTTTAAAGGCCCAAGGAGCCAACATGCAAAAACAAGTCTGTCAGCCATTTTTACTCAGACAGATCACTGCAGCACTAAGCATGAGCTTCTGCAGTCTGCTTTTAAATGCCACAGCAACCACAGAACCCATTACAGTCTATGTTCACATCTACACACAGAGAGACATGTTCTGTTGATTCCTGTGTGAGACTCTAATGAGGCCAGAATCTATCTTCTGGGATTTCATGTTTGGATGGAGGCATGCTGGTTTCTGGACTGGAGTTTAATCCCCACGTGGTCCATCAGGGTCTAATTTGGGAGTGGAGGACTAGAGAGAGTGAGCTTGGGCATGAAGAACCATGACAAAGCCAGCATGAGAAAAACACAGTGGACAGGAAGGGACCTCACTCTGCTTGTGTTTGTGAGACAGACAAACACAGACACTCCATCAGGACTCCTGGAGGAGCGTTTATAAAAGGGTGTACAGATACCCCACTGGATCTTGGACTTATCTGACAGCAGCTCAGCTTCAATAACCACACGCCCTAGCCCCTGCCAATCACAGCTTCAGCTATGTCTGAAGGGGGCGGGATCACTTGACGCCTTAGACTACATCGTGTTACCGCAGACCTGCATTTCCTGTCCTCTTCTGTTCATATCCCACCTGCACAGTGCAGCTTTTACTGTATAGTTCTGTCCATATGACAGCTGGGTTTACACTTTTTGCCTCAAATTAGATTTTATTTTCCGATGACATTTCTGTCATCCTTTGGCAACATCAAATACTCATATTTATATCATCCATTGTGAAGTAATGAACAACAAAAAATTAAGTAAAGGAAGCTCTGTCAGACAGCATAAGAATCAGAAGCATGTGTGCCATTGATGCAGAGAAATAAAGAGTGTTTAGTTTGAGCCGAGGTTGTAAATCCATCTGAAGACAGCAGGATGTTTATGAAGAAGCAGCTGGTGGCTGATAGGAAATGTGCTCCGGGTTCCTATGGAGCTCTGGAAAACACAGACGAGTAACCGACTCAAGTCTTTCAGATGTGATTCGATTTTTACTGCTCATACAAGGAGTGATTGATGAAGCTTCATTACATGCACATAGCTGACTTATGTCGGAGTGTGAATGATCAGTATTAACTCAGCTGTTACTTTGTGTTGTGTTAAATGCTCTGGCTTTTATTTACTGTGATTTTTCAGGCTCACAAATGGAAAAGGTTACTTCAATTTACTTGTGTTAAAAATTGCAGTTCACCCCGCAGCCTCTAGGAGCTAACCCCATTAACTCCAATGTTAAAATGTCCAACTTTACAGCAGCCAACAGCCTCCCACAAAGGTTCAAAATGGCTCTTCATTAACCTACAGATGACATCAGAGTCCATAGTTATACACTGTATATGGGATCACATAGACAGTGTATAACTATGGACTGTTCGGCTTGTGTGAGTAACAGTGAATAACAACAAAAACTCGACAAGTTAAATAGTCCCGGCTGTTTTTCTCTATTAGGCTCTAATTTGTTGCATCAGCTGGGGGTGCACATTTCAGAAGAAAATAAGTTTTTAATTTAAATATTGCAAAAGTAATTAGTGCATGGAACATAAAAACATGCTTCCTAAGAGGAGTACTACAGTTACAGTTTATTTTGTTTCTCTGTGTAGTTGGTATGATTTCTAGAAAGAACAAATCTGCCACCAAAAAGTAGTTTTGAAGTTGTGAGCAGGATGTGAGCTGCTGCAGCACATTACATTCATGTGTACTAACACCCGTGAGACCACTTCAGGGTAAAATTAACCACCTGACGTCTCGAGGGTGGTTAATATATAGGATATAAAGTAAAAGTGTTGGGCTGTCACATTGCCCCAGCAGGTGATGGGAAGAACTGCCTCTGTATTATTCTATTGTCTTCTACATGTTTTGTTGTTTATTTTCAATGTTTTTATTTGCACATGACGGATTTTATATGGAGCTGGGCTCAGTTTGAAGTGTGGCTAAATCTGAACATGTGTTTTTCTCCACACACACACTCTTGCTTTTGTGCCTTGTCCTGTTGCTGCTGGACCTCTCGCCTACAGCTGCTCCATTGGTGCATGCACGCGCACACACACACACACACACCACACACACCACACACACACTTTTTACACCAACATTGAGGCCATTTTCAATCTTAAAATCGCACACTTGATATCTTTGAGGCTTTTCTTGTATGTTTTTAGTTGCACGTTTGTAGAGTAGCTGATGCCAAAGCACCTGAAGGTTTAGATCATTCAGACAGTGGATAAACAGGTGAGGCCCTGTCCCAGTGTGGAAACTCTTATCAGCTTCATCCTTTAAGAAGAACATTGGGATCAGATGGGGGGAAGGCCGGCTAGGTGATCCCTTTCTGCAGCCTAAATTAGAACCCATCCACCCTACCCCACCCGACTGACACATATTTGAGTGCTCCCTGTAGCATCCATAACCCGAAGTAGGTCTTTCCTCCTGCTGCTGACCCAATACACTTATTTAAATTATCTCCCCCGAAGTGATTCTAGTAGCTGTGAGAGGAATTGGGAGCATTCTGAGGGACTTTGTGATTGAGGTGAAATTTGTTCAGGCAGAAATGTAAGCCTAAATTCTTAAGCCGAGTTCTTGTAGTCAGTGGATGTTTTTTTTTAACTCCGTTTTGTCTCTCACACTAGTGGCCAAGCCACAAATATCAGTTAATTACTGATCGCCTGAAAGTATGATATCAGCCTCTGTATGCTGCAATGGAGTTTATCACACCTTCCAATTCCCTGGATAAAAGCAGGCAATTAAATGTATTTTTTGTGGGGTAAATTAACAAAATGAGCGTGGAGATAACGACGAGTTTGAATAACACCTGTTAAGCAAGGCCAGATGCCTGGACGGTTGATATTCTTCTCATGTCTGTGTATTGAATTCGGTATTAGGCTGCAGGCAAGAGACAAAACAGCTTAGACAGACAACAGCTAGAGGGGCCAAAATTAGTCTGGCATGGCTGATCATCTCATGACCTAGCCACATGCAGATCTGCATGTCTGATGGTAGCTTTATGTCTTGCATGCAGACATTTGCGTGCTAAAAAAAAATCATCTCCCTTAATTCTCAAACAGAATGTCTAATTTAATTGCCAGAGAAAGGTTAAATTAGTTCATTATTTGTCCTTTTATTACTCTTAATATATTAGTTAGAATTCAATACCAAGCTCGAGCCGACACAAAATGAGAAAATCAGATTAATTTGTGATTGTGTAGCAGAGGAGAAACAATCTAGCTGGTGTCTTCTACTGTAATAATGTGTGCCAGGAAAAAAGGATTTTCCCTCACATCTCCTCGGTCTGTTTCCCTCAAGTTGCTGTGGCTAAAGCTCTGTGTCAGTCGGAGGTAATGGAGAATAGCTTTCTGCAGCTGGGACAGAAATTTCACTGTTAGAAAGAGCTTAAAGGTAGGGTAGGAGATTTTGAAAACTCAGTGAGAGTCAGCCAGATTTTGAAAGTAAACACACGCCCAGTTCTCTCAGAGTTCACCCCGAAGCCACGCCTCCCAACCAGTCGGTGACTTCGGCCATCATGCACGTACCTCTCTGATGCGTGCAGAGCAGGAAGAGAGTGGCAACCAGCCAACTATACGCACAGGGGCGCCTCGTAGGATTGGCTGATGTTTTTAGCGTTTTATAGCTTCCACAGATGATTAATATTCTTCGTTTTAAAGTGAAACTGCCGAACTAATCTTGTAAAGAGAAGTTGCACTAATTTAACAAAAAGTGCATCAGAATGAAATCTTCTACCCTACCTTTAAAGGAACAAATGCATCATGATCAAAACAGGCTGCCAGTGGGAACTCCTTCCTCATCAGTTCACTGGTCTGAGCTGTACAGAAACGGCTCTTGAGCAGCAGTCCGTCTCACACTTTACATCTGTTAATCATCGTCTTAGTCTTACTTTACAGCCAAAACCGAAAAAAACACAAAACTAGGAGGATAAAAGACAGCTTGGTGAATACATAACAGAAAACTTACATTACAGATACTGTACGCAATGTAGAGATTTTAGACTAAAGTTTGGATGGTGAAACCTTCCGTGTGGCTGGTTTCCTGACTGTTGTCATTGTCTCATCCCAGTTTTCATGCCTCATTCTTCACTAGGACTATGTTTTGGATGAGGCAGCACATGCGTATTTACTACACAGAGACATCTGTATGATGTGTGATCAGACTCTTTGTATCTTATGCTATTGTACAAAATAAAAGCTTCATAAAACATTAACTTGAAGCCTGAAGTTTTATCCTTTCTTTTCAGTAGCCCCCTCCGTTACCACCATGGCAACAAAAGGCCTGAGATCACACTGTCAGTGTTAATAAAACCATCCCAGCTATCATTTTTGTTCAGTGATCCACATCTAATGATCTCAACCTTTGTGGTGTAATAGATTGGAACAGAGCAATGCTTGATTCTTTTATCACACTTTCAACACAACCAGACCCACATGTGGCATTTACCAGTCATTTATTCCATCCCCATAATTTGTCTGACGTGCTATAATGATAAAACTTTCTGCGTTCCATTAATAATTAATATCAGTGACATGAAGTTTACACAGATAGATTACTTAATCATATGATACAGCAGTCAATTATTTATTAACTGAATTAAACCAGTTGACTAATTACACATGTCAGATAGTGGCTTGTTTTTTTCCAAAGCAGGACAATGATACAGCTACTGCATGTGCAAAAAGAGGAACACAGGCTCCATGCACACAGATGGACGGCGCCACTGCTCAGATAAAAAGCCTTCAGCTAACAAACGGAAGCGCTCTGTGTGCTGTTTCCTCAAGCAATGCTGACATTTTTGTTTTTTATCCCTTTCTGAGGTGCAAGAAGCCAAAGTGCCTTGGGGGAGGTTTGTTGTTTTTATATGATTGGGGCTACAGTGAGATGAGACGAACACAGAGGCAGGGTGGTGTCTAATGAAGTGGACACAATAACATTAATTTCTGAAATCATCTTTCATCCTCTGTCAGATACACTGCATGAGAGGATCTCACTGCATCTTCAGGCTGTTTCCAGAGAGATTAATTTTACTGAAGAGGGTCAGCAAGGGCAGTCTGAGTAAATTTGAAAGGCTCATTTAGTGCTGGCTGAGTGTCAGTGGTCATTTGTCAACATGGCGACAAACACAAGAGTTTTGTTAGGTTTCTAATCTGCCTGATCTAAATGAGGAGAGGACGGCAGGGCAAGGTCTGTGATGAGCTCTAACTACTTTCCGTTTCACTCCTCAGTATATGTTACTGCCTCACCTCCTCCTCCCTGTACCCCCACCTCTGTCCTCTCAGTTCTCTCCCAGTTTGAGCCGTGCAAACTCTTTGGCCATCTGTAGCGCCTCCTGCAGGCACTCTGTGTTCCTGCCTGTAGCCTGGGCCGACATGTCTTTGCCGCCTCCTTTGCCGTCCAGCAGGGGGCACAACTCCTGAACCCACTCACTGGCCTTCAGACCACAGTTGGCCACTTCCTGGAGAAGGAGAGGAAGAGTGGGAGACTGAAAGATCTGACAAAGATACGGCATCTCTGCTGCTCACAGCACAGCCGACTGAATGAATGATGTGTGTGATGTATGATACCTGTGGGACTTGACATAAGCAGGTGATCTTGCCAGCATCAGGGTCTACAGTGAAGAGCATGGCAGCGGTCTGAGGGGACTGAGACTTCAGCAGCTTCAGTGACTCATTCAGAGCCTGGGAGAGGCAGAGGAAGAGAAGGAAGATAGAAAAATGATCTCCAAATCAGTACTATTGATGTCTCAAGGTCAAAACTAATGGGCCACGGAACTGCGTTGGTCCCATGGCAATAACACAATGTGACAAGCTGAGAGACAGCCTGAGAAAACGTGCAATGCAGCAGAGATAAATGGAATATTAATACTGTTTGCACTTTTCACAGGATGCTGATGAAATTTTGGCTTCGGATTATGAGCTTGCTCTGGGTCATGGTTTTCTTTGGAATAATGTGCTAACTCTTTGAACCTCAGAAACAGCCAGCTGGTCCAAAATGCTGCTGCTAGAGTTCTGAGTAACACCAGGAAAATGGACACCGGTCTTCAAATCACTGCACTGGCTTCCTGTGAGTCAAACGATACATTTCAAAACTTTACTCCTGGTCTACAAAGCACTGAATGGTCTTGGACCAAAATACATCCTGGACTTATTGGTTCCCTATGAACCATCCAGACGCCTGAGATCATCAGGGACAGGCCTACAGTGTGTACCCAGGGTCAGAACCAAACAGAGTGAGTGAAGCTCACCTGTGGAACAGCCTTCCTGAACACCTGAGGTCTGCTGAGACAGTCACTTTATTTAAGTCAGGCCTGAAAACACATTTGTTTACTGCAGCATTCTCCTAATTTCTTGACTGCTGTCCTAACTGCACTCTTCTCATTTAATCATCCTGATTTTAATTTCCTTCTTAATTTAATGTTTTAAAATGTTTTTATTCTGTGATTTCATCTTATGTAAAGCACTCTGAATTGCCTTGTGTATGAATGGTGCTATATAAATAAAACTTGCCTTGCCTTTAAACACATGCTTTCATCAAAAAAGGAAAAACTACACTATTGATTATAGGCAGAAACATACATAATTGGTAAAATAAATTCACCAACTCTAAGCTTAAAAATATTGTGACATTCCATCAAAAATCAATTTATTGCACAAAAAAAAAAAAACAAATCACTAAAATGATGACCGAGTGAAACATAATTGCTTTATGACCAAACTCCCTTTCTCCTGTTTCATACCTTTGCTGAGGCTCCAGTCTCCATCTCCATGATGAGCAGTGGTTGGTTGGGGCTGCTTACAATCACTTCCTTTGTCTTTTCCAGAACTCTCTTCTGAATGTCGGCCTTGTAGTTGCGGTCCAGGTCATCCATAGTCTTCTTCTGGCCCTTCAGAGTTTCCCTCATCTCGTCCTTCTGCCACTGAGAGATCACTGCTGTACCGATGGACTGTAAAGGAGACAGATGTTGATACAGCACAGCAAAAGTTTTTCTAGCCCAAAAATGAAACTTACCTCAGTCATGTCTGCGATCTCTTTCTGCACGTCCTTGTTGGGGGTTGTCTGTTGCTTCACCTTGTCTCCCAGTGCAGACAGAGACTGGCGCAGGGCATCAGCTTTCCTCTGAGCCTGATGAATGGGATGCACAGCAGCGTGAGCAGTGGGGCAAAAGAGCATTAAGTGCAAGAAAAGATGAGAAAGAGTGAAAAAGTAGCCCAGCGGTAGAAATGAGAGGGAACGAAAAGATGAGGGACGAGGATCAAATGACAATAGTTGCCTAAAAATAGTACAAATGAATTTGTCCTCTGGGCTTAGAGAAGGGGAAATGCAAAATTCTCCATTCAGCTCCAAGTTCACCTCAAGCTTCATTAAAGTTTCATTACAAAGACCTAAATTAGACATGTTGCCTGGGACACATTTTAATGGATTTAATTGGTCAGGTGGTCTAAGAGCCAACAAAATCACTGTGATCAGCTCACACACAGAGAGAAAACTAAACCAGCCTACTGTCTTAATAAGATTAGCTAAACTCTTCTCTATGCAAGTGTGGGTGGATGTGAGCATAATGCTGTAAGCAGGGGCATCAGTGAGTGTGAGTTGTGTGTATCCCGACCTTCTGGGCTTCTGCTCCTGTCACAGCAACGATGCGGCGGATGCCCTTAGCGATGGCCTCCTCTGAGACGATGACAAACGGTGCGGCGTGACCCGAGTTCTGCAGATGGCTACAGATAAGAGAAAAACAACAGCGCAGTTACCACCAGCATTACACAACTGAAGGGGGGAGATGAGTAATAAAGTGGCTAGGAGGAGGTACACGAGCAAAAAAGGGAAACATTACAAAATAACAGCAACAGGGACAAGATGCTCTTTGAAGTGGCTGCATATTAAACAAACAGGGAACACTTCACTAAAAGTAGCTTTAGCTTCATACAGATGTCTCATAACAAACTGTGTTATGCAACAGACACACACAGTGCAGCCTGGATTTTTGAGCTCCATTGATAATAAAATGAAATGAAAGCCTGGCTAAAATATAATCTATAAAGGAGCGGAGCTGTCTCTGCATTCAGGTAAATTTTAAAGCATAGAGCAGACACTGGAAAAGTCAGCAGAGCAAGTCTAATCACTGGCTTGAGCTTAACAAAATGTTCTAGGCCTCATCTGTACAGTGACACCGTTGTCTCACCATCAAGACACACAAATCCCATTACCGGTTTCCACTTTACACACCACCGCTAGGTAGGTCTGACACATCTGCAAACATTTGTTCAGACAGAAACTACTCATGGTCATGTCTGTTCACTTGGCTCTAATAACATAATCTGAAACTAGAAAAGGGCATTTCCTGAAGAAAATGCTTTGATTGCTGCAGCTGAAGCATTACTCTGGAGAATGTGCTGGAGAATCAGAGCAATTCAGAGCTTTGAATGCCTCTGTGTGTCAGCCTGTCACCAGGTAACAGAAGAAGAGACCTCAAAAACCACTCCAACTTTGAGAGCCTGGCGTGCGGAAACAATTCGGAATTAGAAAATTCTGAATACAAGTTTGATCAGCATCTAATGAGCCTTTTAAGACTAAAATGGAGTCTGTAGCTTGAAATATGTAGGAGGAGATACATTTGGCAGATGACCCTCGTTGAAGGGCTCTCTCATAGACTCCCATGTTAAAAATGACACCGAAATTGCTTAATATTTGAAAAATGATAATTTTTTGAGAAAAAGTTGACCTGGAATGTCCTCTGTGAGATGAACATTTTGATAGTTGAATGGCTTAAATCGGTCAATGTATGCTTAAGATAAGTTGCCTAGTTTGATTGCCGTTGCAATATACATACATACAAAGCAACTTCAGATCAAAAAATTGGATGGATTCATTATCCTTCCATTTGCCACTACTCTCCCACATCACTTACACTTATAGTCTCAAATCAACAACACAGTACAGACAGGAATGTAGCATGTGAGTCCAGAAGCTGTGAGGATGAATTCACATTCTATCAGGCAAGAGCAAAAAGAAGAAAGATCCTGTACACAGCACTGCTGCTCAAACAAAGGCTGTGTGACACTGAGCAAAAATGGTTAGTGGGTTTCAGGTCGACTGTTAACAGGATGAAAAAGGCTTGAAAGCAATAGATTTAACTAATCCTTTATTTATAGAGCATAGCTCTTTTCTGCTGGCCAACACCAACTGTCTAACAGAATACATTTAAAGCTAGCTGAAAGTTTAAATCACCTGGAGCAGCAGCTGTTACTGCTAGAAACTAGCTGCATTGGCCTCAGCTGAGAGTAGGGCTGCATCTTTCTACATTTTAGCTCCATTTAGTTATCTAAAATTACAACCCCACTTACCAAAGGTAGGCTAAGATTTTACAAGAAACAAAAAAGAACAGAAACTAACTAATTAATTAGCACTCTCCTGCAAAGACGGTGCAAAGAGTGCCACATCAGGCAGCCATGGTACTGTAGAGTAGCAGAAAAGCAGCGAAAACTATTTTACTGCCAAGGTTAATAATTTATATTACATTGGTTTAACACATCTGATTTAAGAAAGAAATAATGCATGACACTCACGTTCCACCGCAAAACTCAATGGAGGTGAGGGAACCTGCAGCACTATTGGGGTCGTGCAGCAGGTCCTGGACGGGGATACCAATAGAGACAACTCGGACAGGGTCGGGATAGGTCTCATCAAAGACGGCACGCAGACCCTGAATGGCCTTGGCCTCTGCTAGGGGTGCTTCCATTGCGTACACTTGCTGTAAAGGGTTAGGTGGAATTTTTTTTCAATCAGTATGAAGCACACACACATTATCTCTGTATAGAATAAAAAGGGGACATCTTCTTCTTTCATTAAACTGTGGGGATTGCATTTGTATTCCAGCACTGACCTTAGCATCTCTTATCATGGCACAAGCGATATCCTCGGTCTGGTGGATCTCACTCGTGCTCAGGGCACCTTTAGCAGTGAAGTCAAAGCGCAGGCGATCGGGCGCAACCAGGGACCCCCTCTGATCAGCCTCTCCCAACACTCCCCGCAGGGCAAAGTTTAAGATGTGTGTGGCGGTGTGGTTGCTCATGGTGAACCTACGACGAGCCTGGAAAGTGTGTGGAGAGATAGAGCTTTATGCAGAGGCACAGACAAAGACAAATGTCATTAATAAAAAAATGTGTATCACACCTCATCTACATGTAGAGTAACACGGTCTCCAACTTTCAGTGTTCCATAGACGGTCCCTACGTGCAGAACGTAACCTCCACGGACTTGCGTATTCTTCACTGTGAACTCCATCCGCTGCAAAGACAGAAAGAAAAACATTGACAGCATGGTTATACCGTGCCTCTGTTTAGGAGGAAAACAGCTAAACATCCTGGTTGATGTGCATTTCAACACTGGCTTATGGAGAACAAATATTAGTGAGAAAAATAACTCGGCCAATAATACAGTTTATAGCCAATAAATATCCGGCAGTGTCCCTAAATGAGAGGCTAGTTGATCACATATTATTATATATGTATATTAACTGTCCGTTGTTAAACAGACAGCAAAACTAATCAAACATATGCGTTCCAGCATTGTCCAAACGTTTCCACGCATACATTTCAGTTTACTCGGTTTCTGTAGGGAACACTATTTAAGACTTAATGAGTTTAGTGCAGCAAGTTTTCATCAAACAGGAAACAGGAAAAGCCTGAATAGATTTATGTTTTCTGCACAGATGGTCTCCTGCTAACTGTGATAAGAAGCATTCGGAGCAGAATAATTTATTATGTTCCATCCATTGTTCATTCAAAATTGTTATATTTCATTTGGCGGCCTTTGTCAAACAGCAGACTTCAATAGCAGCCATGATTTTCCACTGTTACCACTCTGACTATGTAATTGTCTCATCTCCCTAATAAAAAGTAAATAAAAGTTAAACAGCGTGACTACTACATAACCCAGCTGAAACCTGTTTTATCATTATTTAGTCCCCACTTACATCCTCTGTGTTGTCGTTTTCTCGCAGCATGTAGCCTTCATCAAACGTCTGTCCACCCTGCTCTGCATAAAAGGACGTCTGATCCAGAAGCACGCCGCACTCCTGACCCGTGGTGACTTCATTGCAGAAGGCGCGGTCACGTCGCAAAGCCAGCACTGTAGCAGAGGCCGGCTGAAACTCTAAAAACATGGACAAAATTAAAAAATCATTAGGCACAATTATGCAGCAGTCCAAGAAAAGCAGTGTGGGGTTGAGATCATCACTAACCGTAGCTTCCATTTTCATCTGAGGTGTATTTGTATTTGGGGGAGTCATCTGTGGCAGGTACTTGCTTGTTTCTCAGCTCTTCGATGGCATAGATGTCAAGCATGATGTGGTCCTCATCTCCTGCACCCTTACCCTGGGACTTTAACTAAACACACACAAAACTGTTACAATAAACACAGTCAGTTCAGTTTTCAGCTTTTAATAACTAATCTTCAATCGAATCTCTCTAAATTTGGTTAATAAGATATTATTTGGCCTGTACCATAAGCTGATAACTCAGCCTATGACAGGATGAGGAGGAAACAGGAATGCATGGTGCACTAAACTCCCTCTTCTGGCAGAAAGGTGCACTGCAGAAGCTGTTTCACTGGGATGTGCTGAAGAGTTATCTGACGCTGCAGTATTGTTGAAAAAAAATTCAATGTTTTTGCTAAATCAACAAAAGTGAATGTGGGTTAATTTTAACAGCAGGTGCATGTCTCCTGGTTCTGACTTACAGAACAGAAGTGGACAACAAACACTGTGCAGCAGTCGTTCTATTCCAACAATCAGCTAGTAAAATAAGCTGCATCTCCTCACCTGTGCTGCCTTCTTCTCCTCCTCAAAGGCGGCCATGTCCACTGCCATGCCTTTCTCCTCGGCGATGAGGGAGGTCAGGTCCAAAGGGAAACCGTATGTGTCGTACAGCAGCCATGCTGTGTCACCTGGGCACACACACAGAACACAACTTGATAGACTGGACTCGTGTCAGTCTGCGGCAACATTCATGTCCTTGAGTCACCCTGTAAATCTTCATTAAAGCAAAACGATGTAGTCAACCTTCTGATGTAAAAGGCACAGAGTATGTGCTCTTTGTACTTCCATCAGGGGCACTGTTACATTTATGTTTTGGCAACTCGTTTTGGCTGAGCGCTCAAATGGCACTGTCACCTTAAGCTGCGGAGAAATAAATTAAAAAAGCCTGAGGAAGACGACAGTCTGTCAAAGAAATCCAATACAGCCTGCACCAGCCCTGGAGGAAGTGCATAAGGAAAGCTGGTTATTGGAGTTTCCTTTTATGAGTATTTAAAACAGAAAGACCTGAAGCATTATGAATGACAGACAAATAGATATCGGAGAAAGAAAGAAAGACATTCTGTAGGGATAAGAGGAGTGCAAGACAAAGAAGTGGGAGGTGAGGAGAGATGAAACATTGAAGAATGAACGAGGAAAAACTGAAATAAAAAAGGTGCAATAAAACAGAGCTTTCCAATTAAATGAACACCCCAGGGACATGTAATGTGACTCCATGCTGTATGGGTGGTAAGGCATCTAGTGGAGGGTGTCTCACCTGGGATGGTCTTGCAGTCTCCTAGACTCACGATCTTCCTATCAAGGATACGGCGACCTCTGCTGAGGGTTTTGAGGAATTGCTCCTCCTCATCATTAACGATGTCTTTCACCATTTCTGGGTCTTTCTTTAGCTCTGGGAATGCTTCACCCTGGAAAAAGAGAGAGAAGATGAAGATGAGAGGAAATCAAGAAAGACAGGGAGGAGATGGAGCTTAGGACCGCACAGGAGTTTAGAGCGTTATGGGACTGAAGTGAGTCTAAACTGTATTTAAGACAGAAAACAGTCACTAGTACTATTCTGAACCTGTTATGTATACTGAAAAACTGCAAATATATGATTAAGACCCCTACCAGAAACGTATAAACCTTCACAGAAGAAAACATCTTATAATCACCTGACTACAGAACTTTGTACCAAATAAAATGGAACACCATACTAATACTGAATGATGAGGAAGGCCATCAAAAAGCTAAGCTATCGATGCCGAAAAGCAGATAACACCTACTTTGCACTTGTTTTATTACTATTCTAGTCTTCTCTGCTAAACCTTTTTTCCCCATTTTAATATAAATGAGTCACAGTAGGTCCGTCTCATTTTGGCTATGATGGTACTGACTAAAGACAGATGGTGCCATTTGGGGTGCAGGTTACTGCAGGACAGTTAATCATTAAAGCTTCGCATCACTAGTAAATGATTTGTTTACTTCTAGGATTCTTGTTAGCCTCGGAGAAAACTAGGAATGTGGGTGGCAGCCTGCTACACACAGTAGAATGAAAGATAAAAAAAGCACTGCAGAAGCACAGGTTTTATACTTTAACAGCGTTTTTTCTGGTCATGTTACCACAATGAAAATACCATGGATACTCTAAAAAAGGTAGTTGAGAAAAGAAAAGGCTCACCAAGGAATCAACCACTACATCCACCAGAGAGGCAAAGAAGCCTTTCTGAGCTCCAAGCTTCTCGTGAGCATAACGGACTGCACGACGCAGGATCCTCCTCAACACGTAGCTAAACATGGAGGAAACAACAATACATTACTATGACATAATAAGTACGTTTGCAGTATTAACATGTGGCATTTAATATCTATAGCGTGTTTGTCTATGATTAAACAGACTTTAGCATCCAGGTACGCTTTTGAAAATACAAGGTGCCTTAAGGCTGGTTACATGAGTGGGAAGTTTGTGTGATATTTTCTCAAACTCAAAAGGAGCACACACATTACAACGTGATGCAATTTCAATGCTTCTCATATTGTCTATTGTCTGACTTTTCTCGTTTTTGTCCATGTCTCACCCTCTTCCTGTGTTGTCAGGCCGACCACCGTCTGACAGGGCGATGGTGATAGTGCGAGCATGGTCAGCAAGAACACGATAGGCCATGTCAATACCGTCAGCATCCTCAGCACCTACTTGCCCAGTATAAGGTCGAGCACCTGTACCCTAAGCATTTTTGGGGAAGAGTGAGAGTTACATATATACACTCAACAAAAGATGATGGGGGGGGCCATATTCTCTGAAACGCCTTTGGAGACGGCTTATGGCGGAGAAATGAACATTCAATGCACGAGCAACAGATCTGGTTGACATTCCTGCTGTCAGCATGCCAATTGCACGCTCCCTCTATGCTTGTGGCATCTGTGGCATTTTGCTGTGAGACAAAACTGCACATTTCAGGGTGGCCTTTTATTGTGGGCAGTTTGAGGTACACCTGTGCACTAATCATGATGTCAGATCAGCATCTTGATGTGGCACACCTGTGAGGTGGGATGGATTATCTCAGCAAAGCAGAAGTGCTCACTATCACACATTTAGACAGATTTGTAAAAAATGTTTGAGAGGAATGGTAATATTGTGTATCTGGAATGAAGTTTAGATCTTCAAGTCCATCTCATGAAACATGGGAGCAAAAACAAAAGTGTTGCGTTTATATTTTTGTTGAGTGTATTAGGGATGCACCGAAGTGAAAATTTGTGGCCGAAGCCAAATAATAAATTTAAAGTTTGGCTGAATACCGAATATCAAAGTTTTCACAATAAATTTTTAGCCACGTTTTTAGCCAAGTAGTTTTATTTAATATTCTGACATTTGTTAAATATTACAGCAGCCTTTCCTTTTCAAAAAATAAAATACACTGCAGATCCTCTGAACTCCTGTGAGTGAATTACAATCTTTTGTAACTTGAAATCCGCGTCGACCCACTGCACAGTTAAACTCAGCATGCTGGTGGGGCTGACATCCAAGCTCTATACGTCTGTCGTGAAGCTAAGATGAGCATCATTATCTTGAACCAAGAGCTCGTGGACGCGAGCTGCAACACAGTCATACAGGTCCGGTAAGCACACATCCAAGAAATATCGTCTGCTAGGTATTGTGTAACGGGGCTCCACAAGCCTCCGAAAGCCAATGTCCTCCACAACACTAAACATTTGATCATCCAAAGCCATGTATTGTACTCCATTACCTTCTTTTTGTGATTCTGTTTGCTTTGGCACTGTCCTTCGCAAACTTTTTCTTTTCAAAGAGTGGGCGTCCTGTGATTAGCTTTCCTTTTAGCTGCTGCAGCCGTCTCTCTCTCATACTCAGCGTGCTGTTCGGGGTGTTTGGCTTTTACGTGACAAATTAATTTAGTAGTAGTCCTTAAGCTCCGTGCAGAGGAACCCCCTCTAGATAATTTGGCTGAATGTTCAGTGCAATTCTGTTATCACAGCGTCACTGTACATTGCATGATTGCGTCACTATTCGGCCTTGCTTTTAACTCACAAAACCAAAGGCCGAATGTGGCTTTTTTCCCCAATATTCGGCCGAATATATTCGGTTACCGAATATTCGGTGCATCCTTAATATATTTCTATATATATAGGCCTGTCACAAATTATTATTAATAATAATAATAATAATAATAATAATAATAATAATAATAATAATAATAATAATGATGATGTTGATATTGATGTTGATATTAATATTTTTATTATGGAGTAGTGGTAGGCCTATTACCATAGCTTATCTGAGCATAGTCAATGGAGTTAAGTCAATCCAACTAGCATGTCATGAGCAACAGAGAGCCAAACACGCATGCTCTACCTGCTGGTGGGAGTGGGCTCACCTGTTTGTGCACACGCGTTTGTGTGTGTATGCGCATTGGGCCACTGTGAGCAGACAGCTGCAGTGAATTTTAAAAACACCACCATGTAGACAGAAACCACATAAAAAACTGATAGCAGAGATGGCACAAGAGGACTGGGCATGAGAACTAGAATGGTTGGTGGTACCGCGAGTGCCGCCAGTAAGAAGGCAGAAAACTTCACTCGACTGTCTCTGATAGCACGTTGTATACATAAGCATGTTTAATCTCTCTTTAAGTTGCATTGTTTGTTATAAAATACAGAAAGAATACAAAGATTTCCAATATACAAAGATGTAACTCGTCGACATGGATCGTCTGCATTTTAAGACAGGTTGTGAAAGAAGCGAATTGTATAGGGAGGAAACATCACCCTTATGGTTAAACTTTGTGGTCTCCAAGGCAACGGTTTAGCTACGGCAAGTCTAGAGGGACATAACACAATTGTCGCAGGGGCAGAACAGTTCATTATAGTTGAAACCCCTACAAATACAGGATGATAACGGATTGTCACTAGTAGTAGATTATGAATACGGTGTTATGAGATTTGTTTATATCCTTATGATTTTCTGTGAAATGGCTTTCTTGGATAATGCTGTTAAAGATGACTCAAGAGTGAAACGGGCCACAGGACTTTGCAAACAGATAGTTTGTGTCTTCTCTCACAGCTGGAAAAAAAGATGGCACTAAAACAGGCACAGCAAGACTTCAACTTACCAGAGCACTCACTGATAACAGAATGTCCCACAAGATGGGGCTCAAGGCAAAAAATGATTGGGAGGGTGTTGGAGCAGAGCAAGGCATTGTCTCAGGTTCTGTCTGAAGACAAGAAGACACATCACCTAGTCCCCACTTGGCAAGACACAGATGTCAATGTCAGCTTTATTTATATAGCACATTTATAAGGGCGTCGCCCACCAAAGTGCTTAACATTAAAATACATAAAATAAACTCAAACTGACAAAATACATAAAAGAAATAAACTGCAGTAAAATACTATAAAACAAAGATACAATCATAAAACATAAAATCCCCAAGAGCTGCCAATACTCAGGCAAAGGCCAAGGTGAACAAGTAAGTCTTAAGTAGAGATTTAAAAGTGGTGAGGCCATTTGCCGACCGCACAGCTAGAGGCTGAGTGTTCCACAGAGTGGGAGCCACGACTGAGAAGGCCCGGTCACCTCTAGTTTTTAAAAGAGATCGGGGGACCTCCAGAGCCATTTGGTTAGCAGACCTAAGAGCTCTGGAGGGCCGATGTAATACCAGGAGGTCTGATAAGTAGTCCGGGGCCAGCCCATTCAAGCACTTAAAAACGAATAAAAGAATCTTAAAATCAATTCTGTGCTTCACCGGTAGCCAGTGAAGTGAGGAAAGCACTGGCGTGATGGCGCGCTTTTTTGTCCCGGTGAGTAGGCGAGCCGCTGCATTTTGGACCAGCTGCAGACAGTGAGGCTCTGACTGTCCAATTCCAATGTACAGGGAGTTACAGTAGTCTAAGCGAGAGGTTATAAAGGTGGATGACTTTCTCTAAGTCACTCTGACTAAGGTATGGCTTTACCTTAGCAATAAGCCTTAGTTGAAAGAAGCTGGACTTGACCACTGAGCTCACCTGCTTGTCCAATTTAAAAGCACCATCTACAATCACCCCGAGATTCCTTGCATGAGTTTGTATGTTTGGCGCCAGTGGGCCAAGGGAGCTGGCAAGGACCTGGACTAGGTCGGGGCGACCAAACAAGACCTCAGTTTTGTTTTCGTTTAATTTCAGAAAGTTTAGGTCCATCCATTTCATAATATCACTCATGCAGTTTAGCAGTGATTGGAGGGAATCTTTGGCAGAAACTCTAAGGGGCAAATACACCTGCACGTCGTCAGCAAAACAATGGAAGGGGATGCTGTGCTTCCTGAATATGGACCCCAGGGGTAGCATGTACAGAGAGAACAACAGCGGGCCCAGAACCGACCCCTGGGGCACCCCGCAGGTCAGAGGGGCCACTGAGGAAGAAAACTGCCCCATCTGAACTGAGAAGGATCTGTCTGTCAGATAGGATTCAAACCACTTTAGGGCAGTACCTTTTATGCAGACATAGTGCTCTAAGCGAGCCAAGAGAATCCTATGGTCTAATCGTGTCAAAGGCCGCTGTCAGGTCGAGGAGAATTAAAATGGCACAGTTGCCAGAGTCAAGGGTTAGTAAGAGATCATTAAAAACTTTTAAAAGAGCAGTTTCAGTGCTGTGGAGAGGCCTAAAACCAGATTGAAACAGTTCACAGACATTGGCTATTTTTAAACATTCTTGGATTTGAGTAAGAACAGCTTTCTCTAAAACCTTTGAGATAAAAGGGAGCTTGGAAATTGGTCTAAAATTGGTAAAAACCGAGGGATCTAGGCCTTTCTTTTTTAAAAGAGGCTGCACCGTGGCATGTTTAAAAGAGGATGGAACAAATCCAGAGTTCAGACACAGATTTATAAATTGTAAGCTAAAAGTGTCAACTGTGCACAAGACCTCTTTAAAAAGACGGGATGGAAGGGTGCCAGATTAGCAAGTGGGAGGCCGTAAATTTTTAACAATCTCAGTGAGGTGAGATAGTGAGACTCAAATTTGTCAAAGACAGCGGAGCTGGGAGAAAGAGCTGAGGGGTCCTGGGCAGACTGCGAGAGCGAGTGTCTAATTGCTAAAATTTTATCGATAAAAAATTCCTTAAAAGCCTCGCACAGAGTAGGAGACGGCTCAATACTGACAGCATCACATGGATTCACCAGAGAATCAAACACATTAAAAAGAACCTTAGGCTTATGAGCATTTGCAGACACAAGTGCAGAGAAATATTCTGTCTTTGCAGCTTTAAAAGCCTGCTGGTATGATGTGAGATCGTTTTGGAGGAGATCCCATGAAATTTTAAGTTTGTCCTTTTTCCATCTCCTCTCTGCCTGCCTACATGCGCGTCTGAGCGCACGAGTGGACTCGTTGAGCCAAGGCTCTTTCTGCGGCCTTACAGGCTTGAGAGTCATGGGCGCAACTGAATCCAAAATCTCGGAGCAAAGTGAATCAAACATCATTACACAATCATCCACACTGTGGCTGCTAAGCCACAGTGTGGATGATTGTGCTAAGGGGAGCTTTACCTCGAAGAGTTGCAGCTCAAAGCTGGAGTAGCTGACAGCCGGAGATTGTTGGCAGTGGAATGAGGATTTAAATATCGAAGCCAGTCCTCCTCCTTTGTACCAGTGGTACGTGGGGAGTTAAAATAATTACATCCAGTGGGGAGCAGCTCCAAGAAAGGTACCAGTTCTCCTTCACGTAGCCAAGTTTCCGTCAGGAACATAAAATCCAGTTTACGCGAGGTAAAGAAGTCGTTCAGGAGAAACGTTTTGTTGGTGACGGACCTCACATTCAGCAGCGCCAGATTTAAATTAAGAGTGCCAGTCGAGGGCGAAGCAAGCTTCAGTGAGCGGAGATTCTGATGATCCACACCACGTCTAACTGTTCGTGCGGGACCCACCAAAAAGCCGACGCCATCGTAGCTGTCGACCTCCGGGAACATGGGTCAGATCCATCGGGCCCTGATCGCCAGCGAGTGTAGAGCAGGATCATCCAGTAAAAGCAGATCACGACCAGGCACGCGAGCAGATCTCAGGAGAGCCTCGATCCTCACCAGGACGCCACCGCGTTTCCCCCGTCTCCTTCGGCGTTTCTTGCGGGTGAGATACACAGGAGGGCGCCTCAGGAAGGCCGGTATTTTCTCAAGGAACGGAGGAGAGCTAGTCACTGGGTCAGTTTTAAGCTGATTGCAGAAGCATCTGATCTCAAGCAGAGTTTGCCGATCGTATGTGAGAAGCGAGAACACCTCTTGACAGCACAGGTAAAGCAGCATCCACATCAAAAACACAGAGCAAAGTGACAGACGGCCAGCAGCAGAACACCCTAGCGCCATCTTGCCACAATCAGATGTCCTAGAGTCAATAAACAATGCCCTTGGTCCTTTTCAGGAGTTCACAGACGCCCTGTCAGGTGAAGCCTATGTAAGTGTATGTTACCTCAAGCCAGTTCTCCATCTCTTGAGAACATCAACTCTGACTGAAAGTGACCAGGACACAGATCTTACCAAGGAGATCAAATCAAGAGCTCTCCACTACATTGAGGATAAATACAATGACCCAGTCACACAGGAGCTCCTGGACATTACTTCTTTACTTGATCCCAAATTCAAGGCCGACTACATAAGTGCAGAAAATGTCCCATACATCAAAGAAAGAGTGAAGTTGGAAATGGAACAGATGGCACAAAAGGTAAGTTGTCCTGTTTCTGTGTTCGATTTTTTTAATGTTTACACACAATGCCCAGTTGGTCTTAATCACACCCGACAGCGAAATGTTGACAGCTCTCATCTCTGTGTTTTGCAGGAGAAGAGGGCTTGTGTCAGCACCACAGATCCCATGCCCCAGAGTGCAACAGAAGAAGAACCATCCACCTCAGGAAAGCGGTCATTGGGCAGCCTTTTCAAGGGCAAGGCTGTCCCTGCCTTTACCCTGACTTGTGGTCAGTCTTTGTTTAAAAAAAAGGCGTTAACTGTTTTTGAAATGCTATATTTTTTTTACAAAATAGACGTGCAATATTTTGGTGCTGCTCAGCAATCAATGATCAACCCATCTACGAAAAAGGTAGGGTAATTTGTTTTAGTAAAAGTTTTTTTTTTATTACCATTTCAGATTTCTTAATACAGGGTTGAATTCCTTTGTTTTAAAAAGCTGTTCACTATTTTTGCTCTAATTTATGCTATATTTGTAGCAATGCAAGTGCAATATTTTGGTGCTCGATGTCTAAAATTTAAGTTTACTTTAAGTTAAGGCAAAGATGGCTCTTTCACTTTCAGTTATAATAACCGTTATTGGTCAAGCACTCAATGTAGCTTATGTATAGCATGTTGTTAATAAATAGGACTACATTTGAAATCAGTTCTTGACTTTAATTTTTATTCTTGCATTAGAGTTACGGAATCTGGTTTTTGAATGGTATGATGTAAGTTTCTGTGATCTTTGCAAATGCTCATGTGCACTAAAACTTGATTTGAAAAAAATCGTGGATGAAATCGAAATCGCAATATTTGCCAGAAAAATTGCAATTCAATTTATTCTTAAAATCGTTCAGCCCTACTGCAGAGCTGTGTGTCTGACACCCTGACCAGCAACACTGGGGCTCCTCAAGGAACTGTGCTGTCTCCTTTTCTATTCACCACCTACACAGCTGACTTCCGGTACCGCTCTGAGTTGTGTCACCTTCAGAAGTACTCGGATGACACAGCCATAGTTGGTTGTGTGGAGACGGGAGGATGAGTACAGGGGCAGCTGAACATGGCCAAGACAAAGGAGATGGTGGTGGACTACAGCAGGGATAAGCCCCCGCCCTCCCCAGTCTGTATCAGTGGGAAAGATGTGGACATATTCTCATCTTACAAGTTCCTGGGTGTCCAACTGGAAAATAAACTGGAGTGGTCCACAAACATTGAGGCTGTGTACAAGAAGGGCATGAGCAGACTACTTCCTGAGGAGACTCAGGTCCTTCAATGTCTGCAGCAGGATGCTCCACATGTTCTACCAGTCTGTCATGGCGAGCACCATCTTCTTTGCTGTGGTGTGCTGGGGATCAGGCATTAAAGCAAAGGGCGCCAACAGACTGGACAAACTCATTAAAAAGGCGGGGTCTGTTGTTGGCTTTAAGCTTGCCAACCTGGAGGAGGTGGCGAGGGAAAGAGTGCTGGCTAAACTGCTGTCAATCATGGACAATCCCTCCCACCCTCTCCACAGCACTGTGGACAGACTGAGAAGCAGCTTCAGCAACAGACTCCTGCTGCCCTGCTGCTCAAAGGAACAGTACAGGAAGTCATTCCTGCCGTCCGCCATCAGACTGTATAACTCATCTGTGACTGTCAGAGCTGTGCTCACAAACTCGGAGTAAAGCATCATCACAGGTGCATTTCAAACTGCTCAGTTACATTAACTATTTTTATCTTCTTTGATCTGCTTTATGTGTGTGTATTAGGGGTGAAACGGTTCACTAAATCCACTGTTCAGTTTGTAACACGGTGCTGAGGTCACGGTTTTCGGTTCGGTTTACATTGTTGAGGTTTTTTCTACTTTTAACACTGGAAATACCAGATGAGCATAAAATACATAGCCTATTTATCCAACATTCAACATATTTAAGAATCAGTTCAGTGTTTCCCCTATCATTATATCAGGTCAAGTCAATTTTATTTCTTTTTAATTTCTATATACCACCAGATCATAACAGAAGCCATTTAAGATAACCTCTCCTAACAGGTCTACACCTTGTTCTTTTATTAAACAAACCTTATCTTATTTGCACGGCAGCATGTCATTTCTGTCTGCGCTGCCGTCTGCGCAGAGGCCCGATGTGTGTACACACACAGACACATGCACAAACACACACCGTCGGACAGAGAACGTGTGTTGCTTTGTCCACCGTTGCTCATGACATGCTAGTTGGATAGACTGAACTCTATGACTACGCTAAGTTAAGCTAACGGTACTGATGTCCGTGTTTTTATTTTATTTTTTTTTACATCCCGCTCTGTAAGCCATGACGGGACCTTCGGCAGCTTTGCGCACAGTTGGACACAGAGTGGTGCGGGTCTCCTCTCTGTTCTGCCTGCAGCTGAAACTGCTGTGTGAGAGTGACCGGCTGTGAATGCGTTGATGCGGGGGAGGAGCTCACGGTCACTGCTTGTCGAGGAGAGTAGTCTGACTGCAGAATGATTTCACATCAGTCTCCAAAAGTCACCAGAGAAAGCCACTTGTAGCTTTTGATAAAAAAAAAAAGGTTTGAAAAGCCATCAAATGTAGCGAGAGAGACGCCAAGTTGCCAACACTCGTTTATATGCTGTGGTAAAAACGCCTCCCTGTATTACTTGATGCGCATGTGTGTATGTACATTTTCTCCTTCTTTTGTTGCTGCCATGTATGTATATATAAGAGTTTTTGCTTGTTTATTGTGTTTATTGTTTTTTGATATGCTGCTGCTACAAATTAATTTCCCCACGGGGATTAATAAAGTTAATATCTATCTATCTATCTATATGTAGACCTAATTTTAAGAGGTTAACCAAGTTAATAACAAAGTTTATAGTAAGCATAGACTATATATATTTACTCTGCAAGCTGATCACTGCAATTCTTACATCACATTAGATAGACTTTAGGGGGAAACTGCAGGCATATTTATGTCTAGCATGAATATGTATTTTGTCAATAAAGCATATCACATCTTCGCACAGCTACATTCTGCCCTGCTGTGTCCTTTTTAGTGTTCTTAGTTAAATTTAGTTTTTAAAATGTTATTTACACTTCAGTCACAGTTGCACAAGTCTCTGATATTTCCCTACCTTTTGAATAGCTTCAAAGTAAGGGACAAACAGGTCAGTATCATAGTTGGACATCTTGTTCTGCAGCACAGACACCAGACGCTCCAGACCCATCCCTGTATCAATGCTCTTCTTAGGCAATGGCTTCAGCTCCGTCTCTGACTCTCTAAACAAAAGGAAACAAGATTACAGTTAACAGTAGTTCTGCTTTCTGTGCAGAACGATCAAATGGTTTTGTTGAATACAACTATTATTACATTCCCTATTCTCTTGCTGTTCTACACTGGCCAAAATCATATTACCTGTATGACATCAACAAGTGCACAAAACTACTAAAATCGGTGTGATAGGTGTGTGTGTGTGTTTCATTTAGTAGCTGAAGTATGTCGTACAAAAAGAGATATAGGTGTGTAACATTCCTTCATTACCTGATCTTAATTTAGGGTTGTTGTTGGGTGTGACCCATCACAAAGCTTAAAAATAATTAACTCGCTGAAATGGGCACAAACGACAGCTGAATCCAAAATCCATTCATCTGATACATTAGGCTTGATTGACAGTGAAAGGTGTGTAAATAATTGTAGCAGTTTAACTAGTAAACCATGTGGACAGAAACTTAAATTTATGTTTCCAAAAAGCATCTGCCTGAAGTGGTAAATTAACATAATGTAACATATTGTTTAGTGTGTGACAGTCTGTCACCTGTTGAACTGGATGAACACCAGGTTCCAGATCTCAAGCACGTTGGGGTCATCCATGTTCACTAGGTGGGAGGCGTCTCTCCCTCCGATGCGGTCGTAGTGAATCTCACTGCAGGGGCCACAGGGACCGGTGTCTCCCATCTCCCAGAAGTTATCCTTCATACTGCCAGGCAGGATGCGAGCCTCCTCCACCCTGAGGGAAAGAAAGGCTTATTTAAATGCACTTTTCAACAAGTCAGTGAAGCGATTTGCGTCATGGCGCCCCACGCAGCAGACGTGTTTGCGAGGAGTTCCCGACATCGACTTTGTTTATTTTAGTGTGTGGATGTTCAGTGCCTGTTTACAAGGATCACATACAGCAGAGAATCACTTCTGGACATCGGAAAAGTTTACCAGGAACTAAATTCAGAATTTTGGACTACAGCTCTCTTCTCTGCATGGATCCCACCAACTCCAGCCGGCAGACCACACCACCACAAGGCCCGAGTAAACAAAGGGACTGGCGAACAGCGAGACGGAAACGGGGCAAGAGAGGAGGGCTACATGCTAGGCTAAAGGCTAGAGGCACACAACCACCACTACCCAGCCTTCTGTTAGCCAACGTTCACCCTCTGGAAAATAAAATCGATGAGCTACGAACAAGGACAACATCTCAACGTGAGATCACGTGCTGTGCTCTTATCTTCACGAAAAACATGGACTACGTACGCCGGACTCAGCCATTCAGCTTCAGACCCACACCGGATGCTGTGTTTGTTGTTGCCGGGGATTTTAACCACTGCAGCCTCAGGTCTGTGATCCCAAAGTTTCAGCAATATGTGACTTTTCCTACAAGGAACAACAACACTCTGGACCAGGTCTACAGCAACGTGAAGGGCGCATACGAGCCCCACCCCCACTTTGAACAATCTGACCATATCTCTGTGTTCCTCTACCCAGCCTACAGACAGGTCCTCAAACAAGCCCCCCCCCCCGGTAAGCAAAACCATCAAAGTTTGGAATGAAGAGACTGACATGGTGCTTCAGGACTGCTTTAATGCTACAAACTGGGACGTGTTTAAAACTGCTGCTTGGAGAGAGGAGGACTGTTTTGTGGAATTAGAGGAATATGCATCAGCATAGGGGTGTGCGATTTGACGATAAATGATCGTGAAGGATTTGAACGTATCGGCGATCTACCAGAACGGACAGATTGTTTTATCGTCCATAGAGCACGTTCTATTAATTGCAGTTCTATGTTTGCGCAGACGCATGAGTTTTTTTTCACTCAGCCAACTCTCAGTGCGCTTAATGTGAGCATGACCAGCCAATGACAGCCTCCCTGTTAGGAAGCTACGGCTGAAAACGAAAAGAGAACGGAGGAACTGGTCCCTAAAACGAGCTCCATCTTTATGTTCGGTACCGTTTCTGCCGGGGGCCGCGTGTGTACATCAGATGCAGACAGAGGCAACAGCTAATGACGTCACCAAAACAGTAACGCAGGCATTTGATGAAGAGGCTCCATATGAGGACTCTAGTAAACGGTGGACAGAGGTGACAGCAGCAGCTCCGGTTTTCCTTAGATATGATTCCCATTAAGTTTGATTTGTTCTAAATCACATTGAACTTAAGGAGTTACTTAAGTCTCAATACTGTATTTATTGTTTAACCTTAGGAGGCACACTGTTTAAATGACAATTATTTATTATTAGTATAATACTTTACAGAATTACATTAGTCTTCTTTTTAACCTATTTGAAATAAAACTTTATTTTGTTCTGCAATTGTTATTTAAATTTTTTAAATAACTTAAATTTAAGTGCACGTTATCAGAGTTGTTGTTTGCCTTTAAAATCTACTGATAGTTTTTAGAGGTGACAGAGTAGGCTACCTGACGTCATTTACACAGAAACATGCAAGTTAGTGCCAATGTAAAAACAAATCGTGATAAAATCGAGATCGTGATTTTATCATTAAAGAATCGTGATATAAAATTTTTGCCATATTGCCCACCCCTACATCAGCACCTGTGTTGATAACATTGTCCCCACCAAGTGCTGAAAAATATTTCCCAATCAGAAACCCTGGATGTAGGGTTGGGCGGTATTAAGGTATACCGGCGGGGCACACAGGTAGCGACGGTATCATTTTTAATACCGTCAATAAAAAAAAATGCAATGTACTTATATAGAAGATAAGGATCAAATACTAAACATTTTTATTTGATGCGTTGTGTGGTTGAATCTTCAGTTTCACTTCAGTAGTATAATGTATTTTACTTTTAGAGACCTCTGATAAAGTTTATGAACATGACGTGACAGCACAGAGGAGAGAGAGCGAGAGAGAAAGCGCTATGACCGGGTCCGGTAGAAGAACAGTGCTGCGCTTTAAAGGACGAGCCACAGCTGAGATGGCGTTTAGTTTCTGAACGGTGTAGGCACGAGCCAACAGTTTGGTGCTGCCGTCTGAGCCTACATTTAGAATTTTAATTGTTTCCATTAGAAAAACTTGGTAGCGGGAAACGTGACCGCCAGGTTTACCGGACAAGTGTTTTTTTTTTTTTTTTTTTAAATCATGTGTAACTTCTAACATAAATACTGCACAATGCTGTGATGGAGAGTGGTAAACCTCCTTCTTGTAGTGTATTTTATTATATATTGCATATAGTAAATACCTCTTATATTTTTGCACATCTGATGCTGGCACCCAGCATCCAACAGCAGTATTTTCCCCACCTATGCACCTATGTCTAGTCTATTTTGTACATGAACTAATTTGCTTTTTTTAGTACCCTATGTACTATGCTTTTTTACACCCTTATGCATGCTATGCTGTCTGTTCCAATGTTTCTACTGGATATCTTAATTTCCCCTTGGTAATCAATAAAGTATCTATCTATCTAAACTGACCATCACAGCTAAGGTAAATGCTAACTGGAAGGCAAAAGATGTCCGTCCAAAAAATTTTGAAATTCGGATGATGATTATTTTAGATTCCTTTATATCTCTTTATATCTCATCTTATTGCTATGTCACACTCACCCCAGGTCCATCCAGATCTGTTTGCACTCCAGGTCGGGCTCCAGCCCTGCGTCACTGTTACCTCCAAAGTACGTGACATATAGGCGGTCTATGGAAATACCAAACTCCTGAGTCAACAGTCCCAGGGCCATTTTACAGGCCAATTGCTACAGAGGGAAGAATGAGACCATAAAGGAGATGAGAACAAGGTAAAACACTCCAACAAGACACTGCAGTACAAAAATGCCAAATAATATTAGAGGAGAGGAAGAGTACTGACATTTCAACATTACAACCCCGTACCTACTGTGTGCCTTGACATTTACATTGTGTTTGTGTGGAAAAAGAAACTAAACTGCCCCCAGTATACTACAACTGACACAACTCTAAAGGACAATACCTTAAAGTAGTCTCCAAATGACCAGGATCCCAGCATCTCGAAAAAGGTGTGATGGTAGACATCTTTCCCCACATCATCCAGGTCGTTGTGTTTGCCTCCTGCACGGATACACTTTTGTGTGTTTGCAGCACGTCGCAGCTTGGCCATTGGGTGGGATGGATCAATGGTGTTGAGGAAGATGGGCTTGAACTGAGAGAATACAAAGAAATAAAGGATTATTTTCAACATGGTCAAACTGCTGGAAATCAGCGAATGCATATAAAAGAGCAAGGCCAAAGAACAGAAATGTTGTGTACCTGGTTCATGCCAGCATTGGCGAAGAGCAGTGTGGGGTCATCAAGTGGAATGGTGGATGAGGAATGGACATACTGGTGTTCATTGCGACGGAAGAAGTCAATGAACCTCCGACGGATTTGGGCTGCACTCATTGAGGAGTCCATTCTGAATCAGCTGACAAAGACACACAAAAAGAAAAGAATACTGAAGCCATCCGACATGTTTAAATGTGTAGCTTTTAAACCTAGCAGCCATTTTAAGTTAGGGATTGCTGGGCCCAAATCCCTAAGACAGAGAGATGGGGGCAGCTGTTGAACTAACAGCAGCATTCTGTATTTAAATTTCTCACGGTAGTGCACTGTACCCTGTAGTAAAACATGCTGCCAGAAAGTATCTGGGGTGGTCTTTCGGAGCAACCACAAGGAAAGGCTGGAAAAACTGAGTGGTAATTTAAGTGTTTCCTCAAGAGACCCTTAAGAACGCGCTCCACGGGTGGTAAGAGATACAAAAAAAAGGTCTTTTCCGCACTGAGGTACCATACTCTGCGAGACGCGTGTGTGCAGAACTCCTCATACGGCCCGCCCACTAAACTATAAGGAAAGACTTTACTGAGTTTTTTTAACACACCACAAGGACGTGTGCCATGGCAAGAGGGCATTATACAGAGAGGGTGCCTGCAACAGCGTGAGATGTCCGGCGATGAGTTGTGAAAATGCGACATTAAAAGTAACAATAGCAAAGATTCAGTGTTTGTGCCTTTATGACCACATTTGCACATCTACTGTGTTCCAATGTGCCTGCGATACTTCAAACTGTCCGGTGATGAGCTGTGAAGATGCGACATTAAAAGTAACAATAGCAAAGATATACAGACATTGTTAACGAGCCTATTATGCCCGGGTATGTAGGAGTATATAGAATGGTAATAACAGTCACCATCTGGTATGTGTGAATGGCTGTCTGGAGTTATTGGTGACAAATCACCCTGACTTGCCTTTCTTTCTTTCTTTTATTGCTCATCATGCAAACCAGTATGGTCTTATCTAAATCTGTTGAATCAGTGCTGTTTATACACCTACCTATATACCTGGAGAGGCTCTTGCGCTTCTCCACTTTCATCACGCCCACAATAAATTCCGACCAATCACAGCATGGTTGCCGCACAGCCTTGAAAGACAAAGTTCGGCCCGGACCCTGTGCACAGGAGTGCGGATCAGCGGGCGGTCAGAGACAAAAAATGACGTCATTTTGTGGGCGTAACGTCTGCAGGGGGGGAAAATGTCTTTGTCTCGCGGAGTATGGATCCAGCTTAAGTGTCAACAACTGTGAAAACACAGAATAATCTCCTCACTGTGAGGATTTACTGCCCTTCAAGTTTGTTGATTGTATGTATGTACAACTTAAAGCTGTACTTTGGAAAAGGTTAGTTTCTTAATAATAAGAAGAGAAGAATAATACATTAGTGTCTTTATTGAATTGCATCCATTCGTACAATGTTGACGATCATAAATTGCTGGAATCGTGTACATTTATTTTTACTTTATTGATCTCACTTTTAAAAAGGAGCATGGAGCAGAATTTAAGACTGTAAAAACACTTGAATGGTTTGAATTCAATATAATGATTATAGATAAAATGTTACCAGTATCGGACTAAAATCAGTTTTCCCAAGCCATCTTTGCACCACTGCTGTAAACAAGTGGAAATTGGAAGCATGGAGTAGCCACGTAAAACAACATCATTACCTTTAGCAATAGCTACAAAAGCTGCAGTGTTAAATCATCCGCTGATTGTAAACTGCTGTGCCGGTTACACAGGCTTGAGCTGACGTTAACAAGCTAACATGTTAGCTAGATAGGCTACCTCTATGTATCCAGCCTGAGAGAGAGACCAGTACATAAGTCTGTAAGAAACAAGAGTGTAGTAAATAGTACGGTAAGCGTTATGTACTTCAACAGCACATGTGCAAAAAATATTATTACTCACAGAAGTCGCTGTTTTCGCAAAATGAAACAGTAACGGCTCCCAAACACAGTCTTAGCCCACGCTGCTCGACCAGAAGGAAAGCGCAGTTGTCAGTGGACACGCTCATGGCATCCGTTTATTGGTCCGGTACGTCCGGTACGACCGGGAATGTCCATCCTCATTGGACAATCCTACTGTCAATCTTAAACGATCCCGCCACATTAGTCGCACAAACTTCCCTGCACTGGCTGATGCAATTGAAAGACAATTGTCAATAAAATTTGTATTTTTATTTTTTATGAATATAACTTATTTATACACATAAATTAAATACAGTATTTAGACCAGTTCTTACTGTTTACTGTATTTATATTTCTATATTTAATATCGATATTTTTTCATGATTTGTCTGCGCTGATCTTCTTGACCCCTTAATTATGTATATTCTGATCCCGTGATATTGATATTTATTGTGACATTATTTCCTTTTTGGGGACATCGTTTGTAAATCAATAAAATTATTAGGAAATGGCAAAAAGAAAGATTCTTCAGCATAATGTTCTTACAGCTTGTTTACAGCATTTGTTTACAGCTATATTGTAGTCATAAACAAATGTTTATGGTAATTTCAAATTTTAGTATTAACCACAGCATTTGTTCAGTGCCACGCTTTAGCGGAAACATTCTCTCGTGTTTTTGTTTCCGAGGGGAACATATTACATGCGGGAACGATTCACATGCTGCTGTTGCTCAGTTTGTATCAGTTCCCATCATTATGCCAACAGACAACAAACGTGTACGCGGCCCAGAAGTGTCTCAAAACCCGTCTTTGTTTCGGTGTAAACCCGCGGAGGCTGTCCCCTTGCATGGACCCAGAGCGGACGGTAGGCAGCGGGACCAAGTGGATGTCCGGCCTGTTTTTGTTCGGTGCGGCCTGGTGAGCCAAGCTAAGGGCTCCGCGTACATAGAGGCTGGAAACACCAAGTTGATGTGCTGCGTTTATGGTCCCAAAGAAACAGAGCGGAAAGATGAGACGGACATGAAATGTGGAAGGTATATTGTGACTTTCTATTTTTTAATAATATGCATTGATCCATTATGAAGTGTACAGTAGTAACAATGCCTAGATGACCACGAACGAAAGCTCCATATTAGGGTTGGGCGATATTGGAAAAAAAATTTGGCATTGGCATTTAGCCGATAACGATTAATTTGACGATTAATTGATGACAATTGCACTTACATGTACTGACCAATTATCAGTGATAGTTGATAACAGATGCATTGCACAATGCACAAACTGCTTCAAAATAATAATGAAGCAAACATTTAAAGTAACTTTGTCTTACAAATTTTCTTATCTTAAGGTCACAAAGGAGTGCAGCATATCAACATTAAAATTAAACAGGACAAATAAGTTCAGAAAAGTCATAGCGATTATTTCAAGCTAAAAAAGTGTGTCTGTGCAAATTAACCTGTGACTGGAATGTCACACACTCGTGCATGTTTTCACTCATACTGTAGAACAGCAGCAGAAAAAACATCACAAACAAACCGGACAATTTCACATTTAAATGTATGTCTGTGCAAATCAACATGCGTTACGTTCTTCCAGCGCTTACTTTGGTCGTAAGCAGCACAATGACTAAACCTATCGTTGATTCTCGGCTGAGTGGAATTCTTTCCAATATCTGCTGGAGGAGACTTCGCTGTTGTAATGTTTTCCTATCTTGCTGTGGAGTCCATAAATAAAGATCGGGAGACAGCTTCTCCAGTCGGAGTTCATTCTTTTAATACGAGCAAACATCCAGTTACTATGGCACCAACCAACGCTCCACGTTTCACACCTAATGCATGTCGCGTATGCATGCGCGGCACTATATACTACAGCTGTAGCAGGCGTTGTGGCCTCGTTGCGCTTTCTTTGGCTTTCTTCGTACTCCGGCTTATGGTGACAGACGTTGAAGCTCTGTTTGGAACGCGCTCGGCATCATTAAACTGAATACCACTGTCTTCCGCCATTATTGTTATTTTAGGCTCACATGTGCGCGCTTGCGGAGGTCCTCCAAGATGGCGACCGTAGCAGACCCATGTTTTTATTGCTGAGCAATTTTTCGAATCTCTATCCTGTGATATCGTTCCGTTAGTCCTAATATGATGCTATAAATACCTGCAAACAATGTTAAACAGTCTGTTGACATTTCTAAGACTCGTTTTTAGTTAATACAAAGTTAATTGCTTTTTTAAAATTAACTGGTTACCGTCTTGGTGCGATACAGATGTAACGTGGGCGTGTCTCTGCAGGACCTGTTTTTGTACAAACCAGGAAGTAAACATCGGGAGTTCTTCTTCCATAAAATTATATTTTTAATCGTTTTAGGAGTAACAATGAACGTGACCATGTCGGCCAGCATGTAACAGCATGTTCAACGTCCTCAGTTGTGTGGAAAAGAAATATATTGTGAAGCCAAATTTAAAGAGAAAACGCGGTGACATCTTGAACCACTGGAGGTTTGTTAACGGGGTCAATAGAGACCATACATAGCATCTGCTAATTATGGTCGGGTAGATTTTATATGGCCGTAATTGTGTGATTGTTGATTCCTGACCCCCAGGAAAATAAATGGAATATACAGAATCCACACATCTTCTGTGGATGTGGGCTGTCACAGTTTAACCTGGCTGTGGAGGTGTGGACCACGGCACTCCGTGGGATTCAGCCAACATTCATTTGGTCATATCAGTGCTGTACTGTTTACTTTTTTGTGTAGGTTAAACCACAAATCAACAGTATACTACACAAACGCTGCTGACAATGTTAACAATATATATAATCATGAACGTGCATTCTAAGCAGTTATTGACTGTATCGGATTTGGTGCCGCAGTATTTTTGAACAGGCAGATGCGCGGACAAAAACCTCTGTTGACACCGCTAAACATTTTGTTTAGCGGTGTCAACAGTGGTTTTTGGTTCTTTCCGTCTTTTTTGCCTCTTCAATCAGGGGCCACAGCTTGTTAAATGCTAACAGGACACCAACAAGCTCTTCAACTGCTGCAGCTACTGCCTCAGTCAACATGGATCATGACTATTTAAGCTCTGAAACTCACTGCGACCGAGATGATGATTTTCCACCTCTGCTGGACACACCGATCAAACCAAAGGAGAAAAGAGCTGAGATATCTTTAGCAAACTTACAGAGCAACATTGTCGCCGCAATTAACGTGAGTGCTGATAATCGGGAGGGCATGATCACAAAGAATGCAGTGTTGAGTCATTTAAGTGTGATGTGAAGGAAATCCAAACTGCCAACAAAAGATATAAACAGCAGAAGGCTTAAATATACGGCCGGAGATGGAACCTCAGACTACCGAAGGTAACGCAGAAGACATCAAAGCCAAAGTCATCAACATCTGCTGCGCCGTGTGATTCTCAGCAGAAAACTGCAGAAAACATTGATATTGTCCAGGGCCCAGAAAACAGACCCAGGACCACCTTTGTCCGCTTTACTAACAGGTCTACAAGAGATCTTCTGTGGCGAACGGCAAACAAGAGCGAATACCTCAAAAATCACAAGCTGAGGTTCGCTAAAAATCTAACAGCGGATGACAAGGCAACACGTAACAAGCTGTGGCCCATGATTGAAGAGGCAAAAAAGATGGAAAGAAGGCTCACTCATTGAAGGGAAAGAAATCCGCCCAGAACATGACTGTTCTCTGGTGAACACATTCCCCTCTAATGTGGTTCCCCACGCCTAAAGGACTTTATTTTGACTTTTTTTGGACTTTTTTTGAGGTTATTGTTAAACACTATTGTATTTGTAAAACTCTTGTCTTCTTTCTAGAAGAAGCAGTATGCCAAGGATGTAACAAAACTCAAGAGACACTATTACATTACATTGGTTTATTGCAATAGTAGCAGAGGATAATTTAAGGTGTTAAAAATACAAAACCTTTTTTCTTTTTTCCTTTATATATATTTTAAAGAAAGTCTTTAATCTTCCACTCTGTACCTTATTTTTTATAATACAGAAGTTGAAAAGTGTTGCCACACTATTAATATTTTTTACTTCACAGGAAGACTGTTTTGCACTGAGCTATACAGCTTAATTTGTTATTATAACCCTTTAATGGTTAGAGATAATTTCTTTTTGGTACTTAAGACCTTTCTTCTTCATAGTATTTGATCTTAACATTTTTTGTTACATTGTCTTTTTCTGTTTTTTTCTCTTAATGCCAGGGGGTTGAGACAGAATGTCAAAGCTTTATTTTTATTTGCAAAACAACAAAATGATTTTTCTTTTTTCAAGAGTCACATTCAGTGACTCTTGTCTGTGGATGATGCATGGAGGGCTCAGTGGGGCAATTACATTTGGTTATCTAATGGCTCAGAGCAAGCAGCAGGTACTGCTATTTTGAAGAACTCCTTTAATGTGGCTTAATGTGGATTTTACCTTCTGAAGGTGATCCTACAGGTCATTTCTTTATTTTGGTTATTGTTACCAATGATACTTTAATTTTACTTGTTAATCTTTATGGGTATAATTCAAAGGTTGAAAATGACAAATTGTTGACGCTTTAGAATCTCGCTTCTTACATTGGCTTTCTATGTATCCAAACACAATGACTCCTTTAACAGATCACAAAGCAATTTCAATACAAATCTCTCTCATCATCATAGAAGCTCTTACTGGAAATTGAACAGTTCCATCCTCACACATGAAACGGTTTCTAAAATGGTTAGGTCTTTAATTGAACGTTACTAGAAAAAATCTCTATCAGAAAATCAATTCTGCAACAACTGGGAACTTTTAAGATTTAAGTTATCAAAATTCTTGAGAACATACTGTAGTTCACTTGTCATTGTCTCAAAAATAACATCTTTATCATAACAAGCTCATGGAAACCTAACTGAAAATGATTCTCATCAATTAATCAACCTACAAAACAAGTTAGATGACATTTATAGGTCGAAGGCTGAAGGGGGAATTTGTAAGAAGTAGGAGGAGATGGCTAGAGGAAAGAGAGCAGAATACTGTTTATTTTTTTCGGCTTGAAAAATTTCAAGCTATCCCAAAGAGATATCCCTACCTCTTTACTTAAAAATTATTGCAAAATATTTTCTTTGATATTTGCCAAAAGAATGAAATTTGTTCTAGATGACATACGGTAATTGATGAGTCTCAGTCTGGTTTCATGAGGAAAAGACATATATCCAATAATGTAAGATTAATACTTGACTTAATTGATTACTCTGATTTATGCCTTTGAAATCAAAAACCTTTGTTGCATTTAGGAATGAGGCCAAACAGTACAGCAAAACTATAGAAAAATCTTATAATTTAAAAGCTATAAAGACTTTGTGTTTATGTGCTCTATACAATATTTTTGTATAATATTAATTGTAAAAATATGTTTGTATTTGTAACCCCCTGGCACTGTACTTTTTGTTCAAGTTCTAATAAATAATAAATGTGCACACTTGCGGGTGATGGTGAGAGTACGTCGCACACAAAAATGCGTCATCATGACGAGGCACTAATCGCCGTAATCAACAAGTGGCAAATATTTATCGGCGACAGTTTTTCTGATGATTAATTGCACAAGCCTACTCCATATGGACATAGGCTCCAAAGGAATTAACTTCTGCTAAAGAATTTACTGGTTCTAGTCACCACTTAATATTTGTATATGTGGCTATTATGATACTGAAAGTAGAGTCTTAACACAAAATTATTTTCTTTGCATCCACAGATTGACCACTGACATGCGCTTCGCTCCATTTTCCTGCCTGGAGAGGGGTTCCTGGATTCAGGGAAGCCAGGATAAGGACTTCTCACTGATGCTACAAGAGAGTCTCCAGCCAGCTCTATGCCTTCATAAGTACCCCCGTTCACAGGTTGAGGTCAATGTTGTGGTTCTTGAGAACAGCGGTTCAGTTCTGGCTCATGCCATCACATGTGCTTCCCTTGCACTGGCAGATGCTGGGATTGAAATGTATGATCTGGTCCTTGGTTGTTCCATCCGTCAGGATGGTGACTCTTATGTGGTCGACCCCTCTTACATGGAAGAAAACAACAGCAGCTCAGTCAGCAGTGAGAACCAGGGAGGTCTGACAGTGGCCTTCCTCCCCAGCCTGAACCAGATTTCTGGCCTGCAGTCAGATGGAGCAATGACTGAAGAGACCCTGACAGCTGGGGTTCGGACCTGCACTGAGGGATGCTATAAACTGTACCCAGTCATACAACAAGCTCTGGCCAAGGCTGTGCGCAAGGGTGCTCCCCCACCATCAGAGAGCTGAGAGACTCTGTAACCAATACCTGCTTGTTCATAGTGTTTCTTTTTTGAAGTCCATACTTTGACAACATGACAACTATTTTTCTACTAAAGTGTTCATTTTCTGATTCAAGACTCATTTCTGACTTATCTGACATATAGAGTACATGTTAATAAAATTATTTCATTAGACAATTTCTAAATGTCTTTAAACAGTCTGTAAACCAACCAGTTAAATGTGTAATATGAATTACCTGTTGAAATCCAGAATACACTAATGCTGGCCTCCATTTATCTGTGTCCTTGTCCAGATGTCCCATTTATGAAACATTGGGCAGAATCTATACTAAAAGACTGCATGCACACAAATGCCAGGAATTGTGGACACCTGAAAAATTTTAGTTAATTAGTGTACCTGCTGTTTATTATTTGTCAAGGAGAATAGACCTAGAACCACACCTGTGTTGACAGCTTTGCCTCAATTAGTAATGCAAACATGCATATGCAGACTACATCTTTAAAATTTACCACCTTTGAAACTAAAGACAAACTTCTGTAGTTCTGGTAATTTAGTCTAATGTGGCTAATCAGCCACATTACAACCACTGTTTGGTGCTCATTCCTTATTACTAGCACTTAATCATAGATGTCACTGTATTCCAAGCTCTGATACATTTAAATAATCGCTTCCACAGTTCCAGAGTTAGCGATGCAATATATCTCCTTTTGTATTTGTTCTTTAAACAAGGTTATTTGGCACAAATTACACAGAAAACAAGGGCAAGTTATTTATTTCATTCTGCTTAGACTCTGACCAACAACGCTCCAACACCTGAGCCAGCAGAAAACATTCCAGCACATTTTTTTAATAATGTGATTTGAAGTAAACACATCACGCACATTAAAAACATTATTCATCAAAAGCACTTAGACTCTGCATGTACCCCAGAATCGTAGAGACAGAGAGTGTCCCGCTCTCATTCCTCTGCTGCTGATAGCTAAAAGATGTGTCATGTCACAGTCTAAAGCAGTCTCTTCCTTGCTCCACAGCTGTCAATCACTGTTCCCTCAGCCCGTAGCACAGCTTGCAGTCACTGTGGCTTGGGTTGGGAGGGGAGTGTAGGGAAGGGACAGGATGTCGTCGGGGTAGGCAGTGCGGGATTGGTTGCTCGGCTTAAACTGTATGAGATGTGATTGAGGGAAGGAAGGGTAGGGGTGTCATGTTTGAGTGCCACAATAGAAAACAAAATCACAAATAGATGCACAGACTTAGATCAGAATGGAGTTTAAATTGATTTGATGTGCTTTGTATGATAGAGTTACTGGGCTGAACTTTGTCTGAGGTCAAAGAGCAACAGTTTCACAGCTGTGAAAACAACAGGAATACTGAAAAGGTAAAGTGAGTGACTAACATGAGCTTATGTGTGCAACAGGTATGCTGTATTACATGTGTGTGTGTTGCAGTGTATGTATAATCTTCAATCTGTCCTACATAAGGTTATGTTTTCTGAAGACCTGCAACAGTTGGTGTACTGTTTGTGTGTCTATCTGTAAGCCCTGTTGTGCCGCGGGTAAGGCGACATGATTGCGTCCACGCTACCTTCGCTGTCCGAGCTGCTGTCAGAGTCGCTGCTGCCAGAATAAGCACAGAGTCCTGGTAAAACGCCGACACACACAGCAGCTGACGGTAGGTGTAACACGCGTTGACTGGAGCTCAGGGGACCCGATGGCATCTTTGCCGTCAGGCCAGGGACTGTCTGCTGATCCTCAGCTCCCCCTGCTTCTCCACCCACCTGGCTCCCCTGTTCTGAACGTCACAACAAACTGTAAGACGCAGACACCTCTCTTATTCACAACCCCTTGAGATTTATGTATCCCCAAATAATGTTGACTAATCTAATTTTGTATAAAATATGTGTAATAAATGTAAAACTTTCATGTTGTTTTCAGCATTTCCTCATCAAACAGCACATCTGTACTTATTAGTACAATGGTTTTATTTCTCAGCCATCTTCCCAGCAGATCAACTGTCTGTACTCTACCACTTCATCTCCAAACTGCTTTTATACAAAATAGTTGTTAAAAATTACCAGCCATAACCACCTATCAGAGCAGGGTTTACAACACACAACAGTAAGTAAATTATTATATACATAATGTTCTGTTACCATGGAGATGCAGGGCTTTATATTGCAATGAAAATGACTGGCATTTATATGTTTGGATTTTATGGAGGGTTTTATGTTATGTATTTTATGTAAAACCAGCTCTGGCTTTCTGTATACCTAGGTCTAGGATGGCTGTTTTAACAGAGATACTACATGTCTGCACTTAGTAGTTGTTGTGAATTTGCCCTGTGGGGGACTAATAAAGGAGTATCTTATCTTATCTTAGTATAGCAGTGAGCTATATGTGTGTTTCTCTGCTCTCATGAGAATGCAGCTCACCTGTGTGCCTGTCTCCATTTCCTGCTGTTGTTGCTGCTGCTGTTGCCATTGTGATTTCCACCTTCGGTTTCTTACTGCTGTCTGAAGACTGTGAGGAACTAATAATGAAAAGGATAAGATCAATATTTTGAGGAGAGCAGAGAGAAAGGGTTCAATTAGAAAACAACTCTGTGGATGTCCTCAGCTCTTTGGAGCCAGGTTTAGATTCCATCATATGGACACAAACAAATCTAAATGAATGCTTATGCTCCATTGTGTAACTATATAGAGTCTATAAGGTGATATGTAGTTTTTACAGCTTGTTGCATTAAATGCTAATAGCCAAAAAGACAAAACAACTTGTTGCAGATTTAACATGTGTTGTGTGTACCTGCGTCTCTTGACAGCTCCAGCTAATAAATGGGCCTGAGAGAGGTGGCTGGTCCTTTGCTCTGCCCCTGAATGTTTAGGCGGTGCCTTCTTTTCAGGCTCCCGGCGGCTCTCTTCAGATGCTTGCTTAACTAGAGCCTTGTACAACAGTACAGAGTTAAGGTGAACAATCTCTCCAGTGTGCTAAAAAAGAAGTGATTAGAAGGCAAACAAAAGAACTCAAGGACAAGAGACGGACAAAGCTTAGAAGAAAAAAAAAATGTTATAACAGCTTTATCACAGTAACATGACACAGAGCATGGAGTCAAGAGAGACCAGAACAAGGCAATTTATAGCTACAACAAATCAGACCTTTGTTTTTGTTTAACCTGATAAAACCCTAAGTCACACTTTTTTGGTGTTCATTTGACATTAGCACTGTATTTACAAGTCTAAAATACAGTTTCCATGGCAACCTATTCATTACCTGCCAACAATCAGTCTGCTAATAGAGTGACAGGAAGCAACAATCCACAAGCAAAACTACTGGGCACACATTCATTTATGGAGCTAGAAGGTAGCTAAGAACTGCAAGAGATCCACTGAAAAAAGAAATGGTCTGTCCATGCATTATTCTCACTTATATTAACAGGTATTAGATATACTTTTTTCTTTCTCATTACATAAGTAGTTTCTTTTTCTGAACAGAACGAGACAGACACAATCCTATTTTAGTCTACTCATGAAAATTAAAAGGAGAAAGGTAAACAGTAATTCCAGCAAATGAAGGATGAAGGAAAGGATATTCTGTATTCCAGAAGCTCCTTCTTCTCTTCATCCCTGCGTTGCTTTTCGACCAGGCTCTGTTGCCGGGAGACCTCATCCAAGAAACTGGTCTCATCCTCGTCCAATCCCCTTACCATGTTCCCTGTCACCATGGAAACATGCTCTCAACACATGGCAGAAGAGTGACTTTTTTTTTCTTCCAGAAACAAAATCATACAAACACACACTAATCTTCATGGGAAAGGTAGACAAATCATCAGAAAATCATTAAAATCATTTTAAAAATATTAACTAAATGAGTGTAAGAAGCTTGAGGAGGATTTTCAGCTTATGTTGTGCCAGTGGATTTGCTCATCATTGTCTTTAAAGAAAAGAGCTGCGTGCCATGAGCTGATATTTACAAACTAGACTGATAGTAGGGCTGTGCGATTTGACGATAAATGATCGTGAAGGATTTGAACTTGTCGGTGATCTGCCAGAACGGACAGATTGTTTTATCGTCCATAGAGCACGTTCTATTAATTGCAGTTCTATGGTCGCGCAGACGCATGAGTTTTTTTCACTCGGCCAACTCTCAGTGTTAATGTGAACCTGACCAGCCAATGACAGCCTCCCTGTTAGGAAGCTACGGCTGAAAACGAAAAGAGAACGGAGGAACTGGTCCCTAAAACGAACTCCACCTTTAAGTTCGGTGCTGTTTTTGCCATCAGCAGCGGCGCGTAAGCCTGTGTGTGTGTGTGTGTGTGCGCGACGTGTGCTGCAGTGGAAGGGACGCGTGTATACACGTATGTATTATCATGCTACGAGCACGTACGCGCCCACCTCTCTGAACATTACTAGCTCGTTATATTCAGGTTCTAAACCTGTGTGTGTGTGTACATCAGATGCAGAGGCAACAGCTGATGACGTCACCAAAACAGTGATAACGCAGGCATTTGATGAAGAGGCTCCATATGAGGACTCTAGTAAACGGTGGACAGAGGTGACAGCAGCAGCTCCGTTTGTCCTTAGATATGATTCCCATTAAAGTTTGATCATTTGGTCTAAATCACATTGAACTTCAAGAGTTACTTAAGTCTCAATACTGTATTTATTGTTTAACCTTAGGAGGCTCACTTCAGTCTGTTTAAATGACTGTTGAATAATACTTTACAGAATTACATTAGTCTTCTTTTTAAAATTTTAATTAAAATTTTTGAAATTTGAAACATTATTTTGTTCTGTAATTGTTATTTAAAATTTCATGTTTATTGAAAACTAATACTGAGTGCAGTGAGTTATCAGAGTTTACTTTTAGATCTACTGATAGTTTTTAAGAAGTGACAGAGTAGGCTACCTGAAGTCATTTACACAGAAACATGCAAGTTAGTGTCAATGTAAAAACAAATCGTGAACGTGATTTTACCTTAAAGGAATCGTGATATAAAAGTTTTGCCATATCGCCCACCCCTGAATTGATAGTGCTACTTTTAGCTTAGTAGTATGACAGTAATTAAGACCTAGAACAGAACTGGAAGAAGAAAAAGCACCAAATGCCCACTGAATTTAAATTGCTCCTCAAAATCCTGTTGTTTCTTGTCTTTCTGTTCCTGCAGCCGCTCATAGAGGGAACGTGGGTCATACTCCTCCTCTGGAACCTCTGAGGAGCGCACAAATGGAAATATAACCAGCTGTACATGTCAGAGTTTTGTGTAAGTGTACAGGATGTGTTGTTTCTCACCCTCTGGATCATCTGGTTTTCGGATTTTCTCCCACTCCTCCTGTCTCTTCTTTCTTTTCTCATCAAGCTCAGCTTGAGACACAAACTTCTTGCTGAGTGTGACGCCTGTTTCTTCTTCCCCCGCCATTACACCTGTCCTAGACAAGCACCTTACCTCTGTTGGGTCCAGCTGTGGTTTTGAAAGTACCTCCTTCCACACTGGGGAAAAGAAGAGTCAATTACATATACATATAGTCCCGCAATTTTTACAAAAACTTTTGATGGTTTTAAAGTGGTATATCAGAATTATTAGAAATAAGAGCCACACCATCACAAACTGCAACTACACCTATTAAAATTGCATTAAAGCTCAAGAAATCTGTAGCGACATGAAAAGGGCAAGATTAGATTTTTCTTAAAAGCAACAAATGTAAATGAGGACAAAATTTAAGTATTAGCATCTGCAAGTTATATTGTCTCTTCTAAAAGCTTTAAATAAACACAACCTAACCTAACTTATTTTGTATTCCCGTTGATCCACTGTCAAACGGCGACAGCGTTATGCGATAAATAAAGTTTTCTTTTTAAGGCAGAGGACACGCCAGACTACCAGCATGTGAGTAACAAAGACAGCCGTTTGATTTACAACATTCCGAGTCACTGTGTTCGTGTTGTTTTGGTTCAGCTGGACTCGCAGATGAATTGTGTGTGCAGCCTCTATGAAGCCGTGCGGCTAACGTTAGCTCTGTTAGCCTTAAAATCGTGTTAGCACCGCTGTCTGAGACAGAGCACCGTGTCATGTCAGAAAAGCAACACTTTTACACGCACAGCGAGGCAAATGTGCATGTTGTTTCAGGACTGTTTCATATAACGTTGAATAACTCTAGTGTCGAATAAACTTACCGAGCTCCCGGATAGCCGATTTATCACTGCTCCAACTCAATGACGTTTGGTGCTACTGTAAAAATGGCTCGACAGGATATTCAGGATATTGGACTTAGTTCCGACCCTCCGTCCCTTCTGCAACAAATTTGCGAAAACGTCTCTCCATTTAAAACACACTTTATCGCATATATTAATATAGATGATCGAATCAATTTGTAGAACATATTGGGAAGATATAAACAAGAAATACAATAGGAGAAATTGCTATAAAGAAACCAAAAAATAAAAAATAAAATACAGGGTCCACCTTATAGTAGAATAATCTTTATACAAATATGTTCATAATTGAAGTAAAGTGCATACCTATGCATAAGTGAAATAAACCTATATGTTGCATATAGCCTACAGGGAAGGGAAGTCTTTCCAAATTTCCAAGATGAAACTGATAATGATCACAAGGTGGCGCCTGAGGTCTGTGAAGGAGCTTCCTGCATGATGATGCATGATAGAGGACTCCTGCCTAAAGGACAGGTTCACAATTATTTAGTCTGCCTTAAAACAATAAGCAGGTTGTATATTTTGGCATTGACAATAGATTTTCCTTTTATAAACAATATTATGCCTCTAAGTTATGCTATGCTATGTTTTACCACTCGGTGGTCTCCAGCGTCATCTTCTACGCTGTAGTGTGCTGGATGCACACTACAGCGGATGCAGGATGAAGACGGCCGACACCAACAGACTCAACAAGCTCATTAGGAAGGCTGGCTCGGTACTGGGAGTGGAGCTGGAGTCTGTGGTGGAGGTGACAGAGAGGAGGATACTGAGGAAACTCCTCAGTATTCGTAACAACACGTCTCACCCCCTGCACGACACACTGCTGTCCTACAGGAGCACATTCAGCGGTAGACTGAGACTACCGAGGAGCAGCACAGAACGCCACAGGAGGTCCTTCCTGCCAGTGGCCATCAGACTGTATAACTCCTCCCCTTTCTGTAGGGAGAAGAGCTAGATAATCATGTCAGGCATCACTGTCATTCCCTCCACTTGTCTATATTATGTTTACTTAGCACCTTACATCTCCATATTTGTATCCATGTATCATATATTGTGCTCATACTGCGTACTGTACTCTTATTTTGGATTATAGTGACACTTATACTCTGATACTCTGTACTTAACTGCATTTAATGTAACTTGATACCTCTGGCACAAGAATTTCCTTCGGGATTAATAAAGTTTTATCTTATCTTATCTTATCTTATCTTAAGAACTATGCTGTTTTAAAACCATGTATTAAACACATCATATTCTCTCCCATATAGTCTCTCTGTAAAAGGACATGCATGCTGCTAATCTCTTGCTTGGTGTATGATAAGCAGCTTTATGTGTGTTTGCAGAGGCAGCCATATCTTCAGCATGGTCAAGCCCCTGCTGGGTGTGCATCATGCATACATTAAGAAACACACATGCCTCACGTGCAGCACTGTGGTCTGTCTATAAACAGCAGGGGTGCACAGTATAAGATTTTTGTTGATTTTTGATCCACAGCCAATGGCAAGCCCATCATGCTGAAGATCTGATTAGTCCTTATCATAAACATTTTCCTGTAGGCATTTCATCATCAGCCAATATCATCCTGCATGCCTGCAGTGTCACTCCAGCACTATGAGATAACTAATGTACAAAATATGACTGGTTACTAAATTCTGATTGGTTGGCTGTTTCTCTTCAACCAGAGACTCATATTGGACAAATCTTAGATGTGAGCTGGAGGTTCTTTTGTAACTGTGAACTCTTCTGGTGGCTGTCTGCTCCTTTCTGTAACTCTGTCTTTGCAGACAGACAGGTTTCTAATGGACAGGCTTTCCTGCAGATGAAGAAGAGAATGGGTTGTCGTGGAAACTGTATCACAGGCCAGTAACTACGGTGACAGTTTTAACAGTTATTTGCCACTGTGAACAGAAAGCAAAGACACACAGGTGCAGACATTTGTTAATGCAGTGAGAACACAATACTGCTTGGGTGTCTTGCACATAATGTCCAGCTGTTTGTATGCTGTACTGCCCCCTTTGTCATCAACCTCTTGTCTTTTTGTGCATCTCGGCACTATTTCATGTCTCCTGAGCTCTGTCCAGCTCCTGTTCTTGTTTTAGGCTTTGTATCTGTGTCACCCTCTTTGCCTCACTGCCTGAGTGCTTTTCTTAGACTCTTAGAACTGTGTCACTTCCTCGAGCAGACGGGTGAAGAGATGTTGTTGCTGAATGTGATAGCTGCCTATCCACCTGCCCCTCTGCCTGCTCTTTTGTTCTAGGGCTCCATTATGGTCCCTCTAACTCTGTACTGTCACTTTTCCAAAGCATTTGCAGAGAAGCCGAAGCTGAGCTGTTGAGAGACACAGAGACACAGAGACACACACATTCTGTCAAGTGTGCACTTGTACCAGCAACTGTTCGCTTTATTACACAATTGTTTGTACTGTTTGGTGGAGGCCCTTCATGCCTTCTTCTTCTTCCTTTGGTGCTTGGTTAAAAATAATTAGATGGACATTGAACGCGACAGGGAATTTAGTATTGGAACTGATTGCTTGCATAAATGTGGGAGGAAATAAAAAAATAAAGTGCATTTTGCAAAATGAAGACAGAAGTATGTCTCTGTACTGCTCATCTCCATGTCAGAGCCAGGCTTACATGGATCGTGAAATTAATGTGCAAAATTGTACTAGAGCAGAACTAATGTGGTTAATTGGCTTTAGGAATGTATATTCACTCCTCATTAAGACCTTGGCAGTAGAATTGTGCATCTGGATGCTCTGATCTGATACAGATAAACAAGGGGGCAATCAAGGTATAGGATGATGAAGAAATATCAGGTCTCTCACGGGCTATTATTTGGCATTCTTCTTAGTTTATGAAAAGCATGTGTTGTATGCCTTTGTAAACGCAGTGTGGAGATGAGACTGGGAGATATATTTATCTTGTGTTCACGCTCAGTAACAAGCTTCTCGGTCTGAGGTCAGTTCACTGACATCATTAAGACATCCACGGGTTTAGCTGACAGATGAAGCTCAGCATCTCTGCATTGTTTTGAGACAAGTTGCTATGACGACAAATGATATAACAAAGAACATATCAGTGTGAGTTTTCAGTTTTGATGCAGACCAAACACAAGATGAACCTTTACACAGCAGGAACAACTTTTTTTTTTTAGCTTGTAGTCAGTACAAAATGTTGAAGGTGGTCTGTGCTAGAAGCAGAACCTCAAACCACAGGACTACAGAGAGACACAGATGCCTACAGAGGCTGATTTCCACTCTGCTCTTTTTTGTTAGAACAGGCTATTCATTATCTTATCAGTCAAATCAAAACCAACAGGAGAAAATGAGTGGATAGATCTTATGCGAAACTGTCTTCCACTGTGCACAACTTTGTGCAAATACAACAATTTCATTTTTTACACACAGGCAGGGTTCAAAATGTAGGATCACTTTGTGGTCGTTTGTGATCATTTCACACCGTATTGTGGTAATTTTGTCTCTGTGTTGTCATTTTTGTTTGTGGTCTTTAGAATCTGTTTCTCTCCATGACATAGAAGAAGAATTAGAATGGCTGCTCAGGCTGGTTCATTTTGTCTCCTATTTTTTGTATTATTTTGCATCTTTTTCTGCTCATTGTGCTTTCCTTTGTGGTCATGTGTCTGTATTTGTTGTACAACTTTTTTGGTTTTATTTTAGTGATTATTGTGTGTCTACTATATGCTCACTGTGTGTCTTTGCTGAGAGATGAAGACCATGTTACTTTCCTCTAGTTTATTAACCTGAGTGTGGACATAGATACAACTTTTATAAAATTAATAACAACACACTTGGTACAAAAATGCACAGCAATACACGTAGTTTGAATTACACAGCACTGCATAAAAACTACATTAAAAACATGACAGAAACATTGGCTTATCATAACAGCATCATAGAAATATACATTCGATATATGCATATCAGAAACATCTGGTTAAAACGTTGTTAAACATCTTTCTTTGTCATGTCATACTTCATTAGCTTTCAACAGCATATCATAAAATCATTTACAAAATCTGCTAAATATATAGTTTGAAAAAAAAACATGCGTTTGTGATTATCAGCATTAGTTTGTAAACAAGTGAGTAGATATTGGCAACATGCAACATGAACTTAAGTTATCAGAAATACAAGGATTTTGCAAAAGCTGGCAAAATGGCCCCATATTTAACAGACAGTATCCCACATCTTCTCTGTGTTAGTGCTACAGCTGCCACTCCGGCCTCATCCTCCGACTCTGTCTTCTTCAGTTAAATAAGCCCAGAGGACCAATAAACTCTCAGACGACTGCTGATCAAAAGATCTGAATAAAAACCTCCACATGCTGATGGAGCAGAGGTGAAGGAAATAGTGCCCTCAGTCTGTGAGACCACCACATTAACAGCCTTCACCTGACCTGCTGCCTCGTACAACACCGGGAGAGGAATCAACCACTGACACAGCTCAGCTCAGAGAGGACACCAAAGTATGTATCACACAGTATCAATCACAAGACACACACATGCAAAAAGCATTCAAAAACTACATCCTGATGAATCAAGATATTCTTCATCCCTCTGAAAAAAAAGGCCCGTTTACCCTGCATATCATCTGGACACTTTAGACATGCAAGGGCCTTTAACACATTATCATCACAGCTCTGTGTGCTGGAAAGCTTTAAGAAACAAAGAATACCACTTCTGATGGATTCACACTGGACCAAACAATCTGTAACTTTGCAACTATAATGGCAGGGATGTTTTTTGTCCACAACACACACTTCCATTTTGTACTGTTTGCCATCGATGTGAAGAGAGTTTTTTTATTTTGGTGGTACTGTACAGCACACAGGCTCTCTTCTTTGGGTGGTCTCACTCTGGTGCTGGGTTGATGGGCGGTAGATTCCGCTGTTTAAAATACTGGGTGACCTGCTGTGGCAGTTCGGCCAGGACTGATTTGGCGAGGGTTTCCTTGGGTGCCTGAGAAGAGAAAGAGACCGTTAATCTCAACAAAAATCACAACACCGAGTAAAATTAAGGCTTAAAGGTCAAATACTGGTGATTATGCTCTTGTGCTCTTGATTTAATTTTCCTGTATAACACTCGTATCCACAGTGTTTCAAAAAATCATCTGCTAATTCAACAGAATAAAGCCCCTCTGCACAAATCCATACAAGTATTCTGTTACAGCTAATCTCATTCCAAATCCCAGAGAACTGTACCCAATATATTGAATAGATTTCTGTTTAGTAGTGTTTAGCAACACCGATTCCCAGACTACAAGCCAGAGAGGAGTGCAGAATAGAGAGTTTGTATGAAGATGGAGTCACAGCAACAACAGCTACACAAGTTAGGACGTTAGGTCTAAAGGGGTCCACATTTCTAAAACCAGCTTCCAACTACTCAAAGCAGAAGTTTTAAGATATCCTTTAGTTGGATTTCCAGTGGGCAGTACCAACGGACACACAATAAACCGCCTCTGGACACAGTTGGGTGGACATATAGTGGTAAAGTGAAATTAAGCAAAAATGTTATTCACACCAATACTTTGAAGCCAAATATTTCTGGCTTCATAAAGAAAGTTCCCATAGACCTCCACGTTAAATGTCCAACTTTACAGCAGAAATAAAACCTTCATGATAACTATGCAGGGCTGAACCTTTCCAAATTAGCTAGCAGTTTGGCAAATGTATGACTTTTACTAGTAGAAAAAAAATCTTGCTACAAAACAAACAGTATCCCATCATCACTACACAAGCTTATGACAATAATTAGCTGTTATGTTATCCTGCCAGCACAGCTCATCCTTTCAGGTCACTCTAATTTCTATATTTCTTTTCTCCCTCTGCCTCTTTATTCAATCAGCACCCGTCTCTCACCCTCCCACCACCACGCTGGAAGGGAGCCAGTAAACACTGTCTGTTCCTCCCACTACAGAGGAAGTCAGCTCGCCCACTGCTCGCCTACACACACACACACAAAACGTACACACAAAAACATGACAAAGAGCCAAAACGCACTAATGAGTCCTTCTGTGCACAACCTAAAAAAGTGCACACACTAATTAACCTGCATGCTCACCTGCAGGACATACTGTATGTGTGAACTCTCATTAGTATTTACAAGCAGCTATGCTCATACAGCAGACCCACTGTGTGTGTGTGTGTAATCAGCAGCAATCTGAGCAGCAACACGCTGCCATTTTGGTTACACATTTAGACTAGATGACATCATAATATTAGGTAACGCTTCTACTGCAGAACTAAGATGAACTTTCCTTTATGTGATGAGATGTTTGTTTATGTTTTATGTTTTTCACTTTATAATCTCATTCTATTACCGAGACGAATACTCACATTACGGAAATCCCTGAAGGGGACAAACTGCACGATGTCACGGACAGCCTCTTCTCCTGTGTTGGCCCTCAGAACGCTGGCGTCCCCATCGAGGAATTCCATGGCAGCAAAGTCTGCGTTGCCCACGCCGATGATGATGATGGACATGGGTAACTTAGAGGCCTGTACGATGGCATGACGGGTCTCATCCATGTCGCTGATGACGCCGTCGGTTATGATGAGGAGCGTGAAGTACTGCTGCAGAGGGGAAGAGGGATAAAGAGAATGTGACTTATAATTGAGCGACATTTCTTCGGTCATGACGACAGATGTTGGTATGACTGTATACCAGATCCTATATGATCCTATACCAGTGCGTCTAAGCCCTTTCTGTCCAGTCTCTGTTCATAGATTTGCACTGATAAAAACAATTAAATTTAATTTAGTTTTATTTATATAGCGATCAGAATTGTCTCTAGGTGCTTTACAGAAACCCAGAGCCTGAACCACCTTAAGAGCAACAGTGGAAGAAAAACTCCCTGATAACAGGAAGAAACCTTGAACAGGACCCGACTCACAAGAAGAACCTTCCTGCTGATAGTCGGCCAGGCTTATTCTTGACCCCACTGGGAGCCAGTGAAGAGAAGCTAGAACAGGAAAGATATGATCCCTTTTGCTGATTCCTGTCAGAGCTCTAGCTGCTGCATTCTGGATCAGTAGTAGTCCAGTCTAGAAGTAACAAAAGCATGGACGAATTTTTCAGCATCACTCTGAGAGGATGCTCCTGATCTTAGCAATATTACAGGTGAAAAAAGTTTAGAGACCTGTTTAATATGAGGGATAAACGACATGTCCTGATCAAAGATAACTCTGAGGTTCCTCACAGTCGTACTGGAGGCCAAAGTAATGCCATCCAGAGAGAGAATGTTATCAGATAAACATTAAAAAACTGTCCGAGTAACAGCTCTGTTTCTTCAGGCTTCATGGATAAACACAGCTGGGTATCATCAGCATAACAATGAAAGTTTATGCCGTGCTGAACCCTGTGCAACACGGAGGACGCGAGAATGAAACATCAACATGAACAAAGTGAAATCTCTCTGATAAGTATGCTGTAAACCAGCGTAGTGCTGTCCCTGTAATCCTAATGTTCTGTGTAGTAGTATGCTGTAATCTACAGTGTCAAAGGTAGCACTGAGATCCAGTAAAACAAGTACAGAGACAAGTCCACGGTCATGCCATGAGGAGGTCATTAATGACTTTATGAAGTGCTGTTTCTGTGCTGTGGGGGGCTCTGAAGTAGTCATGTGTCGGTCGTGAATTAAATGGCTCTTAGAACTGGCTCTTTAAAGTGAACGATTGCAACCAACTCCTTCCCGGGCCACTCTACTACTGCTCAAGCTGAACGTGATTGACCAATTGCATGTGTGGTCGTGTCTGTGTGTCCGCATCTGTCCAACACTATGGGCAGGTGAGAAAATCAATGGAGTACTCTGTTAAGAGCTGGCTCTTTTTAGTGAGCCGATCCATAAGAACCGGCTCTTTCAAAAGAGCTGAAATTCCCATCACTACTCTGAAGCCAGACAGGAACACTTCAAACAGACTGTTCCTATGTTGGTGGTTCTTTAACTGACTTACAACCACCCTTTCAAGTATCTTAGAAAGACAGGTAAGGTTGGAGATCGGTCTGTAGTTTCCTAAGATGTCTGGGTTCAGTGAAGATTTTTTAAGTATAGGAATGATCACAGCAGTTTTGTGGTATATATCCTGTTGGCAGGGACAAGTTGATCTGGCCTAATAGTCTACGATCAGAGGAATAACATCCTTGAGGAGCTGAGATGGGATGGGGTCTAAAAGGTAGTAGATTTAGTGATGCTGGTGGTCAGATCGGGGAGGTCTATGGGCACAAAACGGCGGTTGCGGAGAGACCATGGTTGATTTTGTCTCTAATATTAGTGATTTTAATGCTGAAGAAGCTTATGAAGTCTTCACTACTAAAAGCCGCAGGAATACGAGGCTCAACAGAGCTGTGGCTCTTTGTCAGCTTGGCTTCAGTGTTAAAGAGAAAGCGCGGGTTGTTCTTGTTTTGTTCTTTACGAAGAATGCCACTTCCTTTCCATCCTTCGTGTTGTCTGTTTCAATGATCGGATATTTGAGACACAGAGCTGGGATTACTGTCCTAAACTGTGATACGGCATCTTCAGACAGACATCCGCTGTAATAGGCCTTTTTCTCATATGCTGATAGTCTGGAAGATTGAAATCATAAGATAATAGTGAGTGGTCTGACAGGACAGGATTTGGAGACGACACTAGCAGGTTCTCAGTAGGTGAGAAACAGATCGAGTGTGATTATAAACACAGGGAATGTTTCATACATAAACCTAATGACTGCTTGTACAGACAGATATAAGTCATCTTGTTTTGCTAGTTTTGTTTTTACTGATGCACAAATGAAAAAAAAACCCACTAGCAAGGGCGGTGTGCTGTTAATAAAATACATAAATGTGTGGGGGAGACAACACTGTTTCTGTTTAATTCGGACACTAGGAATCACAGAAAGAGAATCAAACATAATTCAGGAGGCAAACAAGAAGAATAAACATGGCAAATGTCTCATGTATACACCCAGCACAAGCCGAGGAGCATTATGATTTAGAATCATGTTTCCACTGACTTCCTTTAGCTCTGTGTGTTCAGTGTGGTTAGTAACTAATCGGCAACCACTGGGGCACATCAGCCCATGCGGATGTGTTTAAACATGCAGTTCTCTTCATAGCCTCTAGGGGACACCTTCAAAAGTAAGTCGATCGCTATAGACTCCCTATGTTTAAAATGGCCATCTTTACAGCAGAAACAAGCATGTTTACAGCCTGGTACAAAAACAAAATCAGTCTCTACTCTTAGGGTATGAAAGGTTAAAGGCTTGGCTGTGAGTGACAGGTGGATGTTGTCACAGATCACTAGTCTAGGCATCAGCCCCCCACCTCAGTGTCACTCATGTTGCACCTTATTTCTGGATTAGCAGAGTCAAGGAGTCAGTCTACCATAGTCAAAATGGTGACGACCAGAGTCACCAAAAACACTACGGATGATGTGATGGAAGGCTCGTCTGATTTAAATTTTTAGCAGGAGAACATCCTGAACTGTCAAACTTTAGGAGGTTAGACTGCCAAGGATTTTCCAGCAAACGTTTATTATAATTACTTTGTTTGATGATGTAGTGTAGCCAATCACAATAAATTAAGATGCTACATCTCCCACACTGCCGGTAAGTCCTTTTTACACATAATTAAATCCAAAATGATAATTTATTGAAGCATATCTTATTTTATTTATTTTATGTTTTACGCCGCTGTCTAAATACTTTTTGTCTATATATTTGTCATAAACATGTCTCTGTTGTGTGGAGTTAATTGTAAATGGCTGACCTATGATGAGAACGGACAAGGTGAAGACACACACTGACTACTTGGAAAGAAATCACACTTCCATGTGCCACACAAACAGGCACACACACACAGGGCTGTGACGCCTGTCTCTGTTAACAGCAGCACTCATTAGAGAATCATTATTACACAGACAGACAGGGTCGCTCAAACACTGGGACACACAGAGACTACACTGGCCTGCAGCCTGCCTGTGTGCATTGTGTGTGTATGTTAATACACACTTGCCCACTGTGCAGGTTGTCTCATTATCTGTGGAACAGAAACACAGAGTTAGAGAAGCAGCTGATTTGTGCAGCCTACAACCTACCCACACACTATGTCCGCACACACACACACCTCAGTATGTGGTTCACACACTCTTGTACTGCAGCTGTCACATCTCATTGTCTGTTAGTCCTTCCTATGTTTGAACTGGCTGTAATGTAAAACAAGAAAAGGGTCTGCAATCATTTCCTTGCAGAAACAAAAGGATTCTGGCACACAACACACAGATGAGTACAATCCTTTGTGTGTTTTGTTCATGGATTTGTTCTCCACAGGGTGACAGGGTATAATTAGGGACAAAAAGCCCTGTGGGAGCATAATGATACCCAGCAACTTGCGCTCTCTTCAGATATAGGCAGGAGACATGGCGCTGGATGTACAGCAGGGGGACGTGTACCATTTTTTTAAAGTGTGTCCACAGTGGGAACAAGTTGCTGAGCCTCACAGGAACAAGTCGCCTTCAACATATGTAGCTGAAATACCAAAATAACCGTACTCTATTATTGGAAGATTTTAGTGATGGATGTTGTCATGTCATGTGAGTTTTTGTCTTGTACAGCCTTAACGGAAGGTACTATAGATCTCACTTAAACAGAATGGTATCATCACTCTGACTATCAGTCCACCTAAACTCCTGGCTGACCCCTTAACCACCACTTAATTAAAAATAATTGCAACTCTTGACAGAATACAAACATCTAATGTATATCTAACCTATTTTTGTACCAGACTATAAGCGTTTATTTTTGCTGTAATGTAATGTTGTCCATTTTAACATGGAGGTCTATGTGGATTGACTTACTTTTTAAGCCAGCCCCTAGAGGCCATAAGGGGACCTGCAGGTTCAGTGGTTGCAGCTTGGTCTGAACATTTTATCTAGGTTTAAACAGATGTTACAACTTCCTGGTTTTGACTTGGCCCTTCCACTAACAGATGACTACATGTCAACTGGATTGTGTTTCACTGTACAAGTAGGTCTCACTTGCCCGGGTTCTTTTTGTGTTTCATTAAATGGCAGGGTTAAAACAGCAGCCACTTTATTTTCACTTGACTAACAGAGTAAAGTGGTCATTTGTCTGTAAATAGGCAGCTTATTACTGACTCCAAGTGAGGCTGAGACCTGCTGCAGCCTGAATTTGTTTGTCTTAAAAATAATGCCTATCTATTATTATATCTGTACCTCTAAAGGGACACAAATTGTAGAGATTTATGGTATTAACTTTAGAACTTTAGTCTGTGAGGCTGCGGGACTCTCCACCTAGTGACACAGGACATCCGGCCATCTCATATTGCTGTGGTAAGAACCACAGTTTGTTGTGATCGGGTTGGGCATCAGCCCATAAATACCAGATGCCTGATGTTGTGCATTAACAGCTTTAGTCTCTGTTCTTTTATAGATGCTTTTGTTAAAGCTATCTGTTACTGTTAACAACCCAAAGCAGTTGAAAACATCCTTGTATTTGCGATAATGGTTGCTAAATGGTGGATAATGGAATCAAGCTGTGTTTATTGATTTTTGAAAGTGTTCCCACAATGTTGTTAATTAGCTGTAAATGTTAGAAATAGCTTGCAAGCAAATGAAAGTGCTGCACAAAACTACAATTTAACTATTTTACACTTGCATTTGAACATAATCTTTTTGGTAGACAACATGGGATGTTTATTTAGAAAAAAAATGCTATAGACAAGAGAAAACTGCTATATAAGTACTTTTGTCTTGTCTTCTGTTGTCTCACATATCATGGCTGTACGTTTAGCTATGATTCCAGAGCAAGCTAACAAAGCATTACCAGAGCTAAAAAAGGACATGTCTGCTTATGTTGAGAGGTCAGTTAGGAGATCAGGAGGTTATGTTGTTAACAACCAATCAAGTGCAAAGCAGAAATTTTTGTGCATGCAAACATGTAGCTAAAGAGAACGTTTGTCTGGTCTGGTTTTGAAGGTTTGCTAATGTTAGCAGTCTCACAATTGCAATTAACACTTCTAGAAGGAAATAACACTGATGTGAATCTAGTGTGTTAATATGCTAAAATTCGCTAATTGGGCTGAGCCCAAGTATTATAACATATCATTTGATGGATTGAAAAGTTTGTAAATCACAGAAAGCATTCTATCCATTCCCAAGGACGAGTAAGAATGTATGTAGACAATTTCATGGTAATCTGTCCAGCAGCTGTTGAGACAGAGTGTGGACCTAAGCAGACAGAATGACAGACTTAGCCATCCCTAGAGCCAAGCCACAAGCATGAAGAGGAGAAAATGAGATGAAGGATGCTTCCCTATCATGCTGTTAAGCCCCAAAATGTGTGAAAATCCTGGTCAGTGTCTCAGCTGCAGAGAGGTGTAAGAAGAAGAGAGGACAGAAGTTATCACTCCAGTCTGTCACCCTCCTCCCTGGCACTCTGGTTTACATGCCAGCAGTCCGAGCCAACAGATGCACACACTGGTTTGTCAGTCAGAGCAGATACAAACTCTCCTGACAGACACTCACTACACACTGCTGCTCTACTACTGGTGAGCAAACAAAAATAGTGTCACGTTTCTTTGGTGTGATTTGCCCTACGGTGTGAAAAAAATAAGATATAATCATGAATGAAAAGGAAGCAGAGAGAGCACAACAAAGGCATATCACACTGAGTCCATGTTTACAGTGTTTGACATGTTTGACAGTGAGGGGATCATGTGTTTGATAACACTGAGACAGGTATAGACTCTTGTGCAGAGATGGAATGACAGAAAGAAGTAGAACATTATATCAATTGTGTGATCATTTTTTGTCACCATCAGAAGAGCAGTCGCAACAAGAGCAGGATCTGTGATATCACAGTGTGGTGATTCCCCGGGAACCTGCAGCGTGGGCGTCTTTTTGTGTACAAACTACATCAAACTGGGAGATATTCTTTGAAATGTAGCCTGATAATGGCTCTAGATAAAGAAAGGGGATGTCACTGAATACAAACTAAGTACCTGCAGCTAATGTGATGGCAATTCATTCCACTGTTGTTAAGATTTTAAAAAGCAAAAAACACGGGCCTCAACTCATCCTGAGGATATTTCAGAAGTGTCTTTTAAGTCACCATTTGTCATCACAGACATGGTGGTGAAAAATGAAGCTAAAAACTAGAAATTAACACTAACAGTGCCATATGCCATCGCTGGTCTGATTACTTGAGTTCACACCATTTAATCCACAACAGCTGATGGACACAACTACAAACTGGCATGAAGTCAGAGAAGTTAAACATAAAACTAAAAAAAAAATAAAACTATATAATAGAAAATATGTGCATAGTAAATAAAGACCTAAGCTAATGACAGAAACACCTCTTCATCCTCTCCAAACTACAATCACTGTCCTGCAGTTAAACATTTTCACAATCATACATAAAGAGAAGAATTAAGTTTTTTAGCTGATTTATCTGATCACTTCGCCTGGCCTTGAGTTCAAGGTGTTGATTCAAAATACAAAAACACAGAATTAAAGAGGGTGTGTTTTGCATCACGCAGCTCAGATTGCATGCGCATACACATCTGAAAGTCCTGAACTCCTTCCTGAGCATATTCTACCTCTTAGATGAGAGAAGAGAAAGTGGACTGGAATTCAACCTGCACATTTGCTTCATGTAGATTTCTGTAAAAGGCAGATCAATAGGTAAATTGTAGTGACTCACCGCTGCCTTCTCCTGTTGAAGGGCCTGGGCAGCAAAACGTGCTACATGGTTGATGATTGGAGCGAAATTTGTTGGGCCGTAGAAGCGGATGTGAGGGAGGCAGGCAGAGTAGGCCTGGGCAATACCCTCCACACCTGGAAAAAGAGGACACGCACAGGTCTCCTTCAGCTGAGTAGAAATGTACTGATTTACCATCACCACCCACCTCTGTCAGGATAAAATATCATTTCATTTCGAGTCTCACAGTTTCAACAGTTGGCACTTAGGTGGTGTGCATTTGTCAATAAACACATTTGCATCCTACACATTTCAAATGCTAATGGTGCGTCAACAGAAGCAAATGCACCATATTAAAAAGAGGGTTTTCTTTGTGGTTCATTAAAGCTGCAGGATGCTGACATACAGTATCTTTCTTTTCTAAGTATGGCAGGTCAGAGTGTGTTAACTGCTTCTTACTCATAAACAAAACACTCATCAGGTATGCTAGCAGTTGTGTAAAGGTTCCTATGAGCGTAATTTAAAGGGGCACATTGTAAGTTAGTTTAAAAAACCTACTAGATGGGCTAGTCAATCAATTTCTTCAAGCGATTATTCTGCTCCAATAACCTGCACTATAGGGACAGTGGGAAACTGCCCCTACCACTCAGTTAGACAGAACCAACCCTATTATTGCACAGCAACAAAATAATGCTTGTTTCTTGCTGTGTGCCTACACCAATGTAATTACTACACAAATATGTGTAACAATAGCACAGCAAATTATGATGAAAGTGGCTTATGTATGTCAGTACTAATTGATAGAAACAACAGCAACCCCTTCTAAAGACAGGTCCTACTGCTTATTAAGCTCTTTCAACCTACTTTTTTTAATTGGAAATGTAACAAATATCCCACAAAGCAATACCAGAATGTTTATTATTAAAGTACCAGTGTAGCTAAGGCTGATGTTTGTGTTTCAAAGTCACAATAACTTTGCAGCCATATGTCTGTATATAAAAACAGCACTGCATTCCACTGTTCTTTTAATTTAGCTTTAATTATGTGTTGCCTCTAAATCAGAAGGCAGCAAACAATGCTATGTAATATAGTCATTGTTAAACTGGGAAAGCCTAGTAACCCCTATCTGTGCCTGCAGTTTGCTGGCAAAGGATGTGATCCCCAGGCCACAAAGAAGACAACAACCTGTGAGTATAGATTAGTGTTTTCAGGTGATTGTACTATTCGAAGAAAGTGAACAGAAAACGAAGGCTCCTGTAGATGATGTATACACATGTTTGGAAAGTATCCACATCATAAAATGTTGTAGAGGGGTTTATATAATCACAAACTCTACCTCAGTTTTAGCTGTTAAATGGTCTGCTTTAACGGGGGTTGCTGTTGTGTCTGTTGGGAGGTGTTTTTCTTATCCTGGCTTTATTGTGCATCTACCATGGCCTAACATGGCAAAGAAATCCCCCACAACTACCTTATTATCTACTGTTTAAGCTGCATAATCTCAGCCTAAAGCAGGGGCCAGGCCTCCAGCTTTTTCCTAGATTTGGTAGTGAGGGGATGTCTTAAACCTATGGCTTAAACTTAACCCACCTATTAATCCAAGGGTCTACTGGCCACTTCGAAAGAGCTCCAGCCATATACTTTAATTCACAGACTACCTGTCAGCTAAGGAGGTTGACACCAGTCTGAAAGCAAAATAGTTCTCTATGCAGACTAGAAGCTGCACTGACTCATGGGTTTGCATGCCAACTTTAGTTTATCTTTATTGTCTACATAACATAGCAGATTTTCTGTTAATATTTTTGTACATTTTTAGATGTTTTCAATGACCTATCCTTACAAATCAAGCTTCATATATATTATATTCATATTTGTATGTTTTTTTAATGTCAACATAAGTGTATGCCAAGCCAGTATTGGTCAGATATCAGTGTACCTACACAGTAACTCACCTGAACAAAAGGGATTAGTGGGATTAAAGTTGATGGCAAATTCATGTGACACCTAAAGAGACAACAGACATGAAATCAATGTGCATCCTTCACTACACTGTAAAATATTGTCACTGTCCATTTCTTACACACCACCTCCCCCCTCCCTTCATCTCTGTGTACTGCTCTATTCTTTGTCCCTTTCATCAGCTCAGCGCCATGGCAACACAGATGGGTTGACAGTTGCATAATCATCTGAATATGCATGTATAATGCTTACAGTTTTATCTCATGTGTGTATGTGTGTGTCTGAAAAATGCAGGTATTATACTGTAAGTTTGCAAATGACAACTTATCATTCTCTCTCTCTTTGCCACACACATGTATCACACACACACACACACACACACACACACCATCGCCATACCTTCCAGTCTGGTGGGAGTTGGGCTCCAAAACCCAGAGCAGGAAACATTTTATCACTGAAGAGGAAACCATGACAACAGATTGGACCATTAGTTAAACCTTTTTTTTCTCATACAAATTCAACACGCTAGATTTAGACCACAGTGGAAATCCTGTTACCTTTTTTATATAGTAATTTAGAAAAAAAGCATGCAGAGAGCTGGTGCAAAATAAAGCAGCATTGTGGAACAGTTTCTCACTAAGAAAAGAAAGACTGCATTATTGGTGGTCTCAAGTCAAGAGACACATTTTCTGCTCATAAAATAAATCAGGAGACATGTACAGTGATGCTTGGGTAGCTGATTGGGTTAAGAGGTTTTAAAGCCGCTGTAAAAGTCAGTGCTGAAATATCTGAGCTGTCACTTATGTTTGTACACTGGAAATCTTTTGAGCCCATCTCTGCTCAGCATGTGCATGTCCAAACCAACTAAACACCAAACCGAGCTTTAAATACTCACGTATCATAGTCCTGTATGATTTGTCCTACAGCTAAAATGGCGGCGAGGTACTCGTTGCTGCCCAGCGGGTTGATGTAATGGAGGGAGGATGGCTCTCTAGGATTTCCATTAGACGCTGTGAAATCAATACCAACCTATTGGAATACAAAGAAGTGTAAGCTCTGTGCTCATCTTATTAGCCTGTGTGGAGCTCACAAACCATGTTTTGATGCTTGTAACATGACTTGTTGATTGTAGAAGCTAAGAAATTAGGCTAAGTGTTAATTGCACGTTACCTTGCGACCTCTAGGGGCTAGATTCAAAGGTGAGTCAATTGTGGGCGTGACTGCTTTAAATGAATGCTGAGTCACAACACAAGTGGCTTTCTTCGGCAACTACCTGCATGAATCAACTCAAGGAATCAAGGAAAGAAGGTTTCGTGGATGTTTGAGGACAAATAAAAGACTGTTTACCAAAGACTGAATGGCCTGAAACCACACACATGTATTTTTAACACAGATGACCACAGGGTGACACTGCAATGACATACAGTATACACAAATATGAGCACAGATGCTTTCAACACATGCAGCCAGAGTACAAAAAACAACACACAGAAAACACAGCCTAATATAATATGAGATTAGGAGTGACAAGCTTTTCCTCAGGCGTTCAACAGCATTTTGTGCGTTGACAAGAACCCGACCCAGAATCTCCACCCCCTCTCCTATCAGCTCCTTTAGTAAGGACAATGACCGAGATAGAAGAGACAGAAAGAGGGGGACAAAGTACAAAGGTTGTAGATGTGTGAGAGCAATAGAGAAAATGTGGAGACAGAGTTTAAAGAGCAGCAGGAGTGATGGACATGGAGATGCAGGGTGACAGAATTAGGGTGCTGCAGTGTATTTTGCATGTGATAGTCCTGTAACAGTTTTAGGCATACAAATGGGTATATTCTTATCCATCATTGTCACTAAAATCAGGGATCATTCTGCAGCCTAAACATACAAAGTACTATCCTCAGAGACAAGGAGACCAGACATTCTCTGACCCTCACACAGCCCTGATCTCCACGTCATCAGTCAGTGTTAACATGAACACATATTTTTATTAGAAATTCTCACTATACATTTGGCAGCTCAAACCTGCTCACACTATTGCACAAAGATTCCTATATAGCACAGGGAATCATGTAAACAAATAACGTATAGATCGTAGCACAGATATCCAATGGTAACACATGGAGCTGTCCATCCACGCAGTAAACAGCAAAATGATATTATATCTATTATCATATCTAGCGAGTAAAAATATTTTCTTTTTTTTTGGTCTGAGCAGTTCACACATCATACTAGGGTGGTGTGGGTGAACACTGTCCACTTACCATTTTAATGTGCTGGCTTAACTTGTATCTAAAGTGGGTCACCATGGCAACAGAGATGTCTCTGTTTACAACATCAGATTCAAGTGACTTCATAATTTCTTTCACCCTGATTGGAGAATATGATAACGCTGATGAGCAGGAGGAGATAAGAACAGAATAATTATATCAGTTTGAATATGTCACACCACTGCATGCCTTCCACTGATCTTACTGACAGTACAAATGATCTGCTCACATCCCACTCACGATTGCACTTAAATATCATCCATATTTTACTGTTTGGAATCTTGTTGGAATGACATTAGTTATCAGGCTATTACTCAAAAGGCAAATCCTATTTACTTCATTAGAAGCTTATGGGATATAATGATTGTTCCAGCTATCAGCCAAACCCTTAGGTTTTACCAGGGAAACAGTTATGGCTTATGAAATGATTCTCAAATGTCCTCTAATTCCTCTGAGTGTATTTCAAACTACCACACTGTGTTGGAGCTTCCCTCCTTTTTATCAAGAAGCAAAAGCTGTGAATGTGCTCCTTCACAAGCTCTTGCCTCCTTTACCCAGAGACAGCTTAAATGTTCAATGAGAACCAGGTTGCACTTTCAGAGTTACTATAATCAGTCAAACCACAGCAGAGGAAACACTGCTCCTGGTCAGGGATTCCACAGAAAATAGCTAGGTTTGCATTATAATTAAATAGGTTATGGTTCTTAGGTCAGAAATTAATGATGTGTGAGATTTTTAAAATGATGTCAGCTATCCTGCATAGACGTCACTGCAGACAGTATTTTTCCATATATCAGTGACGTTTCATTTTGCCCCCTGGTATCTGTTGATTTTATGTACGCCCAAACTGCCATTTGAGGGCACAAGTTCATCCCCAAACTATTACAGCATTTTTCCTCCAGTGCCCTCTTAGCTGACAGACGTTATTAGTTTGATGGCTGTGAATTCGACAACAGTGGGAGATTCTGTTTCCAACTTATTCCTCACCTCGAGCTATTAGTAATTGCGAAAACACACTTAGACAAAACACAACATAACAAACACGCAGCCTCAACAAGCCAGTACACTGCATTGAAATGAACCCGACGGAGCAACATCTCATTACTGTACGTTTCAGAGCAGCAACGTGGCACAAAACGTCTGTGGCCACCCCACACTTGCTGATTCCACTATTACGCTCACATAACTGGCATTAATGGATGGGTTTTCTCAGCTGTGCTGTGTCGAGAATTAGCCAGCTCTCATTCTGGGACCTCTCACATTCATTTGCAGTTACAGAGCTAGATAGATGGATGGTGGTGTTGAAATTATTTTGTCTCACTCTGAGGTGATAAAGAGACAACTAGAAACTTTAATCCACAGCCAGATTTACTGTGGAAAAGTCAATACTCTGTCTGTTGATTGAATACCACTGTGTGCGGTGACTCTCTGTGGTTAAAGTCATACGTAGAGAGGATTGAAGCAAGGCGTCTGGACTTGTAGAGTTTTCTAGAAGACGTTTCGCTGCTCATCCAAGCAGCTTCATCAGTTCTAACTGTTTGGTGGGGAAACATGGTTTATATGTGGTTACAGACCTATGTGGGTGGGTCTGGGTAAAACTTAAAAAAACTTAAAAACAATAGCACTAAATGTTTCCATACTTACCTGTGATGTTCTGGCTGACTGGGCCAGGTGTGTCTAACGACTGGCTAATGACTATGAAACTGCCGGAGGGGGACTGGTTGACAGCCCTTTGTTCTTACTGTGAGTATGTGCAAACTTCCTGGGAATGGATGGAATCACTGCATTGTATGTGGTAGAAAGATGATGTCTGAGGCCACCACCTCTGTTAAGGGAAGGTTTTTCCAGCTTAACATAGATGGCTTCCTTGACTCCTCTTTCATACCACCTTTCCTCCCTGTCTAAAATGTGAACGTTGTTGTCCTCAAAGGAGTGTCCTTTGTCGTAGCTGTGATCTTGTCTGCTCCGTGGTGACCATGAGAGCGTCTATGGTGAAGTTGATCTGTCTGGCTAAGCATTTGGCTGAACTCCTGACACCACTGGTAGGTGACACACCACATCACATCCACAACTCTCAGGACTTTGTGAACAAGGTGGAGAAGATCCAAATGGACCCAGATGACACCATGGTCTCATTTGATGTCACCTCCTTGTTCACCTGCATCCCTACATCAGAAGCCACAGAGATGGTAAGGACGTGCCTCACACAAGACACCACACTCAAGGAGAGAACCAACCTAACGCCAGACCACATCTGTGACCTGCTGGACCTCTGCCTGACCACCACTTATTTCCAGTACAATGGGAACTTTTACAGACAGAAGCACGGCTGTGCGATGGGATCACCTGTGTCTCCTATTGTGGCCAACCTCTACATGGAAGAAGTGGAGAGAAGAGCCCTGAGTTCCTATCCTGGAACCACCCCCACCCACTGGTTTAGATATGTAGATGACACCTGGGTCAAAATCAAGACCAACGAAGTGGAACGGTTCACAGAACACATCAACCCAGTGGATAACAACATCAAGTTCACTCGCGAGGACACCAAGGACAACAATCTGGCCTTCTTGGACTGCACAGTACATATTGAGGAGCCTCAATGTGGAAGTGTACAGGAAACCCACACACACGGACCAGTACCTGTTGTTTGATTCACACCACCCACTGGAACACAAACTGGGAGTCTTCAGGACCCTGCAGCACAGAGCACAAACTGTACCAACCAGCTCAGAGGGGAAGAAGAAGGAGCAACACCACATCAGGAAGGCCCTGCAAACATGTGGCTACCCGAAGTGGGCACTCATCAAAGCCACAAAAACAAGACCCCCCAACAACAAGAAGAAGGACAACACCCGGCGGAGAAAGAACATCTCCATTCCATATGTGTCAGGAGTATCAGAGAAACTCCGCAGGATCTTCAACAACCATGACATCCCGGTCCATTTCAAACCTATGACAACACTGAGACAGAAACTGGTTCACCCGAAGGATAAGATTCCCAGGGAGAAACACAGCAATGTGATATATGCAGTCCAGTGCAGTGAGGAATGCTCTGATCTGTACATTGGAGAAACTAAACAACCACTCCACAGAAGAATGGCTCAGCACAGGAGAGCCACCTCCTCAGGACAAGACTCAGCTGTTCACCTCCACCTCAAAGACAAAGGACACTCCTTTGAGGACAACAATGTTCACATTTTAGACAGGGAGGAAAGGTGGTATGAAAGAGGAGTCAAGGAAGCCATCTATGTTAAGCTGGAAAAACCTTCCCTTAACAGAGGTGGTGGCCTCAGACATCATCTTTCTACCACATACAATGCAGTGATTCCATCCATTCCCAGGAAGTTTGCACATACTCACAGTAAGAACAAAGGGCTGTCAATCAGTCCCCCTCCGGCAGTTTCATAGTCATTAGCCAGTCGTTAGACACACCTGGCCCAGTCAGCCAGAACATCACAGGTAAGTATGGAAACATTTAGTGCTATTGTTTTTAAGTTTTTTTAAGTTTTACCCAGACCCACCCACATAGGTCTGTAACCACATATAAACCATGTTTCCCCACCAAACAGTTAGAACTGATGAAGCTGCTTGGATGAGCAGCGAAACGTCTTCTAGAAAACTCTACAAGTCCAGACGCCTTGCTTCAATCCTCTCTACGTATGATGACCTGGATGACTGAGAATCTTCATCAACATCTTAAAGTCATACATTTATTTTAATGTGAAGGGAGTGAGCTTTCATTGGAAATAAGTAACTGTTTATGCAAATGTACAGCTTCGGAAAAACTTTTATCATCATGCCATTATTTATTTATCAGAAATGAAGCCAAAAAGAAAAATTGTGTTCGTACTGCATCAGTTTGTGTTCCTGCGAGTTAATTAGTTGAGCTGCAGCAGGTGCACATGGTGTACAGACCTCTATAAAAACAGATGTTTTGACAGTTTGCTGCTCTGGAACATTCAGGTGTGTGTTAACACAATGACAAGAGAGAAAGACATAAACAATGGTGTTAGAGAAGCAACTGATGCTGCACACCAATCTGAAAGACTTTAAAACCAATTTAAACTATTTGGAGTTCAACGTTCTACAGTGAGAAAGATTATTCACAAGTGGATGTCCCAGCTACCACCCCATGATAAGAGAAATATAAAAAACCCAAGAGCTACACACGTCAGCGCCTACAGACCTCACTGAGCATGCTCAGTGTTAATGTGACAGCACAATTAGAAGAAGACTGAACAAGTCCAGTTTGTTTGAAGGGTTACCAGGAGAAAGACTCTTCTGTCTAAAAAGCGCATGGCAGCACAACTGAGGTTCACTAAACTGCATCTGAACAAAGAACAACACTTATCGAACAATGTCCTATGGACAGATAACACCAAAGTGGAGTTGTTTGGTCTTAATGCTCACCACCATGTCTGCTAAAAACTAAACACAGAAACATGTTATACACACTGTCAAGCACGGTGGTGGAGGACTGATGATTTGGACTTGTTTTACAGCTACAGGACCTGGACACCTTGCAGTCATTGAGTGGACCATTAAAGTTATATACCACTACAATCAGATGATTTTTACTATGTTACCATTTATTATTAGAACTTTTTAACATGACATGATTTTCAAGAAATCCACCTTGCATTGACTTTTGGGGCGAGCTTCAAGAAGCCATTCAAGAACTTACAGTGTCTTGCACCTATTGACTTGTACAATGAGTTATTTAGTCATTGGCAAACTATAAGAATGCTTACCTATCGACATTTTAATAAGTAAAAATATGCAAAAATATGCATTAAAAATGCCCCATGTGAAATACAAATACCATATCCCTCTTTGTGATATTGCAGAAGGCAAAATGGGCACTCTACAGTAGGTGGGTAATGTCTATGTGTACTATCAGTAAAATCAAAGCTCCAAAACAAAATGATTGATGTAAAAATGATGTTTGTGGAAAGCTGCAGGGAGCCTGTGTCAGATTTTATATTGCTGCTCTGCTATAATTTATGTTGATATGCATGATGTATTTCCTTGACGTGATGTGATTTCTCCTCTTTCACAGTGACAGGTTGGTTGTACTGTGATAAGCTCACACCTCTGAACTCTTCTGCTGCGGTATGTGTGTATGATGTATGCTCTCTATACATTCTAACACACTGCTCTCCGCTCCTCACCACCAAGTTGTGCTCTACACAGCTCTGAATCATATCCAACACAAGATATGAATAATAGCATCATTCTGTTGAAATGAGCCTTTCTGCGGTAGCTGGCTGTCTCTGTTGTTGTGTTGGAGTGTATAACAGTGAAATGTTGTTCTCTCCTCCAGCTCCTCCAGTCCTGAGGAGAGACTTTCCCCTCCTGAAGATTAGGATTAGAGCCACACTAAGTCTGATTGAACACCGCAGAGCGGCTCCTTCTGCATGCGTGTGCGGGTCTGTTTTGTGTACACACTCTGTATGTGTGTGTGTGTATGTAAAAATCGGAACATATCTGTGTCTGTGTATACGTGAGAAGATGTCATCTGTGACTGAGCGTCTGTGTGAGATTATGTATGTTTAAATCAGTCCCTGTCTGTAAAGCACTGGAGGTGTCTGTTTGAAGATATTCTACGCGTGTGCACACACCTTCGGTGCGGGTCTTGTTCAGAGTGCAAAAAGCATGTGTGATAACATGTCTGTGTGACATAGATACTACGTGTGCAACTGTGATGTTTTGAGTAGTTTAAACAGATGAGAACGCAGGAGAGAGAGAGAGAGAAGAGGATATTACATGTTTTGTGCTCACATGTGTGTATGTTAATCAGCTTGTAAGCAGGAGAAAGGAAGTATGTGTGTGTGTGACAGAGTGTGACAAAAGGCAGAAGATTAGGAGAGAGCAGTGAGGATTTAAGTGTTATCATCCTGCCTTAAATTTGCTTTACGAGAACAGAAAAATGTTCACTGCACTGCAACTCAATAAGCTGAGTGAGGAAATTACTAAAAACATTTACCTGCTGCCTTTTTCAAATATTTCTATTTTAACACACTGTTGTGGACATTTGCGTTTTTAGCAGCGTCCTGATTCACACTCAGCACTGAAAAGTTTTCACGGCTGAGAGCTACCCAGCCTGAAGACAGAGAGGAGAGTGTTTCTTATTTACCTCAGTCATCCAACAGAGAGCGGGTTGGATACAGATGGCTCTAACAGATGCAGATCTTAATGCTCATCTCCGTGGGAAAAGTCAGATTGATTTCATGCGTCTCCAAAACTATGAAACATTCTTGTCAAACAGCAAGATCATTAGCTGAAAAGTGAAACCAAAGAGCTGCAGTACCTCATGTGGCCACTTCAGGCTGGCCCCAAAAATCCTAATCCTAACCTTACAGCATCCAAGAAAACATCATCAACACTTCATAAAAACAGAGAAATGTAATATTCTCTGTTCCCACTTTTCCCACCCTTAGCCTACTACAAACATTGTCATCAACTGCACCAACCGTCACTATGGCAACAACAACTATTGTCTTTGCTTTAAAGCCTTATTTATAGAAAAGCCTATAGAAAGCCTGAACAATACACTATTACTTGTAGTGACGAATAATCTGGAGATTTTAGTATCATTTTGTTATTTAAACTGTAATAAACCTCCAATTATTTGTAAGGTCCACACATGTTGATATGTGTGCACTATTCAGACTATACATATGGACCAAATGCACCCAGTGTAGTATATGTAAATCTGTTTAATACAAACATTTTTTCTAGTTCTATGATTATTCATTTCGCTCGTCTAGCGACAGGTGCAGCAACTGCGGCAGTGAGTTAAACAGCACTCATATGGATAGGTTCAACTAGAACAAGCTTCTTCTCCATTTTCAAGATTACCATGGTGACATGTCACATATGTTGTTTAAGTGACTAAATATTTTCCAAGTACAAGTGTTTAGTCGGGCCAAAAAGATGCTGCTTATAGTCCAAAGTGGGAACATGGTTTTAGACTGACCATGCAATCCACACATGACTTCCTTTTCAAACTGGTCTACCAAACGCAACACATACCCCATGATTGGTGCTTTTAAATATAAAATCTAAATATCCAGTGTTTTTAGTTTAATCTATATTTTTAGATATACATTTAGATATAATTTTAATTGTTTTATACCTAGTGTTTTAATTTTACTGTTATTATTATTATTATTATTATTATCATTACTATTATTAATTTTAACTTTGTGCTCTGTAAGGTGTCCTTGAGTGTCCCGAAAGACGTCTATTAGGGATGGGCGGTAAATATAATATTTATTCTGATAATTTCACATAGACGGTAACGATAAATATGACTAAGCTTTTGAGCTACATTTTTGAAATGTTTGATGGTTTTTTGTTAATGTTGTGCTCATAAGTTGTCCTGTGCGCACAACATAAGGTTTATTTATTTATTTTTGTATATTGCCAATGTCCCTTTAGCGGCTGTGTAGAAATGTGAAAGGCGCTCCAGTCTTTATTTAAAACATTCAAGGAAAAAGTACACTGAAACTTTTCTGTTTCACTGCCTTCTGCCATTGCTGTTGTTGATCTGAGCTGCACAAGTGATGTTATTGCCATTATCGCAAGTTGGTAAATTCTCACTGTGTGAGATTTATCCTTGCAGTATATCGTGAGTGGTAAGGGCGCCCATTCCTAGCACCTATAAATATTTTGCATTATTATTATTATTATTATTCCAACAAAACGTGGAGAGGAAGGGAAAAAACAGCATTGTATTGTTGTGTTCTCTCCTTGTGTGTGTGTGTGCTTCATCCAGGATAACAATATTACAGCTGAATGTGTGCCGATCGTAAAAAGGCTCTCAAAAAAAAGGCACTGATGCCTCTCTCTCTCTCTCTTTCTCCCTCTAGGAAAATTGCAGTCTCTGTCCCTTTCTTTCTTACCTGCTTCTCTTCTGTCTCACGTGTTAATCTCACATTCATTTCCACCACTTGTTTCTCACAATATACCATTACTCCTCTGCTCATTTTATCTCCCTGTCCCTCATACTTCTCCTTTCTGTTTGTAAACAATAGTGATCCAGCTGCAACCCCGCAGATGAAAATAAAAAATAGAACAATATGAATGTTTTCTATTCAGGCACAGAATTCAGGAAGATGTATCTCATTACCACACTGTAGGAGAAGCAGCAAAAAGACATGCATGCTAAAACCGTACTTACTGTAAACATGAGCTGGCAGCCTCCCAGTATGTAATCCAGAAAGGTGTAGTCCCTCGTAATCTGGACACAAGAAAGACGTTTTTTTTATAAACAACAGCACCTTTTCATCAGAATGGCTTTTAAAATTTTATTAACATGACTAACAGCTTGTGTTTTTGTGTTATAATGCACCACCACCACCGGAGCGTCACTTATTATCCTGTTTGAGCACAATTTCCACTCCACTTACGATAAAAGTTTAGTGTGGATTTTACTCTCATTAGTGTAATTCCTTTCAACAGCTAACAAATATAATTAGTATATTAGTAATTCCCATGTTCTGTTCATTACTATATATAATCATGATTGTGAATGTGAAAGAAGAAAAAGAATCAACTATGAAAGATTGTCATCATCCACTCACAGCTTTAATGTCAATCCAATAAGCATCCAAAGACTCAGTGTAATGTGTCCTCTGTGGGTCTCCGAGCTACTGCACTAATTAGTTATTCAACGGGAGTTATGCACACCCAGTTAGGAGTGCGTCAACCGATCAAAACTGCAATTCACTGATCGAGTGTCAGGATGGGTCTGTAAGACCTGATGAGAAATGGAATGATTTGTGCCATGAGTTATTTTTGTTCCTCTGGCTGTTTCAACAGATATTTTAAGTAAAAGATTAGAAAAAGATTTCCTAAGTAGCTTAAACTGCCTTGAAAGTGATGCTTTGTAATCCATCCATCCATCTTCAACCGCTTATCTGGGGCCGGGTCGCGGGGGCAGGGACACCCCTCCTTCCCTCCCCAGACACTTCCTCCAGCTCCTCTGGGGGAATCCCGAGGCGTTCCCAGGCCAGCCGAGAGACATAGTCTCTCCACCGCGTCCTGGGTCTTCCCCGGGGCCTCCTCCCAGTGGGACAACACCTCCCCAGGGAGGCGTCCGGGAGGCATCCGAACCAGATGCCCGAGCCACCTCAGCTGGCTCCTCTTGATGTGGAGGAGCAGGGGCTCTACTACGAGCTCCTCTCGGGTGACTGAGCTTCTCACCCTATCTCTAAGGGAGCGCCCAGCCACCCTTCGAAGGAAACTCATTTCGGCCGCCTGTATTCGCGATCTCATTCTTTCGGTCACTACCCAGAGCTCATGACCATAGGTGAGGGTAGGAACGTAGATTGACCGGTAAATCGAGAGCTTCGCCTTCCGGCTCAGCTCCTTCTTCACCACAACAGACCGGTACAGCGACCGCATTACTGTGGAAGCTGCACCGATCCGTCTGTCAATCGATGAAGCCAACAGGACAACATCTGAACCGGTGACAAAGGGCGGACAAGATGCCGCGAGGGACACGGTCGAACGCCTTCTCCAAATCCACAAAACACATGTGGACTGGTTGGGTGAACTCCCACGAACCCTCCAGCACCCTGCGGAGGGTATAGAGCTGGTCCAGCGTTCCGCGGCCAGGGCGAAAACCACATTGCTCTTCCTGAATCCGAGGTTCGACCATAGGCCTAATTCTCCTCTCCAATACCCTGACATAGACTTTCCCAGGGAGGCTGAGGAGTGTGATCCCCCTGTAGTTGGAGCACACCCTCCGGTCCCCCTTTTATAAAGAGGGACCACCACCCTGGTCTGCCAGTCCAGCGGCACTGCCCCCGATTGCCACGCAATGTTGCAGAGGCGTGTCAGCCAAGACAGCCCCACAACATCCAGAGACTTAAGGTACCCAGGGCAAATCTCATCCACCAGCTTTTTGACTACCTCTGCAACTTCAGCACAGGTGATAAACGAGTCCACCACTGAGTCATCAGCCTCGGATTCCATAATGGAAGGCGTGTTGGTGGGATTGAGGATACCCTCAAAGTACTCTTTCTGCCGTCCAACCACCCCCTCAGTCGAGGTCAACAGCTCCCCACCTCCACTGAATACAGTGTTGGCAGAGTACTGCTTCCCCCTCCTGAGGCGCCGGACGGTTTGCCAGAATCTCTTTGAGGCTGACCGATAGTCCTCCCCGAACTCCTCCCAGGCCCGAGTTTTTGCCTCTACAACTGCCCTCGCTGCAGCACGCTTGGCCTGCCGATACCTATCAGCTGCTTCAGGAGTCCCACAGGCCAACCAGGCCCGATAGGACTCCTTCTTCAGCTTGACGGCATCCCTGACCTCCGGTGTCCACCACCGGGTCCGGGGATTGCCGCCACGACAGGCACCGGAGGCTTTGCGGCCGCAGCTTCGGACGGCCGCATCGACAATGGAGGTGGAAAACATGGTCCACTCCGACTCAATGTCTCCAGCCTCCCTCGGAATCTGGGTGAAGCTCTCCCGGAGGTGGGAGTTGAAGATCTCCCTAGCAGAGGGTTCGGCCAAACGCTCCCAACAGACCCGCACAGTACGTTTGGGCCTGCCGGGCCTGTCCAGCCTCTTCCTCCGCCAACGGATCCAGCTCACCACCAGGTAGTGATCAGTTGACAGCTCAGCCCCTCTTCACCCGAGTGTCCAAAACACAATGTCGAAGATCAGATGACACGATTACAAAATCGATCATTGACCTCCAGCCTAGGGTGTCCTGGTGCCAGGTGCACCGATGGACAACCTTGTGCTCGAACATGGTGTTCGTTATGGACAAACCATGCCCAGCACAGAAGTCCAATAACAAGACACCAATCGGGTTCAGATCAGGGAGGCTGTTCCTCCCAATCACGCCTCTCCAGGTGTTACTGTAACTGCCCACGTGGGCGTTGAAGTCTCCCAGCAAGATGACAGAGTCCCCGGTTGGGGCGCCATCCAGCACCCCTGCCAGAGACTGTAAGAAGGTCAAGTACTCTACACTGCTGTTCGGCGCATACGCCGAAACCACAGTGAGAGACCTCTCATCAACCCGAAGGCGCAGGGAGGCGACCCTCTCTCATACTGGGGAAAACTCCAACACATGGCAGCTAAGCTGGGGCTATGAGCAAGCCCACACCAGCCCGCCGCCTCTCACCATGGGCAACTCCAGAATAGAAGAGAGTCCAACCCCTCTCAAGGAGTTGGGTTCCAGAACCTGAGCTGTGCGTGGAGGCGAGCCCGACTATATCTAGTCGGTACCGCTCGGCCTCCCGCACAAGCTCAGGCTCCTTCCCCCCCAGCGAGGTGACATTCCATGTCCCCAGAGCCAGTTTCTGTGTCCAGTGGTCAGGTCGCCGAGGCCCCCGCCTTCGACTGCCACCCAATCCACTATGCACCGGCCCCTTATGGTTCCTCCCACCGGTGGTGGGCCCATGGGAGGTTGGCCCCACGTCGCTCCTTCGGGCTAAGCCCGGCCGGGCCCCATAGGGAAAGGCCCGGCCACCAGGTGCTCACATTCGAGCCCCAACCCCGGGCCTGGCTCCAGGGTGGGGCCCCGGCTGCGCCATACTGTTATTATTTTTCTTCTCATCTCGACTTAAACAAAGCTTTGAGAATCATTATCTGCTACCAAGCTTATTTTCCTAAATTATTCTACGACAGTACAAGAACTCCATGGGGAGATGTGCAACAAGGTATAAAAATCAATTTGATCTGAGATGTGGGAAACGCACCTTATATGTGATTGCACAGGTCTAATGTGCCAAGCTAATTATAGCCTAACAGTGAGAACCTTAAACAGTAATAATAAGAATCATCACCTAGATGCCAACAAAGAATGAACTAAAAATTTTCATCCATCCATTTTTCTTTTTCTCACCTTACAGGATTTGACAATGATAATTCCAGAGTTTTTATAGTTCTTCTTCTTCTTCTGTTTCTTGGGGTTGATGCAGTCAAACTCCACCTTTAAATGAGAGGAAATGACAGAAGAGGTATTAGTATCAGACAAAGGAAAAAGTTATCAAATAAGAGAAAAAAGAGGGAGTGGGAGTGTGTGTGTGTGTGTGTGTGTGTGTGGGGGGGAGGGGTGTTGAATGAAAGACTGTGGATCTTCATGTGTCCACTCGCTGCCTAGAGTCGTTCCAACTTGACTGTCAAACTCTGAGTTGTAGTATAAGCTCAGACATAGAGAATGCAAAAGGAAACCTGACAATAATGTATCAGAGTATGATTTATGATTTATGACAAAGATGAGTGGTGAGCTACAGTGTCCTTAACACTGAAGCCACATAGACATACACTTTTTGACAGCGATGGGTTTGATCAAAAGAGACATTGGAGACACACACACACACACACACTGCACAGACGCATGCTCTAAGTCAGCCAGTGACTCATATGACAGGTAGCTTTAAATGCCTTGTCGTGTTACAGGAGCTCAGCTAAATGCTGTTTTACATCTCAAAAGCACCTCTCATTTTCTCATCCTTCTTTTTTACACACTCTCTCCGTCTACATCCCCCTTCTCTCTATCCTGCCTGTCTTTATTTGCTTGTTATGTTGTGTGTGTCTCTCTCTCTCTCTCTCTCTCTCTCTCTCTCTCACACACACACATCATTACCACACATGAAGCGACTCAGTGGAGAGAACAAGTCATGAGGCTGCACATGCACAGAGCTGCTAATGAATGGACTGTGTTTGAACCCCTGCATCTTTATATCTTCAGCATACCAGAAATTTAAAAGTGAATACATCTCAGCAGTGTTGGAAATGCCAAATGCCAGCCTGAGTGTTCCAGCTTCATTGTAGACAGATGCAATTAAATAAAACTACTAAAAACAGAGTTTCAAAGTCAAACAAAGAACCCTTTCACAATTCAATGGAGTAAAGGGGCACATTGTAGAATCAAGGCCTTTGCACACTGTATCTGTATTCTTTGTCTAAAAATATATTTGTCCTCCGCATTAATTCATAAAGCACAAAGCATACTTTTAACAGATTTAGATTCAGGTTGCAGCACACAGACTACAGTCTATGTGCTGCAACCTGAACCTAACCTAACAGCAGTGCTAAATGCAAGAAGCAGCTGGAGAGTAGGGAGAGCCTACGGAGACAAGCGAGGGAGAGAGGCGGAGCCAGGCACAGAGTGACATCAGCATCAGACTAGCAGGAGCTGCATTTTTGCTGAAAATTCATGACAAAATGCATTGGATCCAGTGTAAGAGGTGTCTGTGTGTGCAGTATTTGGAATAACCATAACATTCACATGACTGACTAAGGTGAAGTTGCTATAATGAAGGTAATATCTTGTGACATTTTAACAAGTTATCTGGGGGAAAAAATCTATTTCAAATGTTCAAAAAAGTGTGTAGTAATGTAGTGTGAATAATTACAGAAATCCTACCACCTCTGAAAGATTTCTGGCACATAATTGAAATTATATATAATGAAAAGTACAGTATAACCTGACATCTCTCATTTTTAATACTAAAAAAAATAATGAAATCATTTAAGATGTAAATAATATAAAGTAATATTTTATCATATTCTTTCATGTTTTCTGAAAGCTGATACATAAATACTAAAATCTGGATGTCTCTTTGCCCTTTTTGGACTTCCTGAGCAACCATACAATAACACCTTGTATAGATGCACACCTAAAAATTTTTTAAGCGTAGGGTAGGAAATTTTATTCTCTCATCTGTGGAAGCTATAAAACGCTAAAAACATCAGCCAATCCTCCGAGATGACCCTACGCGGAATATTGGCTGGTTGTCACTCTCTTCCTGCTCTGCGTGCACCAGAGAGGTACGTGCATGATGGCCAAAGTCACAGACGCAGCTCGTCTTCAGGTAATGTGCGTCCATGTGATTGGGAGCCGTGGCGTTGGGGTGAGCTCCGAGAGCATGGGGCATTTGTTTTCTTTCAATATCTGGCTGACTCTCACTGAGTTTTCAAAATCTCCTACCCTACCATTAATAAAAACAAAATCCAAAAACACAATCTTTGCGGCAACATCTCATTATTACATGACTTTTCTTATATGCGCCATAAAAAAAAGGAACTTGGGAATCTCATGGTAGCTCCGGCCTTGAGTACAGCATGTTAAAGTAGAGCTGAGGCTAAAGGGAATCAGGCCCTGTCTTTTAAACGTCACTTGAATGTGCCCATAGTAAAATGGACAGCCCAGAGTGCTGATGACACTAAGTGTGCAGGCCTGACTCTACCTAAATCAAAAATGGGTGAGATACAGTATATAACAATTCACTCTTTTATGATCAATTATGATCAATGGGGACTGTTTTTAGCGAACTTGCTTATTTCTGCTGTAAAATAGGACTTTTTTCCATGGAGGTCTATGGGGAGCCAGCCTCCAGTGGCCACTAAAGACACTGCAGTCTTTATCCACTAGCTTCATTTATTTAACCCAAGAGGTTGAGGTGCTTCAGTGAGATGTCAGAGGACTGGTGTTACCCTGTCTGTAGCCAAACATGAATCCCACAAACACACACTCATTCACACAATGATGACAAACTTCCTAACAAACCTCCACTGAGTTCTGGGCTTCACTCATCTTAGCAACCGAGGTTTGAAACTCTCCGATGAAGTCGTGGCCTCCATCATTATCGTAGTCATAGCACAGGACCTGTCATTGTATAAAACACAGGTCATAATCTGTATAGGTTTAAAGTGGTTAACTCTCTGGTATCATATAACACTAACCTTAATGTTTCTGTCCACATCTCCATTGCAGAGAGAAATCAGAGGCACGGTAAATGGTTTCCATGCTGGATCTAAAGTGTTCTTTATGACCTGGAGTCACAGGAGACAGAAAACAGCACATTGTCATGAAGTTACACCGCAGCAGGTAGAGTACGTTATGCAGCAGTAGAATTACATGAACTTGTAACCACAGTTACAGTGTCACACCTGCTGAACATTAAGCTGACAATGACAGCTCATGGCTGAAAATAATGACAGTTAGACGAAGGTGCTTTAATCCCTGCCAATGACTCACCTCTGTCCTGTGCACCAGCATCCATTTACTGTCTTCTCCCTGCTTGTGAAACTCCAGGTAGGGGTCAGATTTACCAAAGAAGTCCTGCACAGAAAACACACAGTTGAAAAAAAATAATCCCTGTTTGACCAATGTAATGCTGATATTGACATTGCCACCCCCTGGAAGAGGCTACAGGTGCTGCACCACGACACAGAAAAGTGTTAATTCTTGGCCCCCCTGTCCCACTGCCCCCACCTCCACACTCTTAACAGCGTTTTAGACTCATTGCAGTGCACTTTAATACCTTCAAACATTGTAACAACGGTTTTTATGTATTTTATTATCAAAACAATTTTATCTGTAAATATGTGAGGATGTGTGTGCTAGTTGAAGGAACTCCAGGAGAGCTTTTTTACATTTTGTTGTATTGCTCTCAATGTTAGCACTGTTGCCTCACAGCAAGAAGGTTTCTGGTTGGATTATGACTGGGGCCTTTCTGTGTGGAGTTTGCACGTTCTCCCTGTGCCTTTGTGGGTTTTCTCCAGGTGCTCTGGCTTCCTCCTACATTCTAAAGATGTACTAGGTTAATTGGTGACTAAATTGCCTGTAGGTGTTAGTGTGAGTGTGAATGGTTGTTGGTCTGTATGTTGCCCTGCAATGGACTGGTGACCTGTCCATGGTGCCTCTCACCCAAAATTAGCTGGGATAGGCTCCAGCCCCCCGTGACTCTGCACTGCAGGACGAAGCAGGTTACTAGATAATGGATGGATGGATGGCAGTGACAATAAATACATGATATTTTTTACCAAGAAGAAATCAATGTGACACACTGAGCTGCTGCAATGAGCATCAGTACAATACAGCACTCTTCTTTAAAGTGTCAACCTTAGATTGAACAAATTCATACAATGTTGATGAATTACTCAACTAAATATTTTTCTGACCTGACCTAGAAAAGACATATAAATGGTCTTCTGATTAGTAAAAACATTGCAACCCTGGAATGCGGGCTGGATCATAATCTGAATTGTGCATTTTTTTCACTGGCAATCTTTAGTTCAAACTTGGTTAGCTTAGTGATACACCATGGCCTCAGAGATCCAGACATTCTGTGATCCATCTGAGTAGAGTCTAACACATGCGTCACCATCAGTGTTTATGTAATTACTCTTACTGCCTACAGGGGAAGACAAAAGTTCTGCATTGTAGGTTGTTAAACTTAATTTGGGTTATTATGCTCATATACATATCAGTGCGTCTAACAGAATAAAAAATAAACATTTATAAATATTTATAAATAAACATTTATAAAAATAACTGCACCCATTATCCCATTAGTTGGTAGATAAAGGTGAAGAGTGTGAAAACATTCACTGTGTGGGCTTTGTTTATGTGTTCTGAAGTAGCATCCACACTTGAATGTGAGTATTTGTATTTGCATCCCCTGTGTATGTGTGTGCAGATATCGTTGTGAGAACCAGGTTGAAGTGAGGACATCTTTTTAAAGTGGGAACATTTTGGTTTGGCTTTAAAATAGCTACCGGTATTTATAAGACTAGGGTAAAAGTTAGAAGTTTTAGGTTGGGGTTTGTGTGGGAGACTTAGTTGTACTGGTCAAGGTTAGGGTAAGGAGTTAGGGGATACATTATGTCAATGATTATCCTCACAAAGACAGCTCTGTGTGTTGATGTCTGCTCACCTTCTTGTCCAATTTGCGCCCACTCAGAGTCAAGGTGATGATTCTGTTGTCAGACAGCTCCTGTGCTGTTATCTAATATAACAGAACAACTATTAACATTTACATCAACAATGACAGTAACTGCAGGAGCCTCACTAACACAGATAGTGGCAAGATTCCATTTTAATAAAGAACAAAATCCACATTATTAGCCGCCTTGACTAGCCATGTGTGTGTGTGTGTCTGTGAACAGACAAACAGAAAAAATACATTTAGGAGGCTAAATCATACCGTGATAGAGCCCTTGCCAGCTGGCTTCCCATTGGCTAAGATCAGTGGTCTGTGAAGTTTCTTATTGGATACAATCTAATGGACAATTTTAAACAAACAAACAGGACAGGAATTATTTCAGAATAATCTAATAATCTGAACTGAAAAGAAGAAATCATTCCCTACCACTCCAAGAGTGCAAATAAATTCTCCTAGGAAGTCGTGTTCATAGAGCTGTGTGGCACACTTGTCCTCATCAAACATGGCAAAGCGAAGCTTCTGGATCTCTTCAAAGTGGTAGTCCACCTGAAACTTCACTCCAAACACTGGGTTCAGGTTGTTCACAGCTGTTTCAGTACGTCCCAGCTAAAAGACAAGAAACACAAGGAGTGGAAGACTTGACTCTGGATAATAACATGTTTTAATGTAAAGCAGAACAGATTCATCATCCACTTTCTTTTTATACAGTACAGTGTACATACAATATTCAAACATTTCAGAAACTTTTGATTGTCCTCCTGCACCTTTGTGTACTGTCTTTGTGTTTCTCAGAGCACTCCATTAAAGCGGGTTTTATAATACCCATTTTCAGCTTCATCATTTTAATACTGGAATTTACTTCAGTAGCTTTACACCCAGCATAACTCCAAAAAAGTTATTTATTTCCCTTGTGCAGCCCCTTAGTTCCCCATCTTCCGGAAAAAAGCCAAATTAGTTAACGTGGCCTTTGACTAGACAACACTCTGAAAGTCTATCTATCCTTGGGAGACAGGACGGTGACATCGTTGACCAGTTTTTAGTGAATCATAGGGCCATCACAGGACTCAGCTATCATATCATTAGGTTTTACAAACCGACTGGTGCAGCCAAAACAAGGAGCTAAATTAGGCCATTAAGAGCAATATTCAAGCAGTTTCAAAGGTCCCGTCACATTACAGTTCTTTGTTTTATTTTTTGCTGTGTGTTTGCTTTATTGATGTTGTGTGTGTGATCATGGCCCCAAAATACTTTGTTGACAGCACACAGACAGACAGATCAGAGTGTGTAGGCGTCTGTAAGAGCAGTGTGAGAGTCATGTTCCCTGCTCTGACTCTTCTAACCAGGTGGTTGGATGACTAATACTCAGTGGCCGTGGTACTCTCCAGAGTGACTCACCCAGGACCTGCGCTGTGTTCATCCGCCATTAGACGAGGTCAGCACACATTTAGTCTGTCAACACTGAATTAGTGAATATAAACGGCACTTTGAATGGCCATTGCTCTGATATAATGGAGATGGTGGCCATTAAATGTCTGGGACCCTAGGCCTGGATTACATTTGTCTTCCTGCTGATTCACAGAGCATAATAACCCTATGTTGTTCTATTGTATTACATGTGATGTAATAGAGTTCAGTCTGGTTCAATTTAATTAGGCTAACTGGACGTTTAACACGCAAAAAGTGCAAGTGTTAGAACAAAGTTTCATCATCCAGACCAATATGTCTCTACACTCACTGAACGGATAGCTATTAATAAAACGTCAGTCTGGGTCATGCCATCTTCCTCCTTCAGCTGCTTTTTGGGGGATTCCCTGCTGCTTCCAGGCCAGCTGGGGGATGTAATCCCTGCAGCGAGGACTCGGTTGGCCCCAGGGCCTCCACACAGCTGTCAGTGACTGATAAACCTCTACAAGGAGGTGCCCAGACATCCTTCTCAGATGCCTGAACCACTTCAACTGGCTTCTCTAACTTCTCACCCAGGCTTAGACAGAAAACCCAACCACTCAATGCAGGCTACAGTAACACAGCACAATGGGTAACAGGATAAGTGACACAATAGCCTCCTAACTTCAGTGTTTTAAATATTGTTAAAATGTTGTCAAGTTAGAATTTAGGTATAACAATCTGAAGCATATTACAGTCAGAGAGAGATTTCAGCAGGAAGCCTCAGCCTACAACCGTGAAAAGAGAGCACCACAAACTAATGTTACTGCAACATCACTGAAGCCCAGCAGGTTCAAATACACATCTCATATTTGTGTCACAGTGGATTTGAACCTGGCTCACTGGCTGCAGAAGTGAATCAGACCCTTGCAGCACTGCATCCAACGGACAAACGGTAACATGGACACAGAGGAACTCTCATGCTATACTAATAATGTGAACAACTGGACACAATTCAATATCTGCAGCAGTCAACATATTCTTTGTTTGTTATTATCTGGGTTTGGTTGGTATTCACTAAAAAGCTGAGGAGTCAGCTTTATGAAACAAAAGAGATAAGTGTGGGTGGGATGGATGCTGAATACTTTTCTGAATACTCAGTGTGAAGTCTGGAATTAAAAAAAATGTTAAAGAAATGAGGGTAAATATAATTTCTGTAGTTTCTTCTTGGCATTAAGCCAACAAGAAGATAAACAGAGACATGCAAAATAAAATGATAAGAGGGGGGCAAACTCAGGTATAAGAGAAGAGATCGCTCTGACAAACTTGCAGCACTAGATAATGTTATCACTGCTAAAAACCGACAGACATCCTGCAAGGTGTCCCTGTAGCTGCAAAATAAGCCCAAACCACCAGTCCTCCACCACCGTGCTTGACAGTGTGTATGAGGTGTTTCTGTGTTTGGTTTTCAGCAGACATGGTGGTGAGCATTAAGGCCAAACAACTCCACTTTGGTCTCATCTGTCCATAGGACATTGTTCCACAAGTGTTGTTCTTTGTTCAGATACAGACATAAGAGTCTTTCTCCTGGTAACCCTTCAAACAAACTGGACTTGTTTAGTCTTCTTCTAATTGTGCTGTCACATTAACACTGAGCATGCTTAGTGAGGTCTGTAGGCGCTGATATGTAGCTCTTGGGTTGCTGCTCTAACACTATTGTTTGTCTTTCTCTCTTGTCCTTGTGTTAACACATACCTGAATGTTCCAGAGCAGCAGTAACATCTGTTTTTATAGAGGTCTGTACACCTGCTGATGATCAATTCATCAAGGACTGATCATCAGCAGCACCTGCTGCAGCTCAACTAATTAACTCCTATGGAAGCAGTAAGGAGAAAATAAAAAATAAATAAAAAATAAAAAGTTATATGTTGTTTTTAATTTTTTGCTAATACTAACACCCACTACAAACAGATTTTTTAAAAAAAAAAACCATAAGGTCAAAAGACACGGGAACTAACTTATGAACATGACTGTAACACCTACAAAATGAATCAACAGCTGTTTATTTACATATAAAGCAAATAGAGAGTAACAGTAGTTTGTGTCCTCCTGATGACTCAAGTTCAATACTTATTTTCCTTTCAGCTCTGGTTTGTTTACCTCCAGCTCTCGAGGGAAATATCTGCCCCTTTAGCTGTTACAGGCGCTGCTGTCTTCTCTATCTAGCCACTGACTTTGTTTGTCTGCTGTTGTGGCTTTATGTGAGCTTTTTACTGCAAACAGCTGCTTCTGAAAATGGGACCTTTCATATTACACGATACTGAAGATCGTTTGTGTGGACTGACTAAGCTACTCAGTGGGATATTGATACTAAAATGTAGAAGCTAACTAATACGAATTCTGAAGAAAATGTGACACAATGATTTGGGTGAAGGACGCTGCATTCATCTACATTTTTTTTTTTAATTCCTGAAAACATTTAGTTAAATCACAAGCTCCACAAAGCATGTCTGATTTTAAACCCCACTGATCTGAATGTCCTGCTGTATGTGAGTTCTCACTTGGCTTATATATGTGTTATGATTAGCACTCGGAATTGGAGTTTGGAGAGAGAAAAAAATCACAGGATTTAGAAAATAGCCCCAGCAGTCTGTTAACTGGTTCATTTACATAGCTGATTTGTAGACTGATCATGATCCTGGAAGCCTCTCTAACACCAGTGCTGGCTGTGATCAGACTCTTCCATCAATCATTCACCTTTGCCCTCCTCTCTTTTACACTCATTCACTTCATATCTTTATCTCTGTCCTCGCCATCTTTATCTCTTTCTCTGCCTGATTTATTTCCCCCTCACCCTCTGCCTCACCCTCTTTGCTCTCACACTTATAACCCCCCCCCCCCCCCCCCCCCCCCCTACAGAACCAGCTGCTTCTCACACCTCTCTCTCACAAGACAGACCAAGATAGGCAGGAACTGAGAAGGAGAGAGACAGAGAAGGGAAGGCTGGTGACAGAAAGACAATCAGAGAGAGAAAACAAAGCTAACAGGAGGGGACCAGAGAAAGTGAGAAAGCTGCGAGCATGAGAAAAAAAAACGACGAGATGTGGATAATATCTGAGAAAAGGTTTGGGCGTCATTTCACCTCCTCTGTCGTTTCCTCACTCCAGGAGCACTAAGCTTTTGTTTCCCTTCCCGTTGCCATGGTAACTATTGGCAATTTTTACATCAGAGCCACATGCCCTGCTGACCGACAGCTAGCTACAACCCGAGGCACTCGCCTACACTCACAGGCACATGCATACACAAAAGCCAGATTGCCCTGTTGACCAGCTGTTCGATTTAGAAAAGCCACACATCAGAAATTTATCACCATGTTGCTTTTCAGCATCTTCCACTCAGCTTCATCGCAACTTTATTAGCAAAACAGACATCTCAACACAGCATGGAAACACTGTCCTTCCATGTTCTTTTGCCATGATGTCACTAGAGGTAAAAAAATCCTAAACTCTTCATTAGGGTTTTTGTTGTGTCCTAATTGGTTAATTATTCTACACTAAATATGTCACACAGTTTTTGCGGCTTTTATGTGTCTATGTTTTCTTGCAAAAATCTGCGGGTGAATTTGTGTCATCTTTAAAATCACTTTTCAATGATTGCATTGTTTTTTAATGATCAGCCTTTGTCTACTTATCACTTTAACGTGGTCTTCGATACTCGTCTAAACATTGGAAAAATACTCATAAATCGTGCAGCACTCTGCAGGGCGCAGCATGCCATGGCTGATGCCAGATGGTCAAGACATCATCACTTTGGATCTGGCTCACATCCTATAGACTACAGCCTCCAGAGGAACACAGACAACAAACGAACCTCTCTGCGGGTCAGTTGGTTTTTGCTGAAATAGCCAGCATGGTGGACGTGACCTTAAAAGCACTTCTCAGACTTATTCTGATCTTCTTTTCTCTCCACACAGCAAAAAGAACCCCACAAATCTTATATGAGCTCAGCCTCCTCTGTCTCCCACTTCATCCCCCTCCTCCATCAGCGCTCCCTCTTGACTGTACCTCCACCCAGTTTCCATCCACTTCATGGAAGAGGACACAGAATGGGTCTGACTTGGAGGCAACATCTCGGTCCAGCAGGCTGGACGCAGTGACGGACAGCTCCACCCGAGTGATGCAGTGCTGAGGTCCGACACTGCGCGTCTGCCCATCGGAGGCCGAGCCCAGCGTGTAGGCCATGGTTGGAGGTCACAGCTAATCAACCTGAAGGAGAAAAGACAGGGAGATATCAGCCTCATGATGATTTAAAATAATCAAATGTGCTATTGAAAGGGGCAACACCAGTGATATCACCGCAGTGGCATCAGTTTAATTTATTAAATTTATTAACTAGAAATACCAAAGAAGCCACACGTTTGGCAATTCCAATTCTCAGTCAGCTCTATGAGATCGTCACCTGGAATGGTTCTCTAGCAGTAGCAATTATAAAGCCCGAAGGTGGGTTTTGGGTCTTGCTGAAAAACAAAGGATGGTCCCACTAACCACAAGCCAGATGGGATGGCATGATGTCACTGCAGAATGGCTGTGGCAGCCATGTTGGTTATGTGTGCCTTAGATTTTGAATAAATCACCAGCAATGTCACCAGCAAAGCACCCCTGTACCATCACACCTCCTCCTCCCGCTTCACAGTGGGAGCCACACATGTAAAAACCATCTACCGTCTCACACAGACATGGCGAGTGGAATCAAAACCCTCAAATTTGGACTCATCGGACCAAAGTACAGATTTTTCACTTGTCTAATGTTTATTCTTGTGTGTTTTTTTGCCCCGGCAAATGTCTTTTTTCCTCAGTAGTGACCCTGAGGTCTGGTCCACACAGTCTCCTCTGAACAGTGGTGTGGGTGTCCTGATCGGAGTATGCCTACTGTTCATTTGGGGTTTCTGATGCTGGTAGCTCCAATGAACTATGGTACAGAGGTACCTCTTGGCCTTCATTTCCTGGTGTTGTCCTCCCAAAAGGCAGTTTCATCAGAGCATTTGATGGTTTTGGCTACTGCATGCGAGGGTACACTGAAGTTCCTGAAACTGTCCAGCTACCTGATCTCTATAACTTGAAATAATGATGGCCTGTCAGTTGAGTGGTTCCATAATATGGATTTGAACAGGAGTTGAATAGGGCTATTCACAGTGTGTACCAGCCGTTCTGCTGCACAACACAACTGGTATTGATGTTGTCAAACACATTAGGAAGAAGAAATTTCATAAAGCATGTCTGTTCATTTTAAACCACTCCAGGAGACTATATAATGAGGCTGAGTGAGTCTGAATATATCAAAGCAAAATAATGTAAAATATAAAACATATTACACATGTACATATTGTATTTATTGTTCTTTTTGACTGTGATGGACTGGTGACCTGTCCAGGGTGTACCCCGCCTCTCACCCGTAGATAGCTGGAATAGGCCTCAGCCCCCTGTGACCCTGCACTGCAGGACAATACAGGTTCAGATGATGGATGAATGAATGGATGTTCTTTTTGATGTATGCTGCTGGTACTACAACCCAATTTCCCTACGGGGAATAATAAAGTAATTCATTCCATATGTGTTCCTTCACAGTTTCGATGTTTTCAGTATTAATCTATAATGTAGAAAATATTACAAATGAAAAAAAAATTAATGAAATGATGTGTTCAAACATTTGAATGCTGAGTAAAAGTAAATAATCAATAAAATCCAATTGAAGTGAGTCACCTGTGGCTTCTGAGCTCACTGAGAGATCAGCTTAATCATACTAATGATTCTATTAGGTTAAATATAACCTGAGTAACAGGGAAACACAGGCGTAAACCGTAGACAACCTCTAGTGGCTGTGCTTCCATACTAAACATTACAAATACATACACACATGCAACGTGCTGAGAATGCATCGAAGCTCCAAAATGGAGATGGCCAAGAATACACATACACACACGTATCTGAGAAGTGTGTGAACATGCTGTCAGTAATAACTGTTTGTGTCTTTAATGACAGACAGACAAACAGACATTAAACCTGTGTTCACAAAGGTGGTTTTGTTCCCACAGCAGCGTGGATGCTGTCTGTTGCTAAGATACTAATGTGTCATAACCAGCATGCTCCTCCCGTTCAGCTCCTCTGTGATGTCACACTGGTAGTGGTAAAAAAAAAATACCACAGCAACATTTTCATTTATCCCCTTCATTGTCATTCAGCATGGGGAGAAAAGCTTGTTTTGACTGGAACCAAGTACTTTTTATTCACTCATTCATTGTTCATGGATTCATTCAATGGCTAACAGTGGACCCAGAGTAGCTGAGAAATGTCAACCTTTGCCTGTAATTGTGCTGTAACTATGCATGTGTTTCTATCAAGCATAAATATTAACAAAAATGTATTTTAGAGGATGAAGACAGAAATATAAAATCTGACTGTCTCTCACCTGCAACCTGGAAAGCGTGCAATAATGATACCGGCTCTGCAGCCCTGCTGTACTGACCCCGCTGAAGGCGTTCACACCCAGCAGTCACACACACCGAGTGCAGGAGGAGGAGGAGGAGAAGGGGTCAGCAGGGGACCTGACAGAGAGGGCAGGTAGTGACTGACTGACCAGGAAAACAGATCAAGTCTAAATGTTCCATCTGCCATATTGGTGCCAAAGGAGTGACTACAAACAGCAGTCATACAGCAGGACATGTGTATGATATTCATCTCGCACACAAGGTGTTCAGCACAATGTGACCCCCTTCGCACACCCTTCCTCTCTAACCAGCACACTGACTGACAGCACAGCAACTGTTAAACGTCCACAAACACAGGAGGAACAAAATGTGAAAACTGACTCACCGCTTACTTCAATGACGACCAACTTCTCACTCGACAATTATTTGCTGCGCGCAGTGAATAGAAGTTAAAAAAACAGCGCGGAGTGTTTTTTCTCTAAAGAGGAGGAGTAATAATAAGGTTGTCATTTTTTTAACCAATTTTCCCTAGAAGGCGCAACAGTGTGTGGAGGTAAGTCTTCATCCTCTCAGCATGGACGGAGCTCTCTGCGCCCGCTGATGGACCGAGCTGCGGCAAGCTAACAGCATTAGCTTCAGACCGGAAGTAAGTGATGTGCTTTCAGAATAAAAGCGTGACGATCAAGCACAGGTAAGGCACTTCCGTTACACACATATCACATGTAAAAGTAAATTGCTTTTGGCATTGTAGCGGCAATGTTCTAAACAGAAATAACAAAGCCACCTAGGCTGTGTGTGACAGGCTTTGTCTGACGCGTGTCCATCGTTGTTGCTGATTGAGAGAATCCAACAGGCGGCTCGGCTTCGTTCATTCGTTTAATTCAGTCTTTGTTCACTTACATGGAAGTCCATTTCTTAAATCTTTATAACGAAAAATTATGTGGTTGAAACACACGGTCAAAACAAATGGTTACAAACACGATCAAAATCTTTTTGGCGTGACGACCACACAGCCTTCCAAAACCATCTAATCCAAGTGCACCTGTGTGCTTTACCTAAATAAATTTGGCTCCACCCAAGGACAGATGGAGCGGCCGCCCACTGGTAATTTAACATAACGCCAATTTGCATCTAACTTAGGAAAATACTTATTCAAATTTATAAACCAAATTAAGGAAAAATACACAAAATAAATTATCCCCATTATGGCATCTACAGGCATCAATCACAGTGAGGTGTAAAACACATTAGCCAAAATCTACAGGTAGAGTAGTAAAATAAAATATAAATAGGCTAATTATAAATATTTGAATTATTCTCAACTTGTGTATTGTAATAGCTTTAGCTTTTTTATATAGAAATTATGATTACATTTGTGTTTGTATTGGCCTACTGTGTGATATTTTTGTATCATACACAGACAGGTCAGGTGTTATGATTAAAATAAATGAGTAAAGCAGCATTCATTAATCATTTACACCTGAGATTTACCAAATACTGAGAGTTTTGAGTGTGACTGTTTTTTTAGCTCTTCCTCTTACTCAGGTCGTTGAGTGCTGTTAGTGTGCATGTAGTAAGATCTGAAATGTAATGAAACTGCAGTGAACCGACACCACCACAAGAGGGCGCCAGATGAACATAAAAGAAAAAAGTTGTTCACTGATTTTTCAGCTGCTGCTGTAACCATCAGTCAGAGTGGGCTATAAAACACACATGGAGCAAGGAGCAGGGATAAAGGCTGATCTCATATATTTCATGAAGAATTCTGTAATCAAATGGATTGTTGATACCACCCAGTATCTGCAAGTGTAAAGATACATAGATAGATATAGTAGAGATATAGAAGATACATATATATATATATATATTAGCTTTGGGGATGTAGGTTGTGTTTGATTTTACTCTGGGAGAAGGCACACAAAAGGAAATCTGAACAATAAATGTTTTATTGGAACTTACACCTGGTCGAGCTGTAAGATTGTAAGATGCATTATTGTGTGTCTTTAGAATAAGAGAAATAACAGGAAGTCTAACCAAATATAGCTGTTTACATGAAGGTTAACACATCATGTTAACAAAACCAAAATACATTGCATAGACACTTCCTAAAGGTTCACAGATCACAACGAAACTGAATGAAAAATCAGAAAAATAGACACCATAAGGAATAAAAAAGCAAGGAACAGAAATGTAGCTCTTAGCATAAGTTCAATCAGGAAGACTCTTTTTCCCATCATTCACCATTTATCCCTATCCACTTCCTAATCTTTCTCCCTCTATCCCTCACTCCTCTGCTCCCCCTCTCTTCCGCTCTCTTAGTCAGGTGCTTAATAGAAAGCACCTCCCTCACCAATCAGCTGTCGCTTTCCGTCCCTCTCCTGACCAATCACAGCTTAGCGAAATTTAAAAGTCTCCATCTCCTCTCCAGCTTTCTTCTGATCGAACCCGGCAACCCTCCTCCACCCCAAGCACCACCAGATCCACGCCAGTAAGGCCTCCTATTTCCTGCCCTCCAGCTCTCCACCACCACCAGGTCTAGACCCCGGGGGGGATCTTCTGATCCAGCAGCCTCTCCTTTTGCGGTTCCCCCCCTTTTTGGATGTGGTCTTCACAACGGGGTCTAGGACGCCAATGCACATTCAAACTTTGTACTTAATAAATCTTTCTCATTCAGTTCGCTGAGTCTCTCATGATTGAACTGAAATCATCACTATCATATTTCAAGAACAATATAGTGCAACCTTTAATTTATGCAAAAAGTCAAATAATTGCATCTTTACTTACTCACAGCTCAGTGAATAACTTTAACAATAAAAAATAAAATCTTCTTTCTATTGTAACAGCAGAAATAAATACGAGCTTTGGATGGAGACCACAACCTGGGGTGACTATAAGAGCTGATAACTTTTCCTTCACTGTGAGTTTATGTTTGTATGTATGCTGTGTTGTGCATCATGTGGCCTCATTATTGTAAACACATTTCAGTGCAAAGTGACTCATTCTATCAGATTCTGCATACATAAACTACACACAATCAGCTCTGTGGACTGTATCTGTCTACTAACAATAACCTTGTCAGCATTTCACACACCTTTAACTGACAATCCTATTACTCCACTCCTTATACATAAATAATAAGCTTAAAAAACAGATGCCTTAATGTCCTATACTTCAATATGAAGTTTCATTTATAATATATCAAGAAACAATGTTGTAGCAGCACAAGAAACATTAGGTGGGTGAGAAATTTAGCCTCCTGTCTCTCTGTCTGAGGCTCTGGGCTTCACTCTCGGACACTTTGTTCCTCCACAACCTGAAGCACAGAGAGAGAAACTTTCATATTCAAGGCATTAGGGAGAGGGAGGGATACAGGTGTCTGTATGGGCCAAAATCTTACCTGATGACATGCAGGGCAGGGCAGGACCTTAAGGCTCTAAACAGGGCCTCGGCTCCCAAAGCACTCACATTGTTGGACTCCAGGCTAGAAAAAATAAATGTATAATGTCTAAAGTCCTGTATTATGTACTTTGTTGTCTACAACAACTTGCACACAATTTCCTACAGGTGCACTTGCAATAAAAAATATTTGTTTTTGCTGATTTCCAAATGAAAACCAGAAATAAAGCATTGCAAACCTTTTAAACATGTGGGTGTGTTTTTTTTAATTATCAAACTTACTCTATCCAGGTCAGCTTGTGACACAGAGGCAGAACTTTGGCCAGCTCCAGAGCCACTTCATCTCCACAGTTATTCCATCCCAAACTAAACAGAGAGAGAAATTCAAAGCTACAGTGTATAATGTTTGCTCTTTTTAGCTATGAACACAACTACACCAATACTGTTTACCTATATTTTTATATCTTACCTCACATCCTTTATGAGAGGACAACAAGCTAGACTGGCAACAACAGCATGTAGCTCTGAAGTGCCAACAGATGTAAGACTGAAAGACACAATAAGAGAAAGAAACAATCAGTAAATATAGTTATCCCTTAGGGCTCTAACTCTCTCAATAATAGGAGCACATAAGTCTTACTGAATCTTGTTGAGGTTCTTCATGCACATTATTGCATTGGACAGACTGACTGACCCCTTATTTCCAATATGGTTTTCTGAAAGACTAGATAAAACACACACACACACAAAGAGTGTAAATGTTTAGATAGCACAGTTAATGTCAGTAAGAACAGCCAAAAATGTGCCAGACTTACTCTAACACTTTGAGGTGTGTCAGTGATGGTAAAACAAGGGCGATTCTGGCAGCAGTGAGGTCACCCAGGTGGTTACTGCACAAACTGGAAGAAAGACAAAAACATTGTGCTGAAATGTACTCTCTCTTTCAAACCCACACACACATTGACTCGTTCATCATTAATAAACATAAAATATATAAAACATTTCCTGGTAGGGCTGAACGATCTATCGTTTTAGGCCGAAGACAACGGGATTTTGAGATCGTCAAAGCCACGTTTTTTTGCACTGCTCCTAACTGAATCAGGTTTTGTTTTGTCAAATGCTACGGCAGAAAACGAAAAGACAACGGAGGAACTGGTCCCTAAAACGAACTCCACCTTTATGTTCGGTGCTGTACGCGCCCACCTCTCTGAACACTACCAGCTCGTTATATTCAGGTTCGCTGCTGTTGTGCCGTCAGCAGCTCTTCTACACCTGTGTGTGTGTGCAGTGGGAGGGCCGCGTGTGTACATCAGATGCAGAGGCAACAGCTAATGACGTCACCAAAACAATAACGCAGGCATTTGATGAAGAGGCTCCATATGAAGACTCTAGTAAACGGTGGACAGAGCTGACAGCAGCAGCTCCATTTGTCCTTAGATATGATTCCCATTAAAGTTTGATCATTTGGTCTAAATCACATTGAACTTTAAGAGTTACTTAAGTCTCAATACTGTATTTATTGTTTAACCTTAGGAGGCTCACTTCAGTCTGTTTAAATGACTGTTGAATAATACTTTACAGAATTACATTAGTCTTCTTTTTAACCTATTTGAAATAAAACTTTATTTTGTTCTGTAATTGTTATTTAAATTTTCATGTTTATTGAAAACTAACACTGAGTGCACGTTATCAAAGTTTAGTTTTAGATCTACTGATAGTTTTTAAGAAGTGACAGAGTAGGCTACCTGAAGTCATTTACACAGAAACATGCAAATTAGTGTCAATGTTAAAACAAACTGTGATAAAATCGTGATCGTGATTTTATCATTAAAGAATCGTGATATAAAATTTTTGCCATATCGCCCACCCCTATTTCCTGGCTTAGCACACCATTTTACACCTTGCTTCTATGTGCAAGCAGCACATGTCAGCCGAGTGTATGATGATCAATGATCATTGTGTCCTTACTGAAGTTCCTCCAGCTGACTGCAGCTCCCTAAAGCCTCAAGCAGCTTCTCTCCTGATTGGTCACTGATGAGGTTTTTTGAAAGACTGCAGGATGATCAGACACAGATAACAATAAGCGGTGTTTGTTATGTGCAAATGTGTGATCTGATTGAAAAACCTGCCTATGCTGTCAGAAAGGTCAATTCAAGTCATTTATCTTACTGTAGTTCTGTCCACATAAGCATATTGCCTGGTGCCATCACATAACACAAAAAAAAATACGGGAATAACTGTGTCAAGTGAATGAAGATCTTTCAAAATGTATTTTCAATATTCAGAAGCTACTCCACACCATACTCCAAACTGTAAAAGCTGTGTTTTTTCAGGCTTGTAATGTGAACATAGCCACAGCTATCAGGAATTCATAAAGGAACTCACACTCAGTCAACACAACATGTAATAACTGACTGTCAGTTCCACACTGTGGTAAAGTTGCACTTGCTTAGAAAGTGATCTGTCTAATAAAATGACCTATGTGTTAAATTACACATAAGTAGAGGGACACTCTGACCTGGATGTCGTGTGTCTGTGCATAAACCCGAGCTAAGCAAACCTGATCTTCCTGAGCTCTTTCCAGACCGGAAGGATTCTGGTCAGTTCTTCAGTTCCTCTATCAGCCATCCCCCAGTTATTCAGCCTGAGAGAAAACATTGCTGATGACAAACCTGCTTTTTCCCGAGATAACATTTATTAATGCATCACACTTTCTGTATATAACTCACTCTATCTCCTCTATTTGTGTGAGTCCCTCCATAGCAGCGAGGAGAGCCACCATACTGTTGGCCTCTGACTGTCCCATTGTGGGGGCAATCTCATTCAGCCTGACACACACACGCACACAAATCACAATCTACTTCAGTGCCAAAATTATCAATATAAAGGTACCCCTTTAGGAGTGGACATCCTGTAGGTGACTGTCAGGACGAAAAAGATTAGTCATATTAAATAAATAAATATCTCATGTAATGAAGATTTATATCTGAGTCAATATGATACGTATTTCTATATATAAACACCACTGACATTTGCTGTCCCTGTTCTGATATTGCACCTTGCAAGTTGGCAGCACTTTACAGCTTAACACTTTAAGAGAACAAGGTAGGATAAATTATTTCTCTTAGGGGGAGGGAGGATTTTGGAATTAGGTCCTATAAATTTATGACAAGGTTCGAATGGACCTGATGACATGCTGGTATGAGGAGCTGCAGCAACAGTGGCTGCAATTTGATCAGTGAACTAGTATCTTTGGCAGGAACATCGAGGCAAGCTTCATGACATTGTAAATAGATTGGTATTTTGAATGTCGCTGGATATGTGTGACTAAACTGTGTTGATGTGGCTTCACATGCCAGGGACAGTTTTTCCGCTTACACACATGTAGTAATCCTGAAGACAGTGCGGTGAACAGCAAAATAGAGTTTAACTTTTTTAGCTTGCCACTTGGGTAGATCAAGTTTATAAAAATGTTTTTATAAGTAATATAATCTACTACAAAAATAATAAGCCACTACAAAAAATATTGCTACATGCTTTAGGATTAGATACATCAAGTTCTAATTAAACTGCCATAACGCTTTTCTTACCTGAGTCTGCGCATTAAGCTGATATTTCTTAGTGTTTGTGCCAGCTGCTTCTTGCTTTCTTCATTCAGCTGCACAGAATCCAGACTTGGGTCCAGAAAAGAAACATATGCAAACAGCAAAACATAGGCATTTTGTATATACACATGCAATTATACATACAGTAAATGGTCATGTCTTACCAAAGCTCCTCCAGAATAACACACTGCGCCAATGCTTCAATAAGCTGCAGCCCCCCAGCCATGGACCACACACAATGGGACAGACTATAGCAGAAAAGAAAAATAGCAATTGTAACATTCCTATACTTTTGGAATTTTTTACATATGATCAGGGGCATTATCTATCTATCAAAACTTATAATTTCACATACGGTACAATGAAAGAAAGGCTTACTTGAGTGATTGTAGACGAGGCAACAGTGTGGCCAACCTCTGAGCTGCTGGGTCACTAATGATATGACCTGACAAACTAGGAGGAGAGAGATAAGAACTGTTTCACACATTTATAGAGCTAAATTTAAATGTTTATAATTAGGACATAAAAAAGTAAAACGACATAGTATAGTATTGTTCATATCAAAAGAGGGGTTCAGATGTTAACCTGGACAAAACTGAATTAGTTCTGGCAACCCACAAAGCCCATTCCATGTGGACATTTTAATAGGAGTGCTACTCAGACTAAGTAAGGGAAATGTCTTGGTGTATTTGCTCACATTAAGCACTGAATAGATGTTGACTGCAGTAAGGCCTGTGATAACTTCTCAGCCACAGCCACGGATCTTTCTTTAGAGGCAAGACTGTGGGAGACACACAAGATTTTTGTCATGCAACACAGCAGTTTAAAACACCCACTGTTTAAAGTGTTGCATGTGAAAAAGCTCAAACCTGAGAGCAATGAGATTTGGCAACATTGGCACAAAAGAACAGAGACATTCAGCTCCTTCTACACCCAGACTGTTGAGGGCAAAACTGTGAGCAATGGAAACAGACATGATTAGTTTTTTTTACAGATAGCAGGACATTGTGTTACATTATATGCTGTGTGCATATAATGTTTTAAAATACATAAAATACAGGATACTAACTCCAGCTGTGTCAACTTTGGACATCTTTGGATGATGCTCCCTATGGAAGCAAGCTGGTACCCATCTACTGCACAGTCTACAAAACTGGAGAGGAGAGGAGAGGAGAGGAGGGGAGGGGAGAGGAGAGGAGGAGATGTGTTACTTGCAGGACAGATTCAACTGCAATAAACAGTGAAAAAGTACCCTATTTTCTCTGTGCCCATTGACTGAGCTGGATCAGTAGAGTCAGCACTGAAAAAACAAAACAAAAGACATTGTTGCATGCATTTTTATGGGTGTTTATTATGACTGGACAGTATACAGAAAAAAATACAGAAAAAAACATGCCTGCTAAACCTTTTGCAGATTTCAACTGCATCTTTTTCTAATACAGAATAACTTCATATTTACCTGAAAACGGTCAGTTCAGCAGACCTTAAATACAGGTGGAGTGTGTTGTGGTGAACCCTGCAAAATGAGTGTTACCAGTTGTATTAACAACACATGCACTGAAAATATTGATTTGACAGAGTTAGACAGAGAATTAATCAACAATATGAGGTGATGTGTCCTTATGTGTGTGTGCTGGATTGCATGCAATTTCATTTCTCACCTGATAGTTTGAATGTTTCTGTTAAGGTCCAGGCAGCGACACACTAAATGAACGGCTTTCTCAGCTGAGATCCAATCCTCCTCAATACTGACAAAACGACAGTGGAACACAGCTCAGTATTATAACAGCAGGTGAGCAACAGTGTCAATATTTAGTGTGACAGAAGATTATAACGGTGAAAATTACAATACATAGCATCTGCTGTATTTTTTCTCACCTGATGTCACATCCTCCCTGACTGCTGTTCAAGAGTTTCACAAAATCTTCAACCCACTCTGACTGCAGCAAATTGTTCTTTAATCTATAGAAAAGTAACAACAGGTGAGTGATTCCTAACTTTCAGAAAACAGATTTATACTATAATTAAAAAAGTTATTGCGCCTTTTTTTTATCATTAAAAAACAAAACAAAAACAAATCTTCTCATAGTGTGAAGTTGCAGAGAAGGTAAATTGCATATGGTACTTACTCTAGTTTTGCCAGGGGGGGGCAGCTGGACAGGATCTGTGCTAATCTGACCAGATGGTCACACTCCAGACTACTTTTTTTGACACTGGCAAAGAGGCAGAAAAATGTAAGTATAAAATAATATAATAATAAAACAGAGGTTTGTACTGCATGGCGTGCAATCATTGCACAAACACCTCTTTGTCACTTTCCTTCTACAATTAAATTCTAGGTTTTTTTTTTAATTTCCCCTTGGGGATCAATAAAGTATCTAGTATCTAGACAGTTGAGATGAAGGTTTTTGATATTTACGACTTTTGCCATTTCGTACAGTCATTTAGCTTTATTTTCCCTTCCTCACTGAGTTGCTTACATTTGTTTCAAATGAATGCCTTAACAGTGATTAAGGACTTTGCTCAAGATCCAGAAACCCTGATACTCTTGTCATTTTAAATTTCAGTCCTACCTCAGAGTTTTTTCACAAACATCATTTTGCATGAACCAGATGAGACACCTCACTTCATCTCCATGCTTTTCTTGTCCTAAACTACCATCAGAAAGAGTTCATTGATAGGAGACAAGGATGAGTAAACGTCCCTTCATGCATTCATCATGAATTCAGACACACTTACCTGACTTCTACACCAGAGACACTTGTACAGGAACACAGAGTGCTGGATAAATTCAACAGCCCCTGCTTACTCAGCTGACTGTTACTGAGACTGTTGGGGAAGAAACATCAAAAATCTGATATAACCAAATTACACAAGCCACTTTCCAAACACTACATGTGAGATGTCTTTTAGTTCAGTGTACAACATGTTTTATTGCGTTCTATATGACATCTATGGTACATCCTAAAAAAGCAGCTACAAAGGTGAGCCATTAGGAAAGATGTATCTTACTTGATATAGTTGCTGATGTTAAGCTTTGGTAGAAAATCCACCAAATGCTTCACTCCTTCATCCTCAAGTTGGCTATTTGACAAACTGCAGTTAGAAGAAAGAGAATGTAAGTGTGCACACACTCCACAACACTTTAGAAAGAGAGCAGTGCAGTTTTGTTTGTAAGATTGTGTTTGTGTGTCACATACTCCAGATAAGACAGACAGGGAACCTGCTGCAGGATCTCAAGAAGTCTCTCCATGTTGTCACCATTCAGGCAAAAATGAGTTAATCTGTCAAGAGACATAAATAAAGACATGCAGTACTAAGCTCATTGAGTTTTTCCCACTAATATTCTTACACTCAGTTAGGAAAATGTACATACTTCCTTTTTCTCTGATAATGATATTTTACATTCATATGACTTATGTATGTGCATAAACTGGGTTTTGGTTTCATTAAAAAAATGGAAATTTGATGACATTTTCAGTTGTGGCTGACAGCATCTCATTCCTGCTGGCTTATGATAATTTCAATACTAAACAAATTGGTTGCAGGTTAAAATAGAAAAACAGACATGCAAAACCTGTTGTTGTGTGTGAACACTGAATGCAGATATGGCTAATATACTGTGCAGTCTGACTAATAGGAAGGCCCCTGTTGGTAATCACACACCTGCAGCTCACTTGATCTGATTTTTCCTCCTGAAAATTGATAATGGATTCACACTCAGGCCTGAAAAAGAGTACAAATCAGCAACACGTGAAGACAAAATTCTCTAAGGGGACAATAAACCAACTAACTAACATCATCAGTTACAGTCATATTAAGTGACAAAAATTTGAGTTAAAACCAACAAGACAGCTGCTGTACCTGAGCTCCAGTGATGTGACTTGATTATCAATCAAACAACTGATCAATATCAGTGCATCTGTTGTTGATGTGATACTGTAGCTGAGACTGAAGAACAAAGAATAGGATTAAGAAAATTAAGCTCATCAGATCACAGTGGGTATTGATCTATATCAATCGAAAAAACTTACTTGAGTCTCTGCAATGATGTCATCTTTGCCAACACTTTGAGCAGATTCTTGATGGACCTGTCTGTCAATGAGCTGTGACAGAACCTGGCATGACACACACACACACAGCATTACAAAATAATATGTAAATACTGTATATAGATAGAATAGAATAGAATATATATATAGTATAAGTATATAACATTAACGCTTACTCTAACTCCAAATGGGAGCAACACTTGATCAATTTTTCACATACATCGGTTATATGTGATGGTTGAAGGCTGCTGTTGGTCATTCTACAAAATAAAGCAGAGTAATTCTTTTGTATTTAAACTGTGTTTTGTAGAAAGGTGAAGCATGTAAAATATGTATCAGCTTACTGCACCTAAATGTCTTTAGCCTTTGCTTGTCATCACTGAAAAAAGAAGTGAAGCACATTAACAAGCAAATGATTATGTAGTGGTATTCAGATGTGTGAAGGTTTTTAATTAAGCTTCCACCTTTTATTGCAGAACTTTAGAATCACCTGGTCTTTGCCTCCATCACTGAGAAACCAAAAGACACCAACATATTTTACAGCCAGTTGTAGTAATGACAGTATATCCCCTTTATAAATTCTATCACATAGCTAATATTTTTTCACGATGTATAAATCAGCTGTTCAGCAGCTGCCACAGACACCTGTTCCTGCTGTAATTATAATATTTTAAACAAACAATACCTGATGGTAATCTGTGTTAGGTTGTTATGGGAGCATAAAGCACCAGCCAGCATCACTGCTCCTTCCATGCTGATGTCATTGTTACTGGCACTAGAAAACACACACAAAAGACAATGAACAAGGAGAAAGACTTTGTTGTGTTCAAAGAAGTTATCTATCCTGAACAGGGTAGATGTAGAGGCCGCCAGGGTAACTATAAGCAGTTAGGAACCTGTTGGGTAAGAAAGATCCAGCCCCTATCAAATTACAATAACACAATAACAAAGGCGATGCCATTAACATCTGCCAACAGCATAACCTTCACAGTCCCTGTACACACATTGATATGAAGATGTTGTTAATTGTTGTTATTAATGAATAATTGTACATTGTGAATGTGTGCCTTACTTAATTTCCTGGATGTTGTTAAGATGAGGCAGGATGTCCAGCAGCTTTCTCAGACCTTTGTTTCCTAAAAAGTTACTGGACAAACTGAAAATGAATTTAGTTACTGTCAGATACACAAAAGAATTATACAGTACATACAGAACATTTAGAAGAGATACAAAAAAATCACACACTGGTGAGGGAAATATAAACCAACATAAAATTATTAAAGCATAGGTTTATTCATCTTTTTGTTGATAGTTTAGTTTCAGATTGCTAGGTGCTTGAAAATGATGTACATTTAGAAAAAAAATCTAATTATATATATATATATATACAGTAGCATAGAGTTTTTACTGCTCAATAAATTTAAAGAATGTGTGTGTTTTTGATTGTGTCTGTAGGTTTCTGTTTTTGTGCATCTTACTCCAGCAGAGTGAGATCAGAGGAGGTTCCCAAACTTCTCCACACTCTGTCCAGGTTTGCCGGGACCAGATTACAGCAGCTGAGACTGACAGAGGTGACAGCTTAGTCATTATTTGAAGATTATTACCAAACTTAAACCATTTTCTCTTTCTAACTGATCTCCCATTGGTTACCAGTTTCAATTTCAACAATATCCTGTTGCATCGGAAAACTGTTTCATTATGGTTGTGGCAATGACTTAATACAAACCAGAGTGTTTTTGATCTTTCATTTGCAGGTTTTTCATTCCCTCCAGAAAACACAATAGACGCCTGGGCAGGACTCTGTAGTCTAAAGCATAAAGAACCAGCTAGTCAGTAGTTGTAAGTACATGATAAGAATGAGGCATGTAGCATTTATTTGTACAATATGTGTTTGTACCTCACATGGAGCTCCCTCACAGGAGGACAATCACATAACAGAGCAGTCAGAATCACTAGACGGTCCACTGACGAGCAGATGTCATTCACACTGAGGAATAACAGTGCTGTTTAGTTCAAGGCAGCACACTGTTGTTTACCTCTCTATAAATCATGTGATCATTTTTCTCTTACATTATCTTTTCAGTGATGTTCATCTTTGGCAGAAACAGAGTCAGTGTCCTTAAGGTTTCTTCATCCCACTGGCCTCCAGATAGACTAAAGTGCACACAAACAGCACAACACATAATGTCACTGACATTTGATTAGCAGATAACTACAAATTGCCTAAACTGATTAATATACCAGAACACATGTAGAGGATGCTGATTGCTGATTGTTGATGCCGATTTACATAAAAAATCTGACCTCATGTAATCTTTTATTTACTAATATATTCAAGTTATCTGTGGATGCTCTCATTCATCCAGGTCATAGTAATTTCCAAGAGTTTAAATCGAGACAACTGGACTCAAGGATTGTTTTTGAAGACATTTTGCCACTCCCCCAAGTGGCTTCTTCAGTTCGACTAGCTGAAGAAGCTGAACTGAAGAAGTGCAGAACTGAAGAAGCCACTTGGGGGAGTGGCAAAACGTCTTCAAAAAACAATCCTTGAGTCCAGTTGTCTCGATTTAAACTCTTGGAAATGACTATGACCTACCAAAAATGAAACTTACAACACATTAGGGTTACATGAGCACATTAATGCGTCATATATATATATATATATATATATATATATATATATATATATATATATATATATATATATATATATATATATATATATATGTATATATATATATATATATATGTATAATATATGTATATATATTCAAGTTGCATTAATGTGCTCATGTAACCCTAATGTGTTGTAAGTTTCATTTTTGGTATAATCCTAATAAAACTAAAGGTAAATTCTTGCAGAGATATTGTAAAAGCTTTATTGCTTGCGTGACATGCCAGGCCTGGCCTGCAGGTTTGTTTTGTTCTCTCTCTCTCTCTCTCTCTCCTCCTTCCCCTTTCTTTTCAGTTACAGGTAGCAATGAACAAAGTGGGTCCAGCTGTGTGGACGAGTGGCTGCTCTGCTGTGGAGGAATCAGGCCAATCACCCCAGTTTATTGGTTGATTGTTTCATTGTAGTTTTTGTTCAGCCATTTGTAGATCATTTAGAGAGGATTGTTCTTTTGTTTGGTGTATTCAGAGAAGCTGTAGTCAGACCGGGTTTTGTGTTATTGCTTTCATTTATTTGGCACAACCTCCAGTTCCTCCCTTCCATTTACTACAGGTGTTTTGCTGCAAGGCAATCAAACTCTTGTTATTAATTTGATTGCTGCAAGGCAATCAAACTCTTGTTATTAATTTGATTGCTGCAAGGCAATCAAACTCTTGTTCTTCTCTTTTTAGTTTTAGTTAGTCTCTTCTTTCTCCTTCTTCTTTCTTATTCTTCCGTAAGTTTTTTGGCACAGCGTATCTTCAGCATACATTCACCGATTGCAGCCATTCAACTATCAAAATGTTCATCTCATAGAGGACATTCCGTCAACTTCAAGTTTTTTTTCAAAAAAATATAATTTTTCAAATATTAAGCATTTTCTGCATTATTTTTAACATGGGAGTCTATGGAGGAGCCTTCAAAACCACCTTCAACTTTGACATGTTACTAGTTCCATATGCTTTCAGCTACAGAAACCGTTCGACCATCATTCTGTTCAGCTCTTCAAGGGCTATTTAACTTCAAATATTTTTTGTTTTCAAAATATTAATAAAAATTCAAAAGCCATTTAACATTGAAGTTTATGAGAGAACCCTTCAACGAGGGTCATCTGCCAAATGTATCTCCTGCTACAAATTTCACGCTACAGACTCCATTTTAGTCTTAAAATGCTCACGAGATGCATCAAACTTGTATTCAGAATTTTCTAATTCTGAATAATTTCAGCACAAAAGGCTCTCAAAGTTGGAGTGGTTTTTGAGGTCTCCTCTGAGTTTAACATTAGTGTGTATTGCGTGGAATGCTCAAAGGCAGAGTGGATGATGTCATCACTCAGAGTGGAGAGAGGCTGAGGAGATGCCTAAAAAAAATCTCTCTAACCTGCGCTCAGGCCTGCACCGTCCATCTAACTGGGATAATTTTCCCAATTTTTTTTAATCAGTGCGAAGGAACACTCGTTAGCTTTCTGGCAGTGTGAATCTTTTAACTGAACACCAAACCATTTATAGCCAGCTGTTCGGGGAGAGTGCCGGTCATTCTTCCTTTAAGACATAATGTAAAACCAAAAACAGAGAAACAGAGCAGCCATATTTTCTAACTTGCCACCATCTCCAAATCATATCATAGACATAAAAATTATACTGTGTTGTAGAGCATCTTCTTGTGATTCTCACGGCATCCTTATTTTTTGTCTGAAGGCTTCGGTTTGGACAAAAATAGAAGTTGTTCGGAGGGTGCAACCCCCATTAAAATACATGGAATCTGCTGTGAGAGGAGTGAAAGGAGAATCACACAGGTGTCTTAATTAGGGCTTAATTAGGCAGGCAGGGCTATTACCATGGTGACAGGCTGACACACAGGAAGCATACAAAGCAGCCATATTTGTAGTCTTTATAACACTTTAAGCATTATATCTGTCATATTGATCATCCTTCAGCTGTATACTACTTTTCCACATTCAAATCACACAGCCTGAGCTTCTTATAGTCTTATGGTATTATTCCAGCCTCAGACCTTTCATATGGTATATTCACAGGCTACTCTTTAAGGTCATGACTTCATACTGTTCTTGTCTTCAGCTGTTTCTCTTTCATATCTTCCTAATATTCAAACATTTTCTACTTTTCAAAATAAGAGCTTCATCTTTTCAAATTCTTAACCGTGTTTCAGCAAATTAAACTCAGATTGCAGATTCTCCAGCAATTCAGAGCAATCCTTTACATCAGCATTCAAAGCAATGCTTCAGCTGCGGCAATCAAACTTGCATTTTCTTCAGGAAATGCTTTTCTAGTTATTATTATTATTATTATTATTATTATTATTACTTTATATCTCAGCAAAATACCGGAAACAGTCCCACCGAAGGATAAATATCTATTGAAAATACTTTTGGCAAGCCAAAATGGTTACAAATAGACCCTCCAACATTGGACCAGTGGCACAGGATCCTTAGTGAAATTTATTGTATGGAGAGACTTACTTTCGTCTTAAGACTTGAGTTGGTGAAGTGTACTGAACGCTGGGTAAAATGGACAGTGTATGCACCTTAAATAACATGACGTAAGGCCAGGATGTATGTAAAAGAATCCCATGATTGTAAATATGACACACATGATGTACCCATGTTCATTGTTTATGTATGAAAATAAACTCATAAAGATAAAGTTAGAAAAAAAACTCTATAATCAAATTGTATCATCATCCACCTGCATGGGCTATATACTCTCTATAGTCTCCAGATATGTTCTTTGTTGAGTCTTGCTGGAGATACTGAACAGAAATGAATTTGTATTATTATAGGTAACCTCTGATTGCACTTGTTTTTTCCCCCCAGATATTTACCTAACAATATCATTCAATATAGTTTCACAGAAGAAGAAACAAGTTTTTTTGTATGCTGTTCAATATCACATTCCTCTGTTGTGGTATGCTATTGCTTCAGTCTTGAATGGAGAGTTTTTGTTTTCTGTTTAGAGGTTTACTTACTTCAGGACTGAAAGAGCAGGACACCGAGTCAATGACTTGCCAACTTTTTGCACCTCAGACTTGGTCAATTTCTGGTTCAACAAGCTAAAAAAAATGATAGCATAATACTATGAATATTGAAGTTAAAATGTGCCATATATCAACAATTAAAAATATTTTTAGATTAGTTTTAATTCAATGTGCCCATGAACTAAACAACAAAAAAGAAAATTTCTGAGGCTTATGATTTAAAATGTGAAAGTACATGCATGTTTTGATAACGGCTCATCTCCATAAACGATGGAACAAAGTTCCTCCAGCAAACTAGAAATCATCATATGTTTGATAAAGCCATCAACAGAAAAGATATAGTTTAATCTTTTACCTGATTGTTGGTCCAGGCTTAGGTTTATTGCTGCAGAGAGGAATTAATAAAAGAATTCAGAATATCCCCCTTTGATCACATTATTGTTTTATTTGTGTTATCTGCTCATAAAAACTCACCTGTTTGTATTTCGGGAGTTTCGGGAGAACGTAATTTTAACTTCTTTCATCCCACTATAAAGGCAAAGACAACAACAACAAACAAGTTTAACAGTGCTTACTTGTCTGTACACTTATTATTTTTAAATTATTAATTTCAGAGTCAAATTTGCTATAAAAAAATGTTCTCAAATGTGTTGAATTGTTGAAAATGAGACATCATGCACAACCAGGCCCCATGCCTTTTGCATAACTGTGTATGTCTGTGTAGTCGTACTCTGCATGAACATGGCAGATCTTTGAACATGAGGATGTTTTCTCAAGGAGACAGACCACTGCTTTCAGGGAGGTGTTATTTCGTCCCATCCTACACACACACACACACACAGTGTCAAAGAACGAACACAAAGAACCTCTGCTCTTAAAAGCAGTGACATATGAGCTGTTAAGAAAAAGGAACTTACATCACAGATTCCAGCTTTTGTAGTTTAGGAAAAATTTCAACTATGTGTCTGATTCCTTCATCTCTCAGATTGTTGTCATTTAGACTGAAACACAGCCAAAGGTAGCAGAGAGTCAGCCCTAGGACTATCCAATATACATTATTTTACCGTTACTCTGTATGTAGTTTAGTTAGTCTGTCGCTAGTTTCCAGAGAAGATGCCCGTATCACACATACACTGCTTAAATTTATCTGTGAAATTAATATTGTACATGAAGAACAGATTGTATACTTGATATCAGTGATGCCTGGACAGCTCTGTAGACCAGAAGCCAAACTCGCTGCTCCTGCAGCAGTCAGACTGGCACTGCAAAACCTTAAGAAGATCAAATCAGTCCATCAAAGCACTGTTATGAAAAGACTGCTGCTAATACATTCTTTACAGTGTGAAGCAAAAACTGAAACCTACTCAAGTTTTCTCAGGGCTGTGAACTCTGGCAAAACAGTAGACAGCTTCTCTGCAAACTTATCACCATACTTCCGGCCACGAAAACTGGGAACACATAGTGAATAAGAGGGAAGTTTGTATTATTTCCAATGAAACAAGCCAACAGAAAGAAACTGAGGCACATATATCAATGCACAAACAGAAAGGTCACTGAACACAATGGCTTATAATCAATCAAAGGCATAAAACATATGACACAGCCATCTTGGATACAAAAAAGGCAAAAAGGAATCCCTGTGGATCTGCTGATAAGACCTGCTAATGGCATGCACTTGTCAATATATAGTAAACAACAGCCCACCAGTCTGCCTCACCAAAATTATTAATGTTTGATGTTTCTATTAATTTCTGTTAACTAATGTATCCATTGAAGGAGCCAGTTGTCTACAATTTGCACATAAGTCCAAACTAGAGAGCAGCCATGCACAGCAGGTCAGTTTTACAGTATGACAGGTGGCCAGGCAGCTCAGGAATGTCAAAGGCAACACTGTGGCTCTTTCCGAAGCGACTTGTCGCTGTTACCGTGCAACTTATGTTCTCTCTTAAGGTCCAGGGCCAAACACATGCTTTCAGATTCTTGACAGCTTAACACCATCAACCTTAGTATTCCAATTACAGTGCACCACACCTCTGACCACAAAAATAGTTCTGTGCCCCATTTTTTAATTAAATATCATATGTACAACAACTATAGCTTGTATGCATATATGTGCTGATGCTTTTGTTATGGTCTGTGTCCACCCACCTGAGGTATTGAATGTTTTGACACCTGCAGAGATCATCTAAACACTCCAGCTCCATTGAGCATGCTCCAAAGTCTAAACCAGTGCCATTACCTCCTGAGTTAACTACAAAAGCTAAAGCATCAATGTCATTTGGTAATAGCCAGATATTGCGCAGCTCCAGGATAGGTCTTGCACCCATAACCTGTTTGGCCAATTCATTGTTCTGGCTTTCCTGGACACAGTGGCAAAGTTCCAGTATCTAAAAAAGAAGGACCAGTAAGAAAGATGCAAAAAAAATACAAAATCAGGTTTTACAACTAGAAATTTTTTAATTCTACCTTTGGTCCAGTCAATGTGTTGCTGAGACACAGTTTATTCAGCAATTTCAGAATAAGAGCTTGTCGTTTCTGCACCCAGCTTTGGACTCCTGTTTCCCCATTAGCTTTGGCTAGTTGAGTCAGAACATGAGTGCAATGTGGAGAAGCCAGACCACAAACATACAGGTACAAGGAGTCAGTGAAAACAGTCTTCTGGTCTGATTTGGTTGTCCATCGAGTTTTCAGGCTGAATCTATCAGAATAACCAGAAAAAGAAAGGAGTAAAGTCAACAGCTTAGAGAGCTAAATTATCTGTTTGAGGTTTATATGAAGGGTTCAAATGGAGTCTATGATGCTTTCACACCTCTACAAAGACATCAATCTTTATCAGGGATTAAGAGAAGAAGTGAAAGGAGGCAATTTGTAAATTAAAAGGCAGAGCTTAGGATGTGTGGGCTCTGACCAAATTTAACCTCTTGTTTTATACCACTTTATGACAAAAACAAGAAATTAATGGTAGAAAGGAGCAGCACACTTTTTTCCACAGCCGACATTTTGACTTAAAAGAGCACAGGTATAATTAATACCTTTTCTTTTTTAATGAGGTGCCCTAATAGTGAGATAGCATGCACAAAAGCAGAACTGAATCTTACCTAATCAAAACGCAGCTGTCATTTGTGTGTTTTGCACACTGTGACATGGTGAAAATGTTATACAAAAAAACCACATCCACTAATAATAAATACCAGGCAGAGTTAAAGAAAGTAATAACATGTAAACTGCATGATGTAGCAATGCACAAGCTGTCTCCTAGTGCTTGGGGGTTGCCTCCTGTTGTGTCATGTCTGTGGTGGCATTTCTCACTTTCATTGCCCTCCCTCCTCTTAGACTGCACATGCATCAGTATATTTCTAAACCTCCTTTTAGGGAGTAAGGTTTAAGCATGTGTACCTTGCAGTGTGCTCACCTTACACAGCTCACATTTCTGTCACGGCAGGGTGGTATTCCTTTAAATGGTTACATTCTGTGGCACTCTTTCATACCTTTAATCAAATGTGTGTGCTAATGCGTATAGGTTTCAACACTTAAATGTAATATTTACTACTTTGTTACATATGACATGTTTTTTAGGTTAAGTAAGATTAGGTTACGGACATCTATTTTGGTAGCAGTCTGCATGATATATAAAATTGGTGGTAACTTGACCTTAGAGTCTTTCTGTTTAGTAGTTTTGGAACAAGCATAAAAAGGGGGAGGAAACTGTGAACGGATGGAGTCTCATTCAGCTAAGAGAGGTGTTGGCATTCTGATGATTTGGTTATATGTTGTACAGTAAAAATAGCTTTCAGCACATCAGTGAGATGATTTCATGAAATACTCAATTATGTGATTATGTAAAAGTAAAAATAAGCTAATCAAGACTTTTTGCAATAATTCTGAAGTTTTTGATTTTTGTTTAAAACTGTTAATTCTTTTAAGTCTCTGTTCCTTACATAAAAACATGGTCACAAGAATGACGTGGACAGACACATGGACAACTCACAAACAACAGCTGTCACAGTACGGTACATTGGTCAGAGCAGCTGCAGTTACACATGTCTTGACTGCAGTCTTCTAAGAAGATATAAATCCTCTTCCATTTAAGTTTTATTTGGCTTTCTTAAATACAGTTTCTTACCCCTTCTTAAGCTGCATGTCGCTAACGTCTTTGCTGGTCATGACTCGAAGTGCAGCCAAAAACTCCTGCACTGTCAGATGAATGAAGCAGTAGGCGTTGACAAGCATTCCATCCTGATGTCGGAGCTCCACCTACCAGGAAGAGAAGGATGTGTGTATGTTACTTGTAATGTCTTGAACAACAATTATAAATAAATGTTGAGGCCTGATGTTTATGTTTGATAATGAGCTACAACAGCTAAGTGTACATAAATTTGAGTTTTTGAGTTTTTAACATTTGGGTTTTAAAGTTAAAATCAAGCTCAGATTCATTTGAAGAAGTCAAAAATTAACTTCTCAAGCAATTTTCTCATCAACTTTCTGCACTCACATAACTCAGCTAACAAATATCATCATTATCGTTATCATCATCATAACACTCATCTGATCTCTTCTGCTATATAAACACAAATGTGTGCATAGTTAATATTTATCAAAATATCCGGCTGCTGTTTTCTGCTATAAGCTTTTTACTGTCCATCCTTGGTTTTCCTTGTCACGTTAGTATGTTTGTATGTTTCATAGTTTATTTTGCCCTAGTTTGGTTATTTCCGTTTGATTTTGAAAGTCTGTTGTCTATGTGTATCTCTGTGTGTTTTACTTCCTCTTGTGTTTCCTCCTATTTGTGATTACCTGCTCCTCCCTGATTGTGCTCCCCTTTGTCTTTGTCAGGTCATCTGTGATGCTACTGTGTGTGTTTTCATTTTTTTTCTTCTTTTTTTTGTATTTAGTGTTTTTTGTATTTGTTTGTTTATGGTCCTCTCTGAACTATATAATGACATTTATTATCAAACCACACGAACTACTGCTCTGGCCATTGGAGTAAAGAAATTACAAGTGCAGCAATGCTTAGAATGGCTAGCAAAATTACAACCTTGCAGTTTGACACAAAATAGTTGGTATGAAGGAAAGCATTTACATCAAAATTTCCAATTTACATTTTTAATGCAGAGAGTGTTCTAAACTATTAGGCCTGCACAATAAACTGACCCAGTATGTTTACAGATATGCGTGTTTTTATAACCATGTCTGACCTGGGAGAAGAGTCCAGTCCTGATGGAAAACTTTAAGACGTCCTGTGGGATTTCTTCTTCCACAAAAAGGATCTTGCTGTCCTCTAAACCTCTCCAAGCCAGCCGACTGAGCTCACGCAGCTCAGAGTGATGCTGACTCAGACAGGTCAGCATGCAAGCAGTACTGCACAGGCAGATGGAGAACAAATAAGTTAATTTGTACAAGTTTATCACTTCACTATATTACACATGTGTTTACAAGTGTACCTTTGAGTAAATTTAGTGGTTTTTGCCTTGTCATCACTTTCTCCGTGGTCAGGGTCACGACTAAGCATAGCAGCGAGGACTGTAAGGTAGACTTGTGTAAGGGTGACGGGGACTGCTAGGTATGTCCTGGCAGGTACATGGGCTTTGCCATTGGTTCCACTCAGTATTTCACAGTTTTCTGTTTCAGTTCTTTGTTCTTCTCTTTGTGTATCACCCTCACTGTCTTCCTCTTCTTTTCCTTCATCAGGTCCTCTTTGCATTCCTCCTGCATCTCTCCCTTCCAGTAGTAAATACTCCAGACACGTGCAGCAAATGCTGCAGAGGGCAGGGAGGGAGGACATGGCTAGAAGGTGTCGACTGGAATGGAGAAGATCCACTGCCTGCTGTCCAAGAACTGTGTTTGCTGAGTGACCTAGGTAATTGAGACATAAACATTTAAGAGCACATATGTTTAACTGGTGTTTTCACATTCCTTAAATAGAGTGTGTCCATGTTCAGGCTAAACTTGTTTGACATCTTCCTTACTTTCCTGCTAGTTTTGTCTTACCTTCCAAAAATCCTGTATTTGCACTGCAAGTTTAGCAATCTTACATAACCCCTCAGCTGGGTTTAGTTCAGCTTTAAGGCTGTTCCATACTCCACAAGAACAGAGAACTTGCTCCACGGGTGGTAAGAGTAAAAACAAAAAAAGTTTGTTTTGGCACGGAGGTACCATAATCCGCCAGACGTGTGTGTGCAGAACTCCATACGGCCCTCCTACGCAGCGCACGTCACACACAAAAGGTTGACAATGCAGTTGTATTGCAAATTCTGTACACAGTCGTGGTTACCTGGTCTAACGAGCTGATAATGTTCAGGGAATAGGGCGCATAGCATGACAATAGATAGAAGATTAGTGTAGCAGCAGTGGCTCAGTGGTAGAGCAGGGTTGTCCAATAACCGGAAGGTCGGCGGTTCGACCTAGTCATTGTGTGTGATTGTGTGTCCTTGGGCAAGGCACTTTACCCGCATTGCCTCCAGTGCACTCACTACTGTATGAATGCATATGAATGAATCGGCGGTGGTCGGAGAGGCCGTAGGCGCACCTCGGCAGCCACGTCTCCGTCAGTCTCCCCCTGGGGAGCTGTGGCTACCACTGGTAGCTTACCACTGCCACTGTGTGAATGTGGTGTGAAAGAATAATGCATCTCAATGTAAGCGCTTTGAGTGCCTGCCCAACAGAGCAGAAAAGCGCAATATAAGACCAATGCATTATTATTATTATTATTAGATGACTGTAGCAGACCTCTGGTCTGTGTGAGTTTAATTCTGTGAATGTGTAACGTCTCACAGAGTATGATACCTCCATACCTCTCGTGGAGTATGGATCCAGCTTAAGCAGTGGTCTGCGGGAATCAAATGTGTGCCAACTTGCAAGGGCATTTTTAAAACGCACACGAGGAAGGAGGTGTTTAATGTAAATCGAATGTCTGAACAAGTTTTCTTTGCAATTTATTCTAAAGACTAATTTTACATGTATACGTTACAACCAAGGGTGTAGCAAGCTTTATAAGAGTGTGGGGGATGAGGTTTCGGGTTCGGTTATCTGAGCAAGACTGAAGCTGAACGTAACTAAATGTGTTTGACACACCTCTCTTATTTATGACATATAGACTTTACCAGGACATTAAATGTTCTGCTTGCTATCACTGTCAGTGCATACAGTCAGTGCATACAGTTATAGCTTAGTGTTTCTGAATCACACTTTCCAATATACCTGACCCTGATCAACACTGTAAGCCATTTATGCCACTCACTCATATTGTTACACTTCACCCACATTTTTTCTGTACACCCCTGATTCATAAGTTGAAGAAATATATTCACTGTATTAAGTTATTCTGAAAAAATGATTTTTTTTCTGCATGTTAATACTGCATGGTAAAAACAACAGTGGTGGCGAGCGTAGCTAGATCACAGGATTGTGAGACTGGTAAAAAGATAGCCGACCTGTGCTAGCATACATCTCCCTAACTAACTAACTAACTGCTGAGGTGGTGATGAGGGTACATGATGGATATTAACTATTTATCCGCAGATATTACATTGTGACAGCAAGTGGCTTAACTAATTCACTGTGATGCAGTGTTCTTACATTTACTGCCTCACCTTCAGACCTGCTCCTTCCCAGACAGCCTTCTCTACCAGATCCTTAGCGGTCTCTAGTCCTTCTAGATGTTGGCGTAGTGATTTATGTTTCGATCTTACCCTGCTAACTTGCCGGTTTGCTGTGATTGGCTGTAAGGTCTGTCACTCAAGCTAACTTGACCAATGTGTCTTGCCTCCTGTATGTGTGTACAAGCAGAGAGAAAGAGAGAGAGAGGGAGAGAGTATTCTCTACCGCTCCGTGGGATCGCTTATTCACTTTCACAGACGTCATTCTGTGTACATCGGCTGTTTAGTTACGTTACGTCTCCAAAAACTGTGGGGGATGAAATGTGATTTTAGAAAAAGCTGTGGGTGTTACATCCCCCACATCCCCCACGGCTGTGACACCCATGGTTACAACATCATTAAGACTACAACATTACAGAAAGTTCTTGGTGAAAATTGTAGATTAATATTAAGTGATTTGACAACTGATGGAGGTGCTGTTTTTAAGTCCAACATAAATGTTTCCTTTTGAAGTTGATAGTTGATTTAGTTGAGTGAATGTGAACGTCCCCATCTGACCAAAGGAGGAGGAAGAAACCATGGTGTAGGAACACCACAGAATGTTATCTCAGTTTTTTAAAGATATTGCTGAGCAGGATTCAGTGCTATGCTTTGTTCTTATAGTGCAACTACACTTCCTATAATACCTCTGAAGCACCAGAGTCACTCCGACACTGAGCAGAACACCACATATCCCAAGGTCTTTACCTTTACCAAAGTAGTTGTTGACATACTCCGAGATCTGATGGCGGCTCCATCCCAGCAGCTGCCCTACTTTATCTGACATGCTTTCGAAATCCACAACATCACGTGCACGACAGGTGACCAGCACGGTGCTGCCAGGAAGAAGCTGATGATTTAACAACCCTGAGATGAGGTCTGCAACAGGCAGAGGGTTTTCCAAATCCAACTGTTCTTTCTGGGCTTCTTGTTTTCTGAGTTTGTGATGAAACTCATCGTAGCCATCCAACACACAACAGCACTGCTCTGGATTGGTAAGGAGGTATTTCACAATGGCTCTCTGTTTAAACACAGAATGTAAGAAGAAGAATATGCATCAACATCTGTTGTGTTAAATGTAACTTGTTTCTAAAGATTCTACTTTCACATTAAACATGTTGTGGCCTGTGTACCTTTGCGTCATCACCCCCCTTTGGAGGGAGGTAGTGCTTGAACAGCAGCTCATACAGAGAGAGAGGGCTGGAGAGTAGGTTGAGTTGACGAAATTCAAGTAGGATAAACATGTAAGATGAAGGGATAGGGCCCTGGATAGTAAGACACACAAAGGAGGAGAAAAAACACATTGGTTACTTGTGTGGGCATAAAGAGGAACATTGCAACAATGAAAAATCATCTGTGTGGTTCCTCTGTATTGATGAAACATTCTGCTCAACAAGCTTTTAGAAAACTTTTTTTCTTTTACAAATAGAAGCAGACCTAGAACACTGCATTAAAAAGAACAGCCATTCTTTGTATTATCCATTTGTCAAAACAAAAGCAGTCATTTGACAGCTTCTAGAAATCTAACAGAATTTTTACTAGACGGATGACTTGTTAACATCGCGCATAAATCAAAGCGTAAATGGTGAAAGGAAGGGTTGGTGTGCAGTGTAACTGGCCAGTGCTCTGTTGTTTTAATGTTTGCTCTTGTACCAAACAAATGATGACAAAATAGGAACTTACAAGTCCTTTGGCCCACTGCTGCCCTAGGCAAGACATTAGCAGAGTTTTTCCTGATCCAGCTGGGCCAACAAGGACTGTCACTTTTCCTGCACATCCCTGAAGGAAAGTCTCCAAAGTTAGTCTGGATTCCAGACTAACTCCATCAGGCTCTGAGTTTAATAATAAAAAAAGTAGTTTGAGTATGGTAGACCTTAACAATTTCCCTTGTCATCTATTATAGAAAATTAATTGACCTTTAACCTTTAATATACATTTTCCAAATTATTGTACTATTAATTATATTATATTTTTTTATCTTTATACAAAAGAAAAGTTGATTTATCACCTTCAAACACATTTAGGAGATTTTTGTTCTACAATAATAGGGAAGAGAAAGTCCTCCTGACCTGGTGTTCTGCTCCCTCTGTCTGTTGAGCCAGGTGTTTGATCAGGTCTGTCCCTGCCTCCTTTTGCAGTCCTTAGACTGACCCACACACTCTCCAACTGGATCTCTGTCACCAGGCATTCTGTCAGTCGCTCCCACCTCCTCAGCATTAAACGCCTCACTGCAGCAATGTACTGCTCCCAGTAATCTGTGGGTAGAATACATAATAAAAAGCTAAATCTGTGCCCCTCCCATACAGGAGGAGATGTAACAGAGAAACAGCATGCAACAATTTAAACTGTTGTGTGTATGTGCTACCAATGCGAGGGCGTTTGATGAGCTGCTCTGGTGGTGATGAGTTCTCATAGGTTATGCTGGAACTTGAATCTTCATATCCACCTACAATGCAGAAAAACACACAGAACATAAACACGGCTTAAAAACACCAGCAAACAAAACATACACTACATAATTAGCAACTGCCTAAAACCTAGTGAAAAATCAATGGAACTTCAGGGGATTCCAAAAGTGAAACAAAAAAAGGGATTTTTTTAATGTTTGCACAACAAACTTAGCTATGTTTTCATTTTCACTTATTTCTTTGTTAGTAAGGTTGTATCTACAGTGGGCCCAGTTTTATTCATGAGAGGATTGCAAATTACTTTACAATTATCCATCAAACATTGATCACATTTTTAAGCTTCTATTGACCAAGAACTTGTGACTTAGAGAGAAAATAGTCAAATGGGGCTCCGTCAATTAGAATAATTGAAGCAAATTTTATTTGGGGAGCTGATTTGGATGTGGTCAGTATCCAAATACACAACACTAGCAACGGTGGAAATGCCTGCATTCTGCAGCAAAACTAATGCATCTAGGTTTAAATGACAAACCCTTATATGAATGCACATACATGCACAGAGAGTAAAAAATAAATATGAACTACCTGTGTTCATGTTTGTTTCAAACTCGATGGCTGGAGACTGTACAGCATCCACTGAATAGTCAAAGCGAAAGTCATGAAGTTAGACATGCATGCAAGCAGATTTCTTATTATGAGTAAGCTGGCATTATTCTCTTCAATTCAGCAAAAACTGTAAACTGCATAACTTCTGCTCAGACATAAATAAAACAATAAATAAAAATCGTTCAATAACTATATTGGAATCAAATGACATTTCAATGCCAACTAACTTAAATATGTTTTTGAAAACGTTGTGTTGCTCTACAGTAAGTACATTTTCAATAAAAATGGATAAATCCTGGCATGTATGTTGTGAGAGGTGTGGAGCCTTACAGGATGTAAATAGAGCATCTTAACATGCAAAATATATAATAAATAATCCTTAATCATGTTTCTTAGTGAATTAAAGGCTAAATAAATGCAGCCAAGGTGGCAGTTAGTTTGAACATTAAACTGGTGCCTCACTGTTCACTGTGATTCTCTGACCACGCCTACTGTGTGCTGTCATAGGAGGTACTTTCCATACACTGTGAGACACAAACACGCCCTTCGCAGTTTAGGGCTGGACGATGGGTATGCATGAAACACATCAGTAATGACTTATTGTCATTATACTTCCTCCTCGTGTTGTGTTACAGTCTGGAGTGGGTGCAGGAACTCTGAAATGTCTTTTGAAGTGCAACTGATGATGCTCTCACACAAAAAGCAATTAGTGTAAACCTTCCCTAAAATAAGACTAAGATTTTCAGAATAATTTCATACTCACTGCTTGAATATCCAGCAACTGACATGAGCCTGGACTCCAGATGCATGGGCATGTTCTCACACAAGAGACACACACTCTGAAGGAAGTTGCGGCAATCTGCAGCAAGAGCAGCCCTGAAGTACTCAAGCATGGCTGCGATGTGTTCTGTCATGCCTGCTGCAGTGGAGGCCAGTTGTTTTTGCCACCCAGAATCACTGGGTATCATTTTACACAGCTCCATTATGACGCTGGGTGATTGTTGACTAAGGATTTGGAAAAGTTGTGAGGATTCTTGTACCAAAACAGAGTTTACATTTTCATTGTCAGGGTCAACCTCCTCATCCATGGTCAGACTCCATGAGCTGGTACACAAACAAGCAAATATCACAAGCACACCCTATAATAAAACACACTTTCAACTAAAAGACATAATCAATGAGTACACAGTGAATTGCATTCATTTTTGAATTAGTGTTTGTTTTCTAAGGAAAAAAACATCAACACACCTCAGTGAGGTACAACTAACACAGGAGGCTACAAGTGGATCCCTTTTGCATGTGGAAGACAGCATCACTTTGCACTTTCTCCATGGGTTATTGTAATATTAACAAGAAACAAAGTTTTACTAATCATATCTGAAGGATTGCGTTTCAATGCGTGTTCGTTGGCCTAATAGTAATGTGCGTTATTGTATTATCTTATCCTTACTTACGTTTGTTTTGTTCGAGCACGTCGTGTTTGTTTTGTCTTAAAAAAACATCTGTGCGCTATCGTGTGCCTCATGTGCAAAGCTTATTGTGAGCTTAAAGCAGAGGTCATTTAAGGTAACGCCACTGAGAAATTTTGCGTCTTTTGGAAGGAGCGGCTCTTACAGAGGCACGTTTAAAGCTGCACCTACTCTTTATTCTGTATTTGATAAATAAAATAAGGACTTACCAGTAATTCTTTTCAGAGACTGCCTCTTACTGCAGCCAGTGTCGATTATTTAAAAACGAAACAGAGCCGGTTACATAGTTTTGGTTTCGTTTTTACGCAGCGCCCACAACTGGCAAGAAAATTGGGAAGCTCCATGGATGTAATATATATGAATGATATATGAAGAGAAAATGCCCACGTTTATACATTAGCTCAGCTAAGATTTACTGCAATTAAATGAAATAAAAAGTATAAAAAGGAGCAACTGTGCACGGCTGCTTTGCCAACAGCACGACCTCAGCAGGCAATGCGCGTACAGTGGATGTGGATGGACAATTAGGCCAGCAGCGGACCTTTCTGTGAGTTGGTTCTTAGCACCCGAACCAAGATTGAGTTAATAGTAAGAGTGCACTGCAAAAAGTCAGCTGCTACACTGGTATATTAGCACCAGTAAGTGCAAACTACCATGCGTCATCTTCAGCTTTCCATAGAATAGCTCCACCCCAGGACGCTGCAGAAGTTGTGCTGCACTGCAATTTACCATCCCGTGTCATGTTACTTCAATCAACCTTTTTTTGGGATGTGATTATTAAGCAGCCCTGGATGTTGCCAATACGTTATTGTGATCTGTTCTATGAACTATTAAAAATCCTATCAGCAATGATATTCAATTGTTACTTCAAATCAGAATGCAGAGCTGATCTGTTTTGTTTTCTTTAATTAATTGCTCTTGTACCAACCGCGCCCCCTACCCTGAGTGGTCAGCAGTATTCTGTTGGACGCTTGAAAATAGCTTGCTGAGCAGGATTTCACAGAAAAAACGGATGGTCAGCAAATGTCACCATGCTGACAGCAACACCTGGTTCTTGACCTTTGGGGTCTTCCTTCATTCCTTCAAGTACTCCTTCATCTATCTCATTACATGTACAGTTACATTACATGTACATACACCACATTAGGTGAGCTTACATGTACAAGTACATGTTCACATTAATGATTTTTTTATTTCATAGGCAACTGTATCATATTTCTATAAGTGTGGAAATAAACAATTTTAGTTCAGTAGTAGTTTTATTTTAATATATGTTTTAAATTTCCTTTTTTTATTTTAAACGTCAGTGCTACATATTTTACTTAATGTAGCCTCATAGACATGTACTATATATGTCAGGGAGTGGAATGTTTGTCTGTATATCTCAATCAGTGTAACTACACATCTTTATAACAACAGATAAAATTGATTTTGAATACCTTCACATAATTTTTTTATTACACCATGAAAGCTGTCAACAGTTTTTCCACAGAAAGTATTTTTGTCATATCAGTGTACAGGCCTTTACTCAAATGACATGATGTGGTATGGCAGAGGGCCCCTAAAAATGCAGAGGAAAGAGATATGAGTATGTCGTCTTTACTGGTTCCCAAGTTGGCTGCTGAGTGGTTCATTGTGCACACTAAATCAATCTTATGTTCTGATGTGACAATAAAATGAATAGAATTTTGCTTGTGGTAATCTGAAACATTGAATGATTGAACTATGAATGAACTATCTTTTGTGTATAATGAGTCCATTTTTAATATTATACTATGAAAAGTAATTGGAATTGCTATTTCTAAAACTAGAACATTCATCAACTTATAATTTATATTTACTTAGACACACAGTGCAAATGAATAACACTATTGTTTCCCAGTTTGGATGAGTTTTATTGATAAATACTGAAAATAGTAAAATAGAAAGTATTAGGGCATTTATACCTCAAGATGTAAAGAGAGTGCCAATGTAGTCAAAATTTTATTTTTACATAAAAACCCTTGTCCCATCTGCTCTGCCCTTTATGTGTATGTGGCATATATTCTTCAATACATGTGACATACAATGAACTTAAAAAAGCATCTTACTTTTACTTTCAGGGTGGATTTAAAACCACTCTTAAAAAAAGCCTCAAAACTCAGCAACTCAGCAGTATTGGTAACCGTATTAGGTATGTGAACTACTTTTAGCTTTGCTCTGTAGGCAGGTCAGTTTGGTATATAAGGATGACCAACAGATGCTGCAGAGTGTGTGGTGCAAGATCAGTTCAAGCTTGTGGTAAGCACATCTACACAGCTTCACACTGTTATAGTGTAGCCTTTTTTTTTCTATTTTTTACATACGTTTGTTAAAATATGCAATGTAAAAGTAAAACTATATGTATATACTCAGTGGTTTTAATCACAAACAGATGTTTATTTATTGTTTATTTATTGTTACATACCATCTGAGTACTATTGTAAATTTTGGTTGATTTGTTTTTTTGACTCTAATGATTTTTTTGTTTACAGGGTTGTGGACTACTATTCTTTACAAAAAAGGAAGCAAGGTATGTGTACTTTTTTTTACAGTTTTTCTTTATATATTATAAATTATAGTTTAACATATGCATAATATGTGGCTTTAACAGTTGTTTATCCAATTTAAGTCATTAAAAAAAGTGTTAGGTGTTAATATTAACAACAACCCAATGGACACATGCATTTTACATCCCTGTGGGGATAATCCACTCTGCTCTGTAACACTCCTAAAAATGTTTAGGTTAAGTGTAATTATGCAATGACTTGACAACTCTTGGCAAAGAAACTTCTCTTAATGACAAACTTCTAAAGTTGTCGTTTCATTTGATACACAGAAGTAAACCGCCACCATGAGCACGGACGCGGAGATGGCCATTTATGGCAAAGCTGCCATTTACCTCCGTAAGCCAGAGAAGGAAAGAATTGAGGCTCAAAACAAACCCTTTGATGCCAAGAGTGCCTGCTATGTGGTTGATGCCAAAGAACTGTACTTGAAGGCAACCATTATCAAAAAAGATGGTGGCAAAGTCACAGTCAAACTCCTGGAGGGTGAAGAGGTTGGTATCTTGATGTCAGACTCAAGTGAAGAATGCCTGATCAGTTCTCATTGTGACCAATGTGTTGTTGCAGGAGAGGACAGTCAAAGAAGATGATGTCTCTCCAATGAATCCTCCCAAGTTCGACAAAATTGAAGACATGGCCATGATGACCCACCTCAATGAAGCCTCTGTGCTGTACAATCTCAAAGAGCGTTATGCAGCATGGATGATCTACGTAAGAATCTGTCTTTTCAGGAAATTAAAACAATAGCTTAAGCTTAATATCTGAGGAAGAGGCATAATTTTGTCTATCTCTGTAATCTCTTTTAGACCTACTCTGGTTTGTTCTGTGCCACTGTGAACCCATACAAATGGCTTCCAGTGTACGACGCTGAGGTTGTAAGTGCCTACAGAGGCAAGAAGCGTATGGAGGCTCCACCCCATATCTTCTCCGTCTCTGACAATGCTTATCAGTTCATGCTTACTGGTACGTCCTTAACTTAAAAATGAACTATGTGTTAATATTAAGGGTTGGTGTTTGCAGAAGGAAAGTGACCTTATTTGCTTCTGATTTTAACAGATAGGGAGAACCAGTCTGTCTTGATCACGTAAGTAGTACACAGTAAACTGACTTGTTCAACATAATCTAATCACAATTAAATTCTTACAAGTCTATGTCTATACCCAGTGGAGAATCTGGTGCTGGAAAGACTGTGAACACCAAGCGTGTCATCCAGTACTTTGCCACAATCTCAGTTGGTGGTGACAAGAAGAAGGAATCATCAAAAATGCAGGTATGTTATGATGAAAAAGTGTCTAAAAATACAGATTTTACTTTCAGTAAGAAGTTCTTTCCTAACCTATTGTCTAAACCTGGATTATAGGGCTCCCTGGAGGATCAGATTATTGCAGCCAATCCCCTGCTGGAGGCTTATGGTAATGCCAAAACCGTGAGAAATGACAACTCTTCTCGTTTCGTAAGTATGAAGGGACTTCTGGTGTGTCAAATATGGCTCATATGGAAAGACCTTAACACTTTCTTTGTCCAAAACAGGGTAAATTCATCAGAATTCATTTCGGTACTACTGGCAAACTGGCTAGTGCTGATATTGAGACATGTAAGTGTCCAGTTTTTTTAATGGGAATCCATATCATTTAGTCTGAAGGGGGAAAGGTTTTAACTTAAAAACAATTTTGTCAGATCTGCTGGAGAAGTCTAGAGTGACATTCCAGCTTCCTGATGAGAGAGGCTACCACATCTTCTACCAAATGATGACAAACCACAAGCCTGAGCTGATTGGTAAATAAAATGGATTGATTGCACTGTTTTGCTATTTTTCTTAAACAATGTGCTGAACATTTCACTTTGTTTGGTTTGCAGAGGTTGCACTCATTACAACCAACCCATACGACTTCCCCATGTGCAGTATGGGTCAGATTACTGTGGCCAGCATTGATGACAAAGTTGAGCTGGAAGCCACCGATGTGAGTCATTTTTGTAATACAAGATTAATCATAGTGTGTGTGTTAAAAGAGTTACTGAACTGTTGTTTGCAAACCTTTTTATGAAGTGATTGTATGTTTCTGCTTTGAACATTCCTTGAACAGAATGCCATTGATATTCTGGGCTTCACTGGTGAGGAGAAGATGAGCATCTACAAGATGACTGGTGCTGTGCTTCACCATGGTAACATGAAGTTCAAGCAGAAGCAGCGTGAGGAGCAGGCTGAGCCTGATGGCACAGAGGGTGGGTACTTGGTCATTTATACCATGATGGACAGATACAGTAAAAGACTACACATACTAACTCTAAACTTTTGTTTTCAGATGCTGACAAGGTTGCTTACCTGTTGGGTCTGAACTCTGCTGACATGTTGAAGGCTCTGTGCTATCCCAGAGTGAAGGTCGGAAATGAGTATGTCACCAAGGGACAGACTGTACCTCAGGTAAACATGAGTTAACAATGTCAAATACCCTGTAATGTACAAACAGATATCTGATGTCAACTGCGGTAAATACACTTGAATTAAACATTAAACAAAAAGGTCCATGTCTTTGTCTTAGGTGCTGAATGCAGTGACTGCACTGGCCAAGTCTATCTATGAGAGGATGTTCTTGTGGATGGTTATCCGCATCAACCAGATGTTGGACACTAAGCAGCAGAGGAACTTCTTTATTGGTGTCCTGGACATTGCCGGCTTTGAAATCTTTGATGTAAGCTTTCTTCTCAACAATTCAGCATTGATACTTTGCATTACAGTAGTAATTTGCATTACTTCGTTTTGGTTGAGACCACTGATTATGATGGTGATTTGTCAATTCACAGTTCAACAGCATGGAGCAGCTGTGCATCAACTTCACCAATGAGAAACTGCAACAGTTCTTCAACCACCACATGTTTGTGCTGGAACAAGAGGAGTACAAGAAGGAGGGTATTATCTGGGAGTTCATTGACTTCGGTATGGACTTGGCTGCCTGCATTGAGCTGATTGAGAAGGTACACATCCTGTCCTTATTCGGCAAACTGTGATAGCTATTATGCTAGAATGAACTGACATTTCATAACATTTATTCCTGTCCTTCAAAAAAGCCCATGGGCATCTTCTCCATCCTTGAAGAGGAGTGCATGTTCCCCAAGGCCACTGACACATCCTTCAAGAACAAGCTGTATGACCAGCATCTTGGCAAAAATAGAGCCTTTGAGAAGCCAAAGCCTGCCAAGGGCAAGGCTGAGGCTCACTTCTCCCTGGTGCACTATGCTGGCACTGTGGACTACAACATTGCTGGTTGGCTGGACAAGAACAAGGACCCACTGAATGAGTCTGTTTTGCAGCTGTACCAGAAGTCATCAGTTAAACTGCTGGCTTTGTTGTATCCTCCGGCTGCTCCTGAGGGTATGATGCAATATTCAAACTATAATATACATTTGTATTCACAATGTTCTACATATTAGTCATTGTGTATGTGTTTGTGTCATATTTGTAAGACAAATTTCAAATTATTCTAAATACAGAGACTGGTAAGAAGGGAGGCAAGAAGAAGGGTGGCTCTATGCAGACTGTGTCCTCACAGTTCAGGGTAAGGTTTTAGAAATGCATGAATTGCCAGCAGATGTCGGATTCCACGTTTGTTACTTTGTATTGACTACGGGGTCTCTACTTCATACATACAGGAGAATTTGGGCAAGCTGATGACAAACTTGAGGAGCACCCATCCTCACTTTGTGCGTTGCCTGATTCCCAACGAGTCCAAAACTCCAGGTACATCAATGTAACATACTGTTGTACTGCTTGTGTGGGATGAAGTGAGTTAATGCTGCTAAAGGAACAAAACAGTGAATAACTATTTATTGACAGTAAAGACTGAAAAATCTCTGTTCTGCAGGTCTGATGGAGAACTTCCTGGTTATTCACCAGCTCAGGTGTAACGGTGTGCTGGAGGGTATCAGAATCTGCAGAAAGGGTTTCCCCAGCAGAATCCTGTATGGTGACTTCAAACAGAGGTATCAATTCAATACAAACTAGGGTTGGGCGATATTGGCAAAAAATTAATCACGATTAATTGTGGCATTTAGCCGATAACGATTAATTTGACGATTTAATGACAATTGCACTTACAAACCAGCCATGGAAATATGTATTGATAACAGATGCACAAACTGCTTCAAAGTAATAATGAAGCAAACGTTTAAAGTAACTTTGTGCTTCATATGTTCTTATCTTAAGTCACAGAGCAGTGCATGTCAGCATTAAAATTAAACAGGACAAATAAGTTCAGAAAAGTCACATCAGTGATTATTAAAGTTAAAAAAATGTGTCTGTGCAAATTAACCTGTGACTGAATATGTCCCACACTAGTGCATGTTTTCACTCAGACTGTAGAACAGCAGCAGAAAAAACATTACAAACAAACCGGACAATTCCACATTTAAATGTATGTCTGTGCAAATCAAGCTGCCTTACGTTCTTCCAGCGCTTAGTTTGGTCGTAGGGAGCACGATGACTAACGTATCGCGGATTCTCGGCTGAGTGGAATTCTTTCAATATCTGCTGGAGGAGACTTCGCTGTTGTAATGTTTCCTATCTTGCTGTGGAGTCCGTAAATAAAGATTGGAGTTCATTCCTTTGATCCGAGCAAAAGTCCAGTTACTATGACAACAACCAACGCTCCACGCTTCACCTAATGCATGTGGCGGCACTATATACAGCTGTAGCCGGCGTTGTGTCCTCGTTGTGCTTTCTTCGGCTTTCTTCGTGCTCCGGCTTATGATGACAGACATTGAACCTCTGTTAGGAACGTGCTGCTCCGCATCATTTAACTAAACACCGCTGTCTTCCGCCATGATTGTTATTGTGGGCTCACATGTGCGCGCTTGACGGTGATGGTGAGTACGTCTCACACAAAAATGCGTGATCATGACGAAACGCAACTAATCGCCGTAATCGATAAGTGGCAAATATTAATCGGTGACAGTTTTTCTGACGATTAATTGCACACGATACGATTTTGCACAAGCCTAATACAAACCTCATAATAACCTTTATCCTGGACATGAACTATAAAAGAAATGCTAACACTAACCATTTGTTCTCTCATAAAAGATACAAGGTGCTGAATGCCAGTGTCATTCCTGAGGGCCAATTTATTGACAACAAGAAGGCTGCTGAGAAGCTGCTTGGATCCATTGATGTTGATCATGATCAGTACAGATTTGGTCACACTAAGGTAAGAACCCTCACTAATGTCTGGTTTGTCCTGATGTGCATTGCATATTAGGTAAAGTATTGACTCATTCACCTCGGGTTTTAAGTTATTGTAATCTTTGCACTGTTTGTTTAGGTGTTCTTCAAAGCTGGTCTGCTGGGTACCCTTGAGGAGATGAGAGATGAAAAGCTGGCAGCTCTGGTCACCATGACTCAGGCTCTCTGCCGTGGTTACCTTATGAGAAAGGAGTTTGTCAAGATGACAGAAAGGAGGCATGTTTAAAATTGTAACCACACAGTATTAAGCATAAAGAATAACAGTGCCTACAACAGAAACTTCTTGTCTGCAGGGATGCCATCTTCACCATCCAGTACAATGTCCGCTCATTCATGAATGTCAAACACTGGCCATGGATGAAGGTGTACTACAAGATCAAGCCTCTGCTGAAGAGCGCTGAAACTGAGAAGGAGCTGGCCCAGATGAAGGAGAACTATGAGAAGATGCAGACAGATCTGACTGCAGCCTTGGCCAAAAAGAAGGAACTGGAGGAGAAGATGGTGTCTCTTCTGCAGGAGAAGAATGATCTGCAGCTCCAAGTTGCATCTGTAAGTACATCTTAATAGATGTTGTATTTTTCATAATGTGTCCCTAAACTATTTACTAATGTCCTTTCTCAAATGTCAACTAGGAATCAGAGAATCTGTCAGATGCTGAGGAGAGATGTGAGGGACTCATCAAGAGCAAGATTCAACTGGAGGCCAAACTCAAGGAGACAACTGAGAGACTGGAGGATGAAGAAGAAATCAATGCTGAGCTTACTGCCAAGAAGAGAAAGCTGGAGGATGAATGCTCTGAGCTCAAGAAGGATATTGATGACCTGGAACTTACCTTGGCCAAAGTGGAGAAGGAGAAACATGCCACTGAAAACAAGGTTTTATATACAGTATCTAGCTGACTAAATAGTACAGAAATTATTGAGAGTTATGCTATAACATCTTTCTTGCAATTGTAGGTGAAGAACCTGACTGAGGAGATGGCCTCTCAGGATGAGAGTATTGCTAAGCTGACCAAGGAGAAGAAGGCCCTTCAGGAGGCTCATCAGCAGACTCTTGATGACCTGCAGGCTGAGGAGGACAAAGTCAACACACTGACCAAGGCCAAGACCAAGCTTGAGCAGCAAGTTGATGACGTAAGTGAAAAAATCAGTTGGATTTCTAAAACAAGATTCATTTGATCATAACTAACCTCTATCAATGTGCAGCTTGAGGGTTCTCTGGAGCAAGAGAAGAAGCTTCGCATGGACCTGGAGAGAGCAAAGAGGAAGCTGGAGGGTGACTTGAAACTGGCTCAGGAATCCATCATGGATCTTGAGAATGACAAGCAGCAGTCTGATGAGAAACTCAAAAAGTAACAACATTTTTTTCTATTTCAAGACAACCATCATGGTATATAGCAAAGATAAACTCTTTTGATTCGTTGTATTATTTCCACAGGAAAGACTTTGAAATCAGTCAGCTGCTGAGCAAGATTGAGGATGAGCAGTCAATGGGTGCCCAGCTTCAGAAGAAGATCAAGGAGCTTCAGGTGACTGATCCATTGTGCTGCATTTCCACATGTCGCTTACTGTGTAATTTAAATGGAAAAGTTTACTAAAAGACAACATATCCACCTCCAAAAGGCCCGCATTGAGGAACTGGAGGAGGAGATTGAGGCTGAGCGTGCTGCTCGTGCCAAGGTTGAGAAGCAGAGGGCTGACCTGTCCAGGGAACTTGAGGAGATCAGTGAGAGGCTGGAGGAGGCCGGCGGTGCAACTGCTGCTCAGATTGAGATGAACAAGAAGCGTGAGGCTGAGTTCCAGAAGCTCCGTCGTGACCTTGAGGAGGCTACCCTGCAGCATGAAGCCACTGCTGCTGCTCTTCGTAAGAAGCAGGCTGACAGTGTCGCTGAGCTGGGAGAGCAGATCGACAACCTGCAGCGTGTCAAGCAGAAGCTTGAGAAGGAGAAGAGTGAATACAAGATGGAGATTGATGACCTCTCTAGCAACATGGAGGCTGTTGCTAAGGCCAAGGTACATGATACATTAAAATGGATTTTAATACCTAGAGACTAATTCCTTTGAATAAATTGTTACTTAGGTTGTGGTTGCTCTTTTCCTCATTAGGGAAATCTTGAAAAGATGTGCCGTACTCTTGAGGACCAACTTAGCGAACTGAAGACCAAGAATGATGAAAATATCCGTCAGATCAACGACCTGGGTGCACAGAAAGCCCGTCTCCTGACAGAAAATGGTAAGCACAGACAACATTTGACGTCCAATGTACAGTGTGAACAAGACTTTCACTGTATGAACAAAAATCTAATCCTTGATCACCATTTTTACACAAGGTGAGTTTGGCCGCCAAATTGAAGAGAAGGAAGCCCTGGTCTCCCAGCTGACCAGAGGCAAACAGGCCTTCACTCAGCAGATTGAGGAGCTGAAGAGACAGATTGAAGAGGAGGTTAAGGTACGAAACATTTAAGTTAGTGTGTGGATTGATGTTATTTGATTGAGATTTTAGAATTTTGTGCCCTCAATTTTGTTATGTCCTACACTAGGCCAAGAATGCCCTTGCCCATGGACTCCAATCTGCCCGCCATGACTGCGATCTGCTGAGGGAGCAGTTTGAGGAGGAGCAGGAGGCCAAGGCTGAGCTTCAGCGTGGAATGTCCAAGGCCAACAGTGAGGTGGCTCAGTGGAGAACAAAATATGAGACTGATGCTATCCAGAGAACTGAGGAGCTTGAGGAAGCCAAGTGAGTAACACTCAGTTTAAGTTTCCGAAGAGTAGAATCAGCATAGCGTACCTTACATAAGTGATTTTGCTAATACATACATTTAAACTGTCATGTCATTTTGTGTTTCATGAGGACACATATTCTTAACAAAATCTCACATCTATTAAAGGAAAAAGTTGGCCCAGCGCCTTCAGGAGGCTGAGGAACAGATTGAGGCTGTCAATTCCAAGTGTGCTTCCCTGGAGAAGACCAAGCAGAGACTCCAGAGTGAAGTGGAGGACCTCATGATTGATGTGGAGAGAGCCAACGGACTGGCTGCCAACCTTGACAAGAAGCAGAGGAACTTTGACAAGGTAACAGGCTCAACTTTTGGTGACAAAGGACTTAACCTACATAATTGTTTTTTTAGATACTCAGATATAAAATTTGTGTTACTCAGGTGTTGGCAGAGTGGAAGCAGAAGTATGAGGAGGGTCAGGCAGAGCTCGAGGGAGCTCAGAAGGAGGCTCGTTCTCTCAGCACTGAACTGTTCAAGATGAAGAACTCCTATGAAGAAGCCCTGGATCAGCTGGAGACCATGAAGCGTGAAAACAAGAACCTTCAACGTGAGTTCCAAATAGATTAAGTCAGTGTATTGCATAATCAGTATTTTGAATCAATACAAGGACTAAATAATATCAAACATGTCTCTGCAGAGGAGATCTCAGATCTGACTGAACAGATTGGTGAGACTGGCAAGAGCATCCATGAGCTGGAGAAGGCCAAGAAGCAGGTGGAGACAGAGAAGTCTGAGATCCAGACTGCTCTTGAGGAGGCTGAGGTAAATCCCTGTCTGAAGAAATCTTCTGAAAAAAAACTGTTCCACTCTCCAAAATCAATATATATTATGGTAGAGAGAACATTCTGTGTTTTTTGATGACAGGGAACTCTGGAGCATGAGGAGTCTAAGATCCTGCGTGTTCAGCTGGAGCTTAACCAGATTAAGGGTGAGGTGGACAGGAAGCTGGCAGAGAAAGATGAAGAGATGGAGCAGATCAAGAGAAACAGCCAGAGGGTGATTGACTCCATGCAGAGCACTCTGGATTCTGAGGTCAGGAGCAGGAACGATGCCCTGAGAATCAAGAAGAAGATGGAGGGAGATCTGAATGAGATGGAGGTTCAGCTTAGCCATGCCAATCGCCAGGCTGCTGAGTCCCAGAAACAGCTGAGGAACGTGCAGGCACAGCTGAAGGTATTGTTTAAACACTGTGTTGTTGTTTGAGGCTTCACTGCAGTTTCACATTGTGATATCAATGTGTTGTCAATTTTTGTTTTGTTCTCCAGGATGCACAGCTACATCTTGATGATGCTGTCAGAGCCCAGGACGACCTCAAGGAACAGGCTGCCATGGTGGACCGCAGGAATGGCCTCATGGTGGCTGAAATTGAAGAGCTCAGAGCTGCTCTGGAACAGACAGAGAGGAGCCGCAAGATCGCTGAGCAGGAGCTGGTGGATGCCAGTGAGCGTGTTGGACTTTTGCACTCTCAGGTAAACCTTACTCAACAAAGTCACAAATCTAACTATTTACACTTTTATGTCAGACAAGAGAAATAAAATAATTTTAAATCTTTTAGAACACAAGCCTTCTGAACACCAAGAAGAAGCTTGAGTCTGACCTGGTTCAGGTCCAGAGTGAAGTGGATGACACTGTTCAGGAGGCTAGGAATGCAGAAGAGAAGGCCAAGAAGGCCATCACTGATGTAAGTTTAAATCTTGTTGTTTTACTATTCATGTTTACAATAAACTGTAATTGTTAACTGAAATGTTATTTTTCCAGGCTGCTATGATGGCTGAGGAGCTGAAGAAGGAGCAGGACACTAGTGCTCACCTGGAGAGGATGAAGAAGAACCTTGAGGTTGCTGTTAAAGATCTGCAGCATCGTCTGGATGAGGCTGAGAACCTGGCCATGAAGGGTGGCAAGAAGCAGCTCCAGAAGCTTGAGTCTAGGGTAAAATAATTACTATAGGATTTCTGCAAAATGTTAAGATTTTTCCACATGGGTCTTATGGTTGTACAAACTTTCTTTCTTTCCTTTCTGAAGGTGCGTGAGCTGGAGGCAGAGGTTGAGAATGAGCAGAGACGTGGTGCAGATGCCGTTAAGGGTGTCCGCAAATATGAGAGGAGAGTAAAGGAGCTCACCTATCAGGTACAGCCGCATGAACACTTAACATATATAGTACAGACATATACTGTATAATGTTACATTATATATTATATATATTATTATATGTTATATGTCTCACTATGCAATCCTTTATTACAGACTGAGGAGGACAAGAAAAACGTCACCAGACTGCAGGATCTGGTTGACAAGCTGCAGCTGAAGGTGAAGGCATACAAAAGGCAGGCTGAGGAAGCTGTAAGTAAAAACATACATCTTCAAAAGAGGTTTTCTGGACAGAGCAGTCAACTTTTGGTTATTAAACATTTAAATTTCTGTGGCATTGCAGGAGGAGCAAGCCAATGTTCATCTGTCCAAGTGCAGGAAGATCCAGCATGAGCTGGAGGAAGCTGAGGAGCGTGCTGACATTGCAGAGTCCCAGGTCAACAAGCTGAGAGCGAAGAGCCGCGACTCTGGCAAGGTAATGTATTTACAGGAGATGCAATATATTTACCCTACTATTTCTAGTAATTGTATACCCTATAAAATGCAATGATCAAAAATAACCTTTACCACAAGCTAATTAATGTAATTGAACCAAACTAATACAAAGCATTTTTCTTTTGCAGGGAAAGGAAGCTGAGTAAACTACTCTGAGTGCTTTAATGTATGGAATCATATAATATGATGTACTACATGTGTTGAAACAATAAAGTTGTGGCTCTTACATTGCTATGTGTATAGGTTCATTTTTTAATCTTATATGTAATACAGTAACCCCACCCATTGCAAGTTGGTATTATGAATATGAAAAAGTCATCACAGGAATGATTGATCAGAAATGCAACAGTTGTGTTTTAGATTTCCTGACCACACACATTAGCATAAAGTAAATGCACATTAAATGTGTATTCAAAATCAACAACAACAAAAACATGTATAAATAAAAATCTTTTTTTTATTCTACTAATAACAATGTACTGTCTTTAGGGAATGTTAATATAATGTCAAAAGTACTGAGTGTTTACCACTTCCTTTGGCCTGTGACATTTTTAATATATATATTGCTCAACAACAGGATAAGGTTGACATTCAAAGAGCAGTAGTCTGCCTATGCCAAAAATGGACCTGAAGCTGTTTGCAGAGTCAGTTAAAGTGTTAATAGCTTGACATATGAGTGCGAATGCCAATGACATATCCTTTACACTTAATCGCAAGTAATTACTATAGTGCTGTTATTCATTTTTCCTAATCTATTTGTTGTGAACTCAACAACTCATCAATTGCATTGCTCATATTAATACATGAATTAAGTATTTTTTTCAATAAGTGTTAATTACACCAATGAGACAATCAGTCGAACTCAGCTGAGTATCATGAATACAGCTATACATATAGCTTCAATAACCACCAGCTGTCACCCTAACCATATTTGGCATGTGTCCCATTTTTAACTCCTGCTTTGTAAACACATTCTTGCAAGGATTCTAGTTTAGGTCTATGAGTGTAGGTTGTGTTTGTGGTGAAATTATTTATTTAATATGCTTTAATTAAGCAAAGTAGTCCAAATATAAAGCACTCTAGAACAATACTCGTATAGAATTTACAAACTTTTTATATTTACATTTTTCCACCACAATGACTAAGAGATATGTACAACTATTTTTTACACATTGTAGAATTCTGTCATATCAAGTAAATATTCCTATTATGTCGTTTTTAGCATAATGTAAAAGGCATATTAAAAATATATCCAGAACTTTAAATATGGTGCTACAAATACAGTGCTTTGCTGCTCTATTTTATCTTAAAGAGAACTTCATTTACATTAACTAAAGATAATGTTTCTATAAACGCACAAATAATCTTCCACTAGTGCAGTCAGTCAACAGGTGGAAGACATTGAGGATCTAAGGGATGCTCTGAAATAGTCTGGGGGAGGGTGCAAAATGTTTGAGCAGCTGGCAACACAGATAACTATGATAGGCTGCTGAATGACTGGAAGCTTGATTAGTGTGTGCACATAAAAGAGTTTGTGTTCCACGAATGTATTTCTTGCCTATGCATGTTTTTGGAAAGCACATAAAAGTTGACAAAACACCTTACATTGTCATGAGAATATTTTTAAGGCTATTTCTGTGTATATAAAGAGATATTGATTTTATAAATTACTAACATATTTTGCAAGAATTTTTAAATTATATTATTATATATTTAAAAAAGAAAATTATTCAACTAATGAAAAAAACTCCTTTTTTTTATTAAAGTAAATGATTTTTCAACCATTCCTGGAATTAATAGATGCGTTCTCTTAATGCCACTCCCTCCACATTTGGTGGGTATTCCATATTTAACTTCTGCTGAGTAAGCTGCTTGAGTTCAATATAAGCCGGTACAGGCGAGCAGAGAAGTGTGCATGGTAGAAGACCATTGAAGACTCCTGCTTGTGGTAGGGTAATCTTAAATCTGCTTGGAAGATCATTCATTAGTTCTAAAAAGTTACCTCTGTAATTGCTAACGTGTTCCATTATTTCAACAGGATTGTGTAATACAACTGACTTCTGACGTACACAGGATCAGGTACTTCTATGTGTTATGTGAAGCATTATTTAAATTAGGAAATATTTTTTGATCTAAATGTGAAAAACTTATGTGATGTTACTTTTACATATTCTATCTAGTCAAATTTAAGATTAAATAGCTCTGTTGTTTAGTTAGTTGAGCACAAAATGGTTAAAACATTTCACTCAGACATATGTTTTTTACTACCACACTGAAGTAAACCGGCACCATGAGCACAGACGCGGAGATGGCCATTTATGGCAAAGCTGCCGTTTACCTCCGTAAGCCAGAGAAGGAAAGAATTGAGGCTCAAAACAAACCCTTTGATGCCAAGAGTGCCTGCTATGTGGCTGATGCCAAAGAACTGTACTTGAAGGCAACTATCATCAAGAAAGATGGTGGCAAAGTCACAGTCAAACTCCTGGAGGGTGAAGAGGTTGGTATCTTGATGTCAGACTCAAGTGAAGAATGCCTGATCAGTTCTCATTGTGACCAATGTGTTGTTGCAGGAGAGGACAGTCAAAGAAGATGACGTCTCTCCAATGAATCCTCCCAAGTTCGACAAAATTGAGGACATGGCCATGATGACCCACCTCAATGAAGCCTCTGTGCTGTACAATCTCAAAGAGCGTTATGCAGCATGGATGATCTACGTAAGAATCAGTCTTTTCAGAAAATTAAAATAATAGCTTAAGCTTAATATCTGAGCGAGAGGCATAATTTTGTCTATCTCTGTAATCTCTTTTAGACCTACTCTGGTTTGTTCTGTGCCACTGTGAACCCATACAAATGGCTTCCAGTGTACGATGCTGAGGTTGTAAGTGCCTACAGAGGCAAGAAGCGTATGGAGGCTCCACCCCATATCTTCTCCGTCTCTGACAACGCTTATCAGTTCATGCTTACTGGTACGTCCTTAACTTAAAAATGAACTATGTGTTAATATTAAGGGTTGGTGTTTGCAGAAGGAAAGTGACCTTATTTGCTTCTGATTTTAACAGATAGGGAGAACCAGTCTGTCTTGATCACGTAAGTAGTACACTTGTTGACTTGTTCAACATAATCTAATATCACAATCAAATTCTTACAAGTCTATGTCTATACCCAGTGGAGAATCTGGTGCTGGAAAGACTGTGAACACCAAGCGTGTCATCCAGTACTTTGCCACAATCTCAGTTGGTGGTGACAAGAAGAAGGAATCAAAAATGCAGGTATGTTATGATGAAAAAGTGTCTAAAAATACAGATTTTACTTTCAGTAAGAAGTTCTTTCCTAACCTATTGTCTAAACCTGGATTATAGGGCTCCCTGGAGGATCAGATTATTGCAGCCAATCCCCTGCTGGAGGCTTATGGTAATGCCAAAACCGTGAGAAATGATAACTCTTCTCGTTTCGTAAGTATGAAGGTACTTCTGTGTGTGTCAAATATGGCTCATATGGAAAGACTTTAACACTTTCTTTGTCCAAAACAGGGTAAATTCATCAGAATTCATTTCGGTACTACTGGCAAACTGGCTAGTGCTGATATTGAGACATGTAAGTGTCCAGTTTTTTAATGGGAATCCATATCATTCAATCTGAAGGGGGGAAAGCTTTTGACTTACAAAAAATTTTGTCAGATCTGCTGGAGAAGTCTAGAGTGACATTCCAGCTTCCTGATGAGAGAGGCTACCACATCTTCTACCAAATGATGACAAACCACAAGCCTGAGCTGATTGGTAAATAAAATGGATTGATTGCACTGTTTTGCTATTTTTCTTAAACAATGTGCTGAACATTTTACTTTGATTGGTTTGCAGAGATGTCACTCATTACAACCAACCCATATGACTTCCCCATGTGCAGTATGGGTCAGATTACTGTGGCCAGCATTGATGACAAAGTTGAGCTGGAAGCCACCGATGTGAGTCATTTTTGTAATACAAGATTAATCATAGTGTGTGTGTTAAAAGAGTTTCTGAACTGTTGTTTGCAAACCTTTTTATGAAGTGATGGTATTTTTCTGCTTTGAACATTCCTTGAACAGAATGCCATTGATATTCTGGGCTTCACTGGTGAGGAGAAGATGAGCATCTACAAGATGACTGGTGCTGTGCTTCACCACGGTAACATGAAGTTCAAGCAGAAGCAGCGTGAGGAGCAGGCTGAGCCTGATGGCACAGAGGGTGGGTACTTGGTCATTTATACCATGATGGACGGATACAGTAAAAGACTACACATACTAACTCTAAACTTTTGTTTTCAGATGCTGACAAGGTTGCTTACCTGTTGGGTCTGAACTCTGCCGACATGTTGAAGGCTCTGTGCTATCCCAGAGTGAAGGTCGGAAATGAGTATGTCACCAAGGGACAGACTGTACCTCAGGTAAACATGAGTTAACAATGTCAATGTCCCTGTAATGTACAAACAGATAACTGATGTGAATTGTGGTAAATACACTTAAATTAAACATTAAACAAAAAGGTCCATGTCTTTGTCTTAGGTGCTGAATGCAGTGACTGCACTGGCCAAGTCTATCTATGAGAGGATGTTCTTGTGGATGGTTATCCGTATCAACCAGATGTTGGACACTAAGCAGCAGAGGAACTTCTTTATTGGTGTCCTGGACATTGCCGGCTTTGAAATCTTTGATGTAAGCTTTCTTCTCAACAATTCAGCATTGATACTTTGCATTTCAGTAGTAATTTGCATTACTTCGTTTTAGTTGAGACCAGTGATTATGATGGTGATTTGTCAATTCACAGTTCAACAGCATGGAGCAGCTGTGCATCAACTTCACCAATGAGAAACTGCAACAGTTCTTCAACCACCACATGTTTGTGCTGGAACAAGAGGAGTACAAGAAGGAGGGTATTATCTGGGAGTTCATTGACTTCGGTATGGACTTGGCTGCCTGCATTGAGCTGATTGAGAAGGTACACATCCTGTCCTTATTCGGCAAACTGTGATAGCTATTATGCTAGAATGAACTGACATTTCATAACATTTATTCCTGTCCTTCAAAAAAGCCCATGGGCATCTTCTCCATCCTTGAAGAGGAGTGCATGTTCCCCAAGGCCACTGACACATCCTTCAAGAACAAGCTGTATGACCAGCATCTTGGCAAAACTAAAGCCTTTGAGAAGCCAAAGCCTGCCAAGGGCAAGGCTGAGGCTCACTTCTCCCTGGTGCACTATGCCGGCACTGTGGACTACAACATCTCTGGCTGGCTGGACAAGAACAAGGACCCACTGAATGAGTCTGTTGTGCAGCTGTACCAGAAGTCATCAGTTAAACTGCTGTCTTTGTTGTATCCTCCAGCTGCTCCTGAGGGTATGATGCATTCAAACTATATCATACATTTGTATCCACAATGTTCTACATATTAGTCATTGTGTATGTGTTTGTGTCACATTTCTAAGACAAATTTCAAATTATTAAATACAGAGGCTGGTAAGAAGGGAGGCAAGAAGAAGGGTGGTTCTATGCAGACTGTGTCCTCACAGTTCAGGGTAAGGTTTTAGAAATGCATGAATTGCCAGCAAATGCTGAATTCCACATTTGTTACTTTGTATTGACTATGGGGTCTCTACTTTATACCTACAGGAGAATTTGGGCAAGCTGATGACAAACTTGAGGAGCACCCATCCTCACTTTGTGCGTTGCCTGATTCCGAACGAGTCCAAGACTCCAGGTACATCAATGTAACATACTGTTGTACTACTTGTGTGGGCAGGATTGAGTTAATGCTTCTAAAGAAACAAAACAGTGAACGTATGTATCGACAGTAAAGACTGAAAAATCTCTGTTCTGCAGGTCTGATGGAGAACTTCCTGGTTATCCACCAGCTCAGGTGTAACGGTGTGCTGGAGGGTATCAGAATCTGCAGAAAGGGTTTCCCCAGCAGAATCCTGTATGGTGACTTCAAACAGAGGTATCAATTCAATACAAACCTCATAATAACCTTTATCATGAATTTTAAAACAAATGCTAACACCAACCATTTGTTCTCTCAAAAAAGATACAAGGTGCTGAATGCCAGTGTCATTCCTGAGGGCCAGTTTATTGACAACAAGAAAGCTGCTGAGAAGCTGCTTGGATCCATTGATGTTGACCATGATCAGTACAGATTTGGTCACACCAAGGTAAGAACTCCCACTAATGTCTGGCTTGTCCCAATGCTCATTGTATATGATGTCAAGTATTGATTCATTCACCGAGGTTTGAAGGTATTTTAATCTTTGCACCTTGTGTTCAGGTGTTCTTCAAGGCTGGTCTGCTGGGTACCCTTGAGGAGATGAGAGATGAAAAGCTGGCATCTCTGGTCACCATGACTCAGGCTCTCTGTCGTGGTTACCTTATGAGAAAGGAGTTTGTCAAGATGACAGAAAGGAGGCATGTTTAAAATTGTAACCACACAGTATTAAGCATAAAGAATAACAGTGCCTACAACAGAAACTTCTTGTCTGCAGGGAGGCCATCTTCACCATCCAGTACAATGTCCGCTCATTCATGAATGTCAAACACTGGCCATGGATGAAGGTGTACTACAAGATCAAGCCTCTGCTGAAGAGCGCTGAAACTGAGAAGGAGCTGGCCCAGATGAAGGAGAACTATGAGAAGATGCAGACTGATCTGGCTGCAGCCTTGGCCAAAAAGAAGGAACTGGAGGAGAAGATGGTGTCTCTTCTGCAGGAGAAGAATGATCTGCAGCTCCAAGTTGCATCTGTAAGTACATCTAATGTTGTATCTAATGTTTTTTTAGATGTATTTTTTTGTACCCTAAAATAATTATTAATTTACTAATGTCCTTTCTCAAATGTCAACTAGGAATCAGAGAATCTGTCAGATGCTGAGGAGAGATGTGAGGGACTTATCAAGAGCAAGATTCAGCTGGAGGCCAAACTCAAGGAGACAACTGAGAGACTGGAGGATGAAGAAGAAATCAATGCTGAGCTTACTGCCAAGAAGAGAAAGCTGGAGGATGAATGCTCTGAGCTCAAGAAGGATATTGATGACCTGGAACTTACCTTGGCCAAAGTGGAGAAGGAGAAACACGCCACTGAAAACAAGGTTTAATATACAGTATATATATAGTATAGTATGTATAGTATATATAGTATGTATAGTACTAGCTGATTAAATAGTACATACATTATTGAGAGTTATGCTATAACATCTTTCTTGCAATTGTAGGTGAAGAACCTGACTGAGGAGATGGCCTCTCAGGATGAGAGTATTGCTAAGCTGACCAAGGAGAAGAAGGCCCTTCAGGAGGCTCATCAGCAGACTCTTGATGACCTGCAGGCTGAGGAGGACAAAGTCAACACGCTGACCAAGGCCAAGACCAAGCTTGAGCAGCAAGTTGATGATGTAAGTGAAAAAATCAGTTGGATTTCTAAAACAAGATTAATTTGATAATGACTAACCTTTGTCAATGTGCAGCTTGAGGGTTCTCTGGAGCAAGAAAAGAAGCTTCGCATGGACCTGGAGAGAGCAAAGAGGAAGCTGGAGGGTGACTTGAAACTGGCTCAGGAATCCATCATGGATCTTGAGAATGACAAGCAGCAGTCTGAGGAGAAAATCAAGAAGTAACAACATTTTTTTCCATTTCAAGACAACCATCATGGTATATAGCATAGATAAACTCTTTTGATGCGTTGTATTATTTCCACAGGAAAGACTTTGAAATCAGTCAGCTGCTGAGCAAGATTGAGGATGAGCAGTCAATGGGTGCCCAGCTTCAGAAGAAGATCAAGGAGCTTCAGGTGACTGATCCATTATGCTGCATTTCCACACGTTGCTTACTGTACAATTTAAATGGAAAAGTTTACTAAAAGACAACATATCCACCTCCAAAAGGCCCGCATTGAGGAACTGGAGGAGGAGATTGAGGCTGAACGTGCTGCTCGTGCCAAGGTTGAGAAGCAGAGGGCTGACCTGTCCAGGGAACTTGAGGAGATCAGTGAGAGGCTGGAGGAGGCTGGCGGTGCAACTGCTGCTCAGATTGAGATGAACAAGAAGCGTGAGGCTGAGTTCCAGAAGCTCCGTCGTGACCTTGAGGAGGCTACCCTGCAGCATGAAGCCACTGCTGCTGCTCTTCGTAAGAAGCAGGCTGACAGCGTCGCTGAGCTGGGAGAGCAGATCGACAACCTGCAGCGCGTCAAGCAGAAGCTTGAGAAGGAGAAGAGTGAATACAAGATGGAGATTGATGACCTCTCTAGCAACATGGAGGCTGTTGCTAAGGCCAAGGTACATTTAACTGGATTTTAATACCTAGAGACTAATTCCTTTAAATAAATTGTTACTGATGGTTGCTGGTTGCTCTTTTCCTCATTAGGGAAATCTTGAAAAGATGTGCCGTACTCTTGAGGACCAACTTAGCGAACTGAAGACCAAGAATGATGAAAATATCCGTCAGATCAACGACCTGGGTGCACAGAAAGCCCGTCTCCTGACAGAAAATGGTACGCACAGACAACATTTGACATCCAATGTACAGTGTGAACAAGACTTTCACTGTATGAACAAAAATCTAATCCTTGATCACCATTTTTACACAAGGTGAGTTTGGCCGCCAAATTGAAGAGAAGGAAGCCCTGGTCTCCCAGCTGACCAGAGGCAAACAGGCCTTCACTCAGCAGATTGAGGAGCTGAAGAGACAGATTGAAGAGGAGGTTAAGGTATGAAACATTTAAGTTAGTGTGTGGATTGATGTTATTTGATTGAGATTTTAGAATTATGCACACTCAATTTTGTTATATGTCCTACACTAGGCCAAGAATGCCCTTGCCCATGGACTCCAATCTGCCCGCCATGACTGCGATCTGCTGAGGGAGCAGTTTGAGGAGGAGCAGGAGGCCAAGGCTGAGCTTCAGCGTGGAATGTCCAAGGCCAACAGTGAGGTGGCTCAGTGGAGAACAAAATATGAGACTGATGCTATCCAGAGAACTGAGGAGCTTGAGGAAGCCAAGTGAGTAACACTCAGTTTAGAGAACTAAAGAAGAGAACTATAGAAGTAGAATCAGCACATCGTACCTTACACACGTATTTTTGCTAATACATAAATTTAAACAATTGTGTCATTTTGTCTTTCATGAGGACTTATATATTCTTATATAAAATACATATTCTTAACAAAATCTCACATCTATTAAAGGAAAAAGTTGGCCCAGCGCCTTCAGGAGGCTGAGGAACAGATTGAGGCTGTCAATTCCAAGTGTGCTTCCCTGGAGAAGACCAAGCAGAGACTCCAGAGTGAAGTGGAGGACCTCATGATTGATGTGGAGAGAGCCAACGGACTGGCTGCCAACCTTGACAAGAAGCAGAGGAACTTTGACAAGGTAACAGGCTCAACTTTTGGTGACAAAGGACTTAACCTACATAATTGTTTTTTTAGATACTCAGATATAAAATTTGTGTTACTCAGGTGTTGGCAGAGTGGAAGCAGAAGTATGAGGAGGGTCAGGCAGAGCTTGAGGGAGCTCAGAAGGAGGCTCGTTCTCTCAGCACTGAACTGTTCAAGATGAAGAACTCCTATGAAGAAGCCCTGGATCAGCTGGAGACAATGAAGCGTGAAAACAAGAACCTTCAACGTGAGTTCCAAATAGATTAAGTCAGTGTATTGCATAATCAGTACTTTGAATCAATACAAGGACTAAATAATATCAAACATGTCTCTGCAGAGGAGATCTCAGATCTGACTGAACAGATTGGTGAGACTGGCAAGAGCATCCATGAGCTGGAGAAGGCCAAGAAGCAGGTGGAGACAGAGAAGTCTGAGATCCAGACTGCTCTTGAGGAGGCTGAGGTAAATTCCTGTCTGAAGAAATCTTCTGAAAAAAAAAATCCACACAAAGCACAAAGATCAATATATATGATGGCAGAAAGAACATCTGTTTTTTGATGACATTAGGGAACTCTGGAGCATGAGGAGTCTAAGATCCTGCGTGTTCAGCTGGAGCTTAACCAGATTAAGGGTGAGGTGGACCGGAAGCTGGCAGAGAAAGATGAAGAGATGGAGCAGATCAAGAGAAACAGCCAGAGGGTGATTGACTCCATGCAAGGCACTCTGGATTCAGAGGTCAGGAGCAGGAACGATGCCCTGAGAATCAAGAAGAAGATGGAGGGAGATCTGAATGAGATGGAGGTTCAGCTTAGCCATGCCAATCGCCAAGCTGCTGAGTCCCAGAAACAGCTGAGGAATGTGCAGGCACAGCTGAAGGTATTTTTTAAACACTGTGTTGTTGTTTGAGACTTTACTGCATTTTCACATTATGATATCAATGTGACTTTTATTTTTGTTTTGTTCTCCAGGATGCACAGCTGCACCTTGATGATGCTGTCAGAGCCCAGGATGACCTCAAGGAACAGGCTGCCATGGTGGACCGCAGGAATGGCCTCATGGTGGCTGAAATTGAAGAGCTCAGAGCTGCTCTGGAACAGACAGAGAGGAGCCGCAAGATCGCTGAGCAGGAGCTGGTGGATGCCAGTGAGCGTGTTGGACTTTTGCACTCTCAGGTAAACCTTACTCCACAAACTCACAAATCTAACTATTTACACTTTTATGTCAGACAAGAGAAATAAAACCATTTTTAATCTTTTAGAACACAAGCCTTCTGAACACCAAGAAGAAGCTTGAGGCTGACCTGGTTCAGGTCCAGAGTGAAGTGGATGACACTGTTCAGGAGGCTAGGAATGCAGAAGAGAAGGCCAAGAAGGCCATCACTGATGTAAGTTTAAATCTTGTTGTTTTACTATTCATGTTTACAATAAACTGTAATTGTTAACTTAAATGTTATTTTTTTCTAGGCTGCTATGATGGCTGAGGAGCTGAAGAAGGAGCAGGACACTAGTGCTCACCTGGAGAGGATGAAGAAAAACCTTGAGGTTGCTGTTAAGGATCTGCAGCATCGCCTGGATGAGGCTGAGAACCTGGCCATGAAGGGTGGCAAGAAGCAGCTCCAGAAGCTTGAGTCTAGGGTAAAATAATTACCTTAGGATTTCTGCAAAATGTTAAGACTTTTCCACATGGGTCTTACTGTTGTATAAACTTTCTGTCTTTTCTTTCTGAAGGTGCGTGAGCTAGAGACAGAGATTGAGAATGAGCAGAGACGTGGTGCAGATGCCGTTAAGGGTGTCCGCAAATATGAGAGGAGAGTGAAGGAGCTCACCTATCAGGTACAACCACATGAACACTTAACATATATAGTTCAAGCATATCTTATTACATTATATCATATACTATCTCACCATGCAAAAATATATTACAGACTGAGGAGGACAAGAAAAACATTGTCAGGCTGCAGGACCTGGTTGACAAGCTGCAGCTGAAGGTGAAGGCATACAAGAGGCAGGCTGAGGAAGCTGTGAGTAAAAACATACATCTTTAAAAGAGGTTTTTTGGACAGAGCAGGCAACTTTTAGTGATTAAACATTTTAAATTTCTGTGTCATTGCAGGAGGAGCAAGCCAATGTTCACCTGTCCAAGTGCAGGAAGATCCAGCATGAGCTGGAGGAAGCTGAGGAGCGTGCTGACATTGCAGAGTCCCAGGTCAACAAGCTGAGAGCAAAGAGCCGTGACTCTGGCAAGGTAAATATGTTTATATGTCATCATTATTGCCATTCACTTGACACAACAGACATGTATAAAGTGCTCACTGTGTATTTTGCTATCCTTTTCTTACAGGGAAAAGAAGCTGAATAAAGCACTCCATCTGATGGTCTTTTTTAGTCATACAATATGATATGAAAGATACCACAATAAATTATTTTTGAATTAATTTACCATGTCTGTTATTTTTATTCTATTACATGACTCCATTTTAATCTACCCCATCCACTGTTGATAGGAAATATTGCATTTGTGGTTCACACAAATATAGAACCGGTAACATTCATTGAGTTTCAGGAGGTCCCTTACTCGATACTTATACTGCCATCTTGTGTGTATGATTTTAATAACTGTTCTGAGGACTACAAAGTGTGTACGAGTTGCATTATGAAATAATATTAAGGCAATAGTTCTTCTATAAAGTAGAGAGTAAAGGACCATTTAATTCTGTTTCTATGGTGGCTTTGTCTAAAACAATGCACTCCCTATAACTATAAAATAACAATTTGAACAACTGAGATCAGATCTTATTCTAGAGGGCGCTGCTGAGCCATGTGGCCATGCCCACATATGAGGATGAGGTGATATGAAAACGTGCACAGGGGCTGATGTCATGATAGAGTAAGAGACAGGTAGGATTAAAATCTCAGGTCTATCAGAGCATTTCCCTAGGAGGCCACAGCCAGGCCATATGACAAACTGCTGCGTTTTTGATAACTTTTGGTCCCTGACCCCTTAAAGGCGAGCACACCAATTTTCAGCCGTATCAAGTAATTCCCCTAGGAGGAGTTCGCAAAAGTGCTGGGTGTGCAAATTAGAACATGGTGTGGCTTTTCCAAGTTGGCCGACGCCCTGTAGGGGCTGGAATTTATTTTCCAAATGCATGTTTCCTGGCATAAGGCGATACATCAGCATACAAATTTTCATGGCCGTAGCTGTTACACAGAATATTTTCAAATTCTAGGGGGCGCTGTAGAGCCATTTCGCAAGTCACTGTTATGGCAACAGTTTCAAGTCGCTTTTTGAGCACGTTCAGGGGGTCAAATTGGCATCGAATGACGCAGAAGAAAAATAACAAATTTAAGCTGCAAGCAGCGATGATGGGCCCTCGCAGTCCTTGCAGTCCGTGGGACCAGCAGCCGCCTCCCCTATTGTCCCACGACCTCTCCCCCCCGGTACCGGCATGAGCTGTGGTCTGCATGCCAGAAGAGTACACCAAAACACACACATAGAAAAGACAGGTCCTCCTGCCAGTAGGTGGCACAGTGACTGTAACATATAAGCATATCAGTGCGTGCAGAGTCAGATGTTCAGCATGACTGTAAAGTTTCATCCACATAGGATGAAGTATGAGGGAGATACAGCCACAAAAACATCTATTTCCTGTGCATTATCGAAGGGTCAAATTCGTGGCGGCGCCACAGCCAGAGCATGTGACAAAATGCTGCATTTTTGATAACTTTTGGTCCCTAATGCTTTAAGAGTAACCAGACCAATTTTCAGCCCGATTGGACAAATCCCCTAAGAGGAGTTCATAAAAGTGGGGGGGGGGGGGGGGGGGGGGGGAATTGCAAAATGGCACAGTTTTTTCAAAATGGCGGACTTCCTGTGCATTATAGAGGATACCTCCAAGAGACTTTTTTTCTCGTCCAGAGGTGATACATATGTATACCAATTTTCGTGTCTGTAGTTCAAACGGGGAAGCAGATCTCATTCCAGGGTCGCTGCTGAGCCATGTGGCCACGCCCACATATGACGATGAGGTGATATGAAAAGTTGCCCAGGGGCTGATGTCATGATAGAGTAAGAGGCAGGTAGGATGAACAAATCAAGGTGGTGGCGCAACAGCCAGACTGTATCACGAAGTGTGGCCTTTTTGATAACTTTTGGTCCCTAACCCATTAAGGGCGAGTGCACCAATTTTCAGCCGTATCAAGCAATTCCCCTAGGAGGAGTTCGCAAAAGTTCGGGGTGTGCAAATTGGAACATGGCGTGGTTTTTTCAAAATGGCGGACTTCCTGTACGTCGCGGAATTTTCGTCCAAGAGGCTTTTTTTCTTGTCACAAAGCAATACATAAGTGTACCGAGTTTCAGGTCTGTAGCACTTGCGGTGAATATTTTTACACTTTAGGGGGTGCTGCAGAGCCATGCGGCCACGCTCGCCAATGGCGACAGTGTCAAGTTGCGATTTTCGCCGGGAAACAGCATTGTGCAAAGTTTGGTGAGTTTTTGAACACGTTCAGGGGGTCAAAATTGCAATACCGGTGCCAGAACCAGAGTCAAGTATGATTAAAGCTGCAAGCAGCGATGATCGGGACCTCGCACTCCGTGCGACCGCCCCCTCCCCGTCACGCCGTCCCTTCCCACCCCCGCTCCACCCACGAGCTGCGTCGATTTTGCCAGCGGTGGGAAAAAGCCGGCAGACAGAAGCAGAGACATGTCAGTGCAACAAATCTCTCAATATATGTAAAAAATGTTAGTGTGCAGTAACCTCCCCTTTACAGTAGGTGGCGCTGTCCACAGATGTCCACACATGGTCGGGGTCGGGTCTGTATCACATGTAAAAGATTTGAGGATTTTAGGAGCATCCGTGGTGCAGTTGTAACAGCTGCAGTACCTTGTGTGTCCACTGGGTGGAGCCTAACACCTTGAGAATAGTGGAGACATGTCTGTGCATCAAACCTCAAAAAACATTTGATTCATACATGAAAAATGTCCAGAAGCAGTTACTTCCGGTTTCCTGTAGGTGGTGCTGTGCAGGTGACTCATGAGCATGCAGACGTGTGGGGGACGGACCGTTAGGACATGAAAAAAATTTGAGAACGCTAGGACGATGCACGGCGAAGTTATAAGCAGTTGATGTTTCATGGCGAATGTTCAACAGTCGCCACCGCCACGGGCAGCATGATACAGAAAACCACACAGGTGTCTCTGTGGGACGTCAAATCAATTACAATAGGGCCTTCGCACCACTCGGTGCTCGGGCCCTAATAATACCAGCAATTACAATAGGGCCTTCGCACCACACGGTGCTCGGGCCCTAATAATAATAATACCAGCAATTACAATAGGGCCTTCGCACCACTCGGTGCTCGGGCCCTAATCATACCAGCAATTACAATAGGGCCTTCCCACCACTCGGTGCTCGTGCCCTAATAATAACACTTACAATTACAATAGGGCCTTCGCACCACTCGGTGCTCGGGCCCTAATAATAAACACAGCAATTACAATAGGGCCTTCGCACCACTCGGAGCTTGGGCCCTAATAAACACAGCAATTACAATAGGGCCTTCGCACCACTCGGTGCTCGGGCCCTAATAAACACAGCAATTACAATAGGGCCTTCGCACCACTCGGTGCTCGGGCCCTAATAATAAACACTACAATTACAATAGGGCCTTCGCACCACTCGGTGCTCGGGCCCTAATAATAATACCAGCAATTACAATAGGGCCTTCGCACCACTCGGTGCTCGGGCCCTAATCATACCAGCAATTACAATAGGGCCTTCCCACCACTCGGTGCTCGGGCCCTAATAATAAACACTACAATTACAATAGGGCCTTCGCACCACTCGGTGCTCGGGCCCTAATAATAATACCAGCAATTACAATAGGGCCTTCGCACCACTCGGTGCTCGGGCCCTAATAATAAGAAACACTTGCATGTCAATAGGGCTCTTGCACCATTCGGTGCTCGGGCCCTAATTAGAATACATAATAAACACTACAATTACAATAGGGCCTGTGCACCGAGTGGTGCGAAGGCCCTATTGTGTTTATTATTCTTAGGGCAAGAGCCCTATTGAAATGCAAGCATACAAGAAAAAAAGCCTCTTGGACAAAAATTCCACGACTTACAGGAAGTCCGCCATTTTGAAAAAACCACGCCTTGTTCCAATTTGCACACCCCACACTTTTGCTCCTAGGTGAATCGCTTGATACGGCTGAAAATTGGTGCACTCGCCCTTAAGGGGTCAGGAACCAAAAGTTATCAAAAACGCAGCACTTCGTCATACGGTCTGGCTGTGGTGCCACCACGAAGTTGACCCTTCGCCAACGCACAGGAAATGGATGTGTTGCTGTATCTCCCACATACTTCATCCGATGTGGAAAAAAATCAGGCATGCTGAGCCTGTCATTCTGAACAGATATGCAAATGACCACAAACTCTCATAGCGCCACCTACTGGCGGTATGAATTGTCTTCAGGCTGTTCCATGTTCCACACCTCGTATTTGAACGAACTCCTCCTAGGGAAATACTCTGACGGACCTGTGATTTTGTCACCTGGTTCTGAAGACATGGCTGAGCAAAAGTTATCAAAAACACAGCTCGATGTTACACCGTGTGGGCGGGGCATCGCCACAAAGGTGACCCTTCGCCACCATACAGAAAGCTGCTGTGTTTCTAGATTTGTCTATCCTACCTGCCTCTTACTCTATCATGACATCAGCCCCTGTGCACCTTTTCATATCACCTCATCCTCATATGTGGGAGTGGCCACATGGCTCAGCAGCGCCCCCTGGAATGAGATCTGCTTCCCCGTTTGACCTACACACACGAAAATTGGTACACATATGTATCACCTCTAGACAAGACAAAAAGTCTCTTGGAGGTAGCCTCTAAAATGCACAGGCAGTCCGCCATTTTGAAAAAACTGCGCCATTTTGCAATTTTCACTCCCCGCACTTTTATGAACTCCTCCTAGTGGATTTCTCCAATCCATCTGAAACTTGGTCTGCTTACTCTTAAGGCATTAGGGACCAAAAGTTATCAAAAACGCAGCACTTCGTCACACGGTCTGGCCGTGGCGCCGCCACAAACTTGACCCTTCGCCAACGCACAGGATATAGATGTGTTTGTGCCTGTATCTCCCACATACTTCATCCAATAGAAACTTTACAGTCATGCTGAACATCGGACGCTGCACAGATTGTGTTTATTAGGGCCCGAGCACCGAGTGGTGCGAAGGCCCTATTGTAATTGCCGGTATTATTAGGGCCCGAGCACCGAGTGGTGCGAAGGCCCTATTGTAATTGCCGGTATTATTAGGGCCCGAGCACCGAGTGGTGCGAAGGCCCTATTGTAATTGCTGGTATTATTATTATTATTTGAACGCATTTGAATTATTTGAATGCCTCCATATGTTGAAACCCTTACTTGGTGGAGACAGGAAGTGCCATGTTCTTCACTGACATGCACTCTGTTTAATCCTTCTCTGTCATTACACAGCGAAATGAGGATCACAGATTTGACGTCCCACAGAGACACCTGTGTGGTTTTCTGTATCATGCTGCCCGTGGCGGTGGCGACTGTTGAACATTCGCCATGAAACATCAACTGCTTATAACTTCGCCGTGCATCGTCCTAGCGTCCTCAAATTTTTTTCATGTCCTAGCGGTCCGTCCCCCCACACGTCTGCATGCTTATGAGTCACCTGCACAGCGCCACCTACAGGAAACCGGAAGTAACTGCTTCTGGACATTTTTCATGTATGAATCAAATGTTTTTTGAGGTTTGATGCACAGACGGGTCTCCACTATTCTCATGGTGTCTGGCTCCACCCAGTGGACACATACGGTACTGCAACTGATATAACTCCACCACGGATGCTCCTAAAATCCTCAAATTTTTTACATGTGATACAGACCCGATCCCGACCACGTGTGGACATCTGTGGACAGCGCCACCTACTGTAAAGAGGAGGTTACTGCACACTAACAATTTTTACATATATTGAGAGATTTGTTGCACTGACACATCTCTGCTTCTGTCTGCCGGCTTTTTCCCACCACTGGCAAAATCGCCGCAGCTCGTGGGGGGAGCAGAGGAGGGAAGGGACGGCGTGACAGGGACGGGGCGGTCGCGCGGAGTGCAAGGGCCCGATCATCGCTGCTTGCAGCTTTAATTATTAGGGCCCGAGCACCGAGTGGTGCGAAGGCCCTATTGTAATTGCTGTGTTTATTATTATTATTCTTATAATTAGGGCCCGAGCACCGAGTGGTGCGAAGGCCCTATTGTAATTGCTGTGTTTATTATTATTCTTATTATTTGCCTGCCTGTTTAACTGCATTTTTCACCCCTTTGCCATGCACGAAAACTCACGAAACTTTGCACACTCATCAGGGGTGGCGAAAAATTTGATATTTTGTGGTCGCTGCAAAGGGGCGGGGCAAAATGGCTCTACAGCGCCCCCTTGAAATTTTCAAAACACCCCTCGCATTTGGCTTAGTTTGGAGTAGGTGCACGAAAATCGGTACAGATGTTTATCATACTAAGACGCACCAAAAAGTCTCTTGACACCATGACCTTAACCCAACAGGAAGTCCGCCATCTTGGATGGAAAATGGCGATTTTGGCGATTTACACCATTGGTATGTGAGCGAACTCCTCCTAGAGCTGTTGCCCGATTGACCTGAAATTTGCTGGAGGTCACCTAAAGGACCTGCTGATCAAAAGTTATCAAAAGCTTTTCTCTAACTTACAGGGCGTGGCCTCTGTGGCTCGCCAAACTCTGGCGACGATTCATGATTTCGCCATGTAACTTTGAACGGCTCTCACGCCTGCATACTTTATCCAAACGTCTTCAAACTTTATGAGCATGACGAGGGCTCCGCCCTGAACACCTCCATATGTTGAAACCCTTACTTACTCGTGGCGCCCCCTGCTGGTAACAGGAAATGGCCTCTTTTTACTCTGACGTGTACTGCTCCTACATAGTTGACAGCATCAACTTCATTTCACCTCTAGAACCTTCCCAACTAGTTGGTGAAGCTACACTATGAAGGCCGTGAAGCTGCGTGCAATGGTGTCCGTGTGGCGGGGCGCCAACTGTCGATCCTTCGCCGTGAGATTACGTTTGAGTATTTAATGACCTTAACGACCTTCTATGATCATGAAAATTCATACACACATTCTCGGGGGCATGTACTAGCAACTGATGGGGGTCTCGTAAGTGGGCGGGGCAAAATGGCTCAATGGCGCCCCCTTGAATTTTTAAAATACTCCTCTCCATAGGGGTTTTTTTTGGAGTAGGAAGACAAAAATCGGCACACACACAGAACACGTCCAGGCGCACATAAAAGTATCTTGCACCATTGATCTAGACCACACAGGAAGTCAGCCATTTTGATTTTGGCGGTCAAATTTCAGCGATTTCCACCTTTGGTATGCGGATGAACTCCTCCTAGGGATTTCGACCGATTGACTTCATATTCGGTCGCTGTCACCTAGAGACCATGCTGATCAAAAGTTATCAAAAGCTTTTCTCTAAATTAAAGGGCGTGGCCGCTGTGGCGTCACTTCGCCATTCATACAAGAACAGCTCTCTCTCCTACATACTTGCTCCAAACGGCTTCAAACTTTCTGCACGTGGTCAGAGCCCCTCCCTGAACGTCTCTATGTCATCATGATCTATGGCGCTCCCTTGTGGTGGAGACAGGAAGTGCCATGTTCTTCACTGACATGCACTCTGTTAAATCCTTCCCTGTCATTACACAGCCAAATGAGGATCACAGATTTGAAGTCCCACAGAGACAACTGTGTGGATTCCTGTATCATGCTGCCCGTGGCGGTGGCGACTGTTGAACCTTCGCCATGAAACATCAACTGCTTATAAATTCGCCGTGCATCGTCCTAGCGTCCTCAAATTTTTTTCATGTCCTAACGGTCCGTCCCCCCACACGTCTGCATGCTCATGAGTCACCTGCACAGCGCCACCTACAGGAAACCGGAAGTAACTGCTTCTGGATATTTTTCATGTATGAATCAAATGTTTTTTGAGGTTTGATGCACAGACGGGTCTGCACTATTCTCATGGTGTCTGGATCCACCCAGTGGACACATACGGTACTGCAACTGATATAACTCCACCACGGATGCTCCTAAAATCCTCAAATTTTTTACATGTAATACATACCTGACCCCGACCAGGTGTGGACATCTGTGGACAGCGCCACCTACTGTAAAGAGGAGGTTACTGCACACTAACAATTTTTACATATATTGACAGATTTGTTGCACTGACACATCTCTGCTTCTGTCTGCCGGCTTTTTCCCACCGCTGGCAAAATAGCCGCAGCTCGTGGGGGGAGCGGGTGAGAGAAGGGACGGCGTGACGGGGAGGGGGCGGTCGCGTGGAGTGCGAGGGCCCGATCATCGCTGCTTGCAGCTTTAATTATTATTATTATTCTCTTTTTTTCTTCAGCGTCATTCGACGCAAATTTGACCCCCTGAACGTGCTCAAAAACTCACCAAATATAGCACACAGGTCTGCTTCGCGAAAAATGGCGATCTGAAACTGTCGCCACGACAGTGACTTGCAAAATGGCTCTACAGCGCCCCCTGGAATTTGGAAATATTCAGCGTAACAGATACAACCATGAAAATTGGTACGCTGATGTATCGCCTCATGCCAGGAAACATGCCTTTGAAAAAAAAATTCCACCCCCTACAGGGCGTCGGCCATCTTGGAAAAACCACGCCATGTTCCAATTTGCACACCCCGCAGTTTTGCGAACTCCTCCTAGTGGAATTGCTTGATACGGCTGAAAATTGGTGCACTCGCCCTTAAGGGCTTAGGGACCAAAAGTTATCAAAAACGCCGCACTTCGTGGCTGTGGGGCCACCACGAAGTTGACCCTTCGCCAACGCACAGGAAATGGATGTGTTTGTGGCTGTATCTCCCACATACTTCATCCAATGTAAATGAAAAAAATCAGGCATGCTGAGCCGAACAGATTGATATGCTAATGACCACAAACTCTCATAGAGCCACCTACTGGCGGTTGAATTTTGTTCAGGCTCATTATCCATGTTCCACACCTCGTATTTGAAGGAACTCCTCCTAGGGAAATACTATGACGGACCTGAGATTTTGTCACCTGGTTCTGAAGACATGGCTGAGCAAAAGTTATCAAAAACACAGCCTGATGTTACACCGTGTGGGCGGGGCATCGCCACAAAGGTGACCCTTCGCCACCATACAGAAAGCTTCTGTGTTTCTTGCTTTGTTCATCCTACCTGCCTCTTTCTCTATCATGACATCAGCCCCTGTGCACCTTTTCATATCACCTCATCGTCATATGTGGGCGTGGCCACATGGCTCAGCAGCGCCCCCTGGAATGAGATCTGCTTCCCCGTTTCACCTACAGACAAGACAAAAAGTCTCTTGGAGGTATCCTCGCACAGGCAGTCCGCCATTTTGAAAAAACTGCGCTATTTTGCTGTTTTCACTCCCCGCACTTTTACGAACTCCTCCTAGAGGATTTCTCCAATCCACCTGAAATTTGGTCTGCTTACTCTTAAGGCATTAGGGACCAAAAGTTATCAAAAACGCAGCACTTCGTCACGCGGTCTGGCCGTGGCACCGCCACAAAGTTGACCCTTCGCCAACGCACAGGAAATACATGTATTTTTGGGTGTGTCTCCCACATACTTCATCCTATGTGGATGAAACTTTACAGTCATGCCGAACATCGGACACTGCACAGATTGACATGCTGATATGCTACAGTCACTGCACCACCTACTGGCCGGAGGACCTGCCTTTTGTACATGTGTGTTTTGCCGTACACTTCAGCCCTGCAGACCACAGCTCGTGCTGGTACCGCTGGGAGAGAGGTCGTGGGACGATAGGGGAGGTGGCAGCTGCTGGTCCCGCGGACCGCAAGGGCTGCGAGGGCCCGTCATCGCTGCTTGCAGCTTTAATTATTATTATTATTGCTGCTTATCTTGCTTATCTTAAACGTATCCTAAACTGTGAAGTGGTTTAACTTGCTGTTAAACAATTTGTTCCATCTTATGCTATCAGATGAGAGACTGGCTGTTTTCCCAGATAACAATTCGAAGCACAGAACTGCTACAAAAACTAGCACACAACCTGCGTAACAACATTAGGCACAACTGCTTATATCTGAACAACAATACCCACAATTCCACTGGGCAGCCTGTGTACGCCTTAGATATGCCGCGCACGAACAGAACTGGCATGCTGCAGCAGTCAGAAGAGGATAGCTCTGGCTCGGCAGAAGACACACCCACCCGTCTCATTAAGCCTTAATATATTCAGTCCAAAATATTCCCTCACAGATATAGTGGACTCAAAAAAAAGATCAGCATTACATTCGTATTTTCATGCCAAAACTACATAGAAGTTTACCTTAGTGTAATACTTGTATAGTAAATGTAATGAAGGCTACACTATTTTCTCTTTAAGCTAGCTCACTACACAGCAGAAGCTAGCTTAATTTCCCGAAGTTAACTAGCAGCCTATTTTTAATATGTAATAGCAATATTTTTTAAAAAGCCATTAAAGACAACACAAAGATGCTCAAAGTAGCACACCTTACAGCGGCTGTACTGGCATTTTAGTCGGTTTACTTTTACCTTCAAAGAATAGTGTGGAATTGTCTCCGCCCGATGTGTCCAGCAGTTACCCAGGTGCACTCAAACTATCGCGCATGGTGCATGCACTCACACGCTGCACTGACATAGGTCATGTGAATAATAATCATAGATACATATATATGTGAATATTTATGAATAATAATCGTCATTTGGTGCTAATAACATTTAGGATTTTTCTGACTTTATTATATACTATTATAATTCACAGTGCAAAATGTTTTACAAAAACAGTAGAATATGCAATGCACGGTATTCATTCAAATAAAGCATTTAAACATATAATTGATTTTATCATACCAATTTATTATTATTTCAGAAATTTACATTTTATAGACCAAATGAATAAAATCATACAAAAAACATCAACATTGTTTAAAAAAAAGATTGTTTGCAATCATTGTTTACAGAACCAACAGGTGGCAGCAGAGGAAAAAGATCAGCATTGCTACCTGCTTCTACAAGCAAGTAATAATTAGACAAAGTATACGTATATGGATTGTGTTATATTTGTATTTTCTTTGTAACAATAAGGGCACTTACTTTATGCTAAACTTGATTTCTTGGGCCCCCACCTATGCTTATTCACATAATAAACAGAATTGTCTAGTTTAGTAAAGACTTATTATATTTAATTTAATGAATGTAGCACAAAATACAGATCTTCTCAGTATGAATATGATTTTTTAGAGCTAAAAGAGAGAGAGAGGAGTGGTGAGTGAACAAATAGACCAATAGGGTTCCTCTATCAGCTGAGCTGTTACTCAGATCAGCAGGCCGTGCCACTTTGCTACTGGCTGGCGTACTGAGCGCATCATCAATGTAAAGTGCTCATCTTCCCAAATGCTGTCCCTCTCCACTCTGAATTGTCCAATTAGATGTTTTGCTGACTTCTTAGTCTCATACACAGAGACCAAAATCTTACACTGCTCCAGAGGAAACTCCAGAAGGGAGAACATGAGGACCTCATTGAAGACAGTTACCAGGCAGCGAGGCACGGCAGAAGTTTTCTGGTACCTCAGCTTGCAATGATTGCACTGCACGCTGATCCTGGCATACAGGGCTGCACAGCACAGACACAGATGCTGTAAATGCATGTTACACTGCATGTAAACTGAAAACCTGTCTGTTATTTACCAGCATCTGAGGAACTCTCAGTGAGGATCATTCTGATCTTTAGAAGGCCAACCTCAAGTCTCTGAGAAGTGGGAAGAAACTTCAGTGAGAGCAGCACCTCTCCAACAAGATCCTGTGTGGGCAGTAACACAAAATGCATATTCATATACAATGTAGGTTGCCTGCAGACCTTTGAATCAGTCCACTCCACAGAGTTTAGCTCGGCGGACTCAGTTCCAGACAGTCCTGTCTACTTCAAAATCTGATATGTGTATTGTATTGCAAGCACAACAGCTCGACATATTTATGGTAAAAGTGATTGTAACATTCAAAAGATGGAAACGTTTTTGTACTTTAATTCAAGTATCTACAACCTTAGTTTTTAAGGTTTTAGGTTCAGACCTTAGTCAAAAAAAGGCCTGCTTGACCTTTTAACACACCGGCCACAGCACAGCACCTCATCCCCCCCTATCTCCCTCAACACCAGCTCCCCCCAAGAGGTGTGTTCAGAGCCATCTGCTGTACGCTGCAAATGTGACTGCTCAGCTAAATATCAGGATAGCTGTATTGACAGTAGTTGTGGGACAGAAATCCCACAATGATGAGTCATCTTTCAGCAGGAGGTAGAGGACATTGTGAAGTGCTTCAGAGTAAATAACATCCATATGAACTGTCCCCCTTCCCTTGGGAACATGTTGTTCTGTTATCCTTCTTTTAAATATATTGCATTTTTTTTATTGCTCTTTAACTTCTCATCATTTGCTGCTGGTCCAGAGGATGACTTTCATTTTCATGTGTAAACACGAAAATAACAATAAATGAACCTTGAATTTTAAAATGATGTTTTTGGATTTAATGAAAACATGACATCTTAAAACTGCACTTCACGAGGATTCAAAATAAATGTTTGTTTTGATATGGTTGTGTGAATGTGTGTGAATATTGTGTGTTTTTCAGTACCTTCTGGGGTATTTGCAGATCCTCTTGCAACTCCACAGGGTAGGAGGTTTTAAGCTGATCTAGAGGAACCTTCACCTCTCCTAGCACCGTGTCTCTGGAGAATTTATCAAAGTTCCTCACCTGAGACACACAATGTCCACACAATGGCAAAAATAATTTTTTTTGTATTGTTGTTTAAGTGATACATATTGATTCTTACTAATAAAAAAGATTGTTGTGTTTGTGAATGCGATGTGTGATTGTGTTACTGCAGGACCTCCATCCTAAGATTTAAGTCATGAAGCTTCTCCCTATCCTCCTTCAGAATACAGCTGAACTGGTCTCCAAACAAAGGGTTGCAGCTGCCTTTCACAATGCAAGTCCGCCACTCGTGCAGCACCGTCCACAGAACAGGTGGAGTTTGTTCACCCTGTGAGGATTACAGCAGGAATACATGACCTCTTTACACCTTTAGTACAAAAACTAAAGGACAGTGCTGGATTCAGGGTAAGAAGCCAAATAATGTTGAGTTGACATGTCAGATGTCGGATAATGTAAGTCTTTATGTAAATGAGCATAAAAAGATGAGTCAACATTTGCCAGAAAAGACTTACCTCCTCATCCTGTAAACCCTCCACTTCAAGTCCTTGGGATCCTGCCCACATGAGTCGTACTTTAACAAATGGCTGGAGGCTCCGAGCCTGGCTGTGCTCCAAAAGCCCCTCCACCTGCAGCACGGTGACCACCAGACGTGACTGCAGCTTGTCGTAGTAGACGGAGAACCGTACCGACCCATAAACCTGATGCAGGAGAACATTATTGATTGTGGATCACTTGAGGCAGATGTTTGAAAAATGTATCTCCATTGGCTGCTTGAGGACACCACACAATAGGTTGAAGTCGATATTTTGTTTGGGTAATTGAACATCATTCATTAGCACTGTATGTGAGAAAAGCTTCAGCCTTTATGCAGTCATGCACTACCTCAGTTTCAAGAACGTATTGCTCACTGGGTTTCATGAAAACCAACGTAATCAAATAAGGGCATATATAATGATAATATCATCTTTGATCAGGACACACTGTGATAGTCCTGGATGGACTTCATCTGTTCACTTCCTGTTTTATTTTGAAATTTGAAATAAGTTTCGTTTTTGCCATGTTAGATTCTTCCACCCTTTTTTTAGTTTCCTGTCATTTCTGAAAACTCACCAGTGTCTAATCAACCAATTACTCATTCATAGTTTTTTCTTGATTTGTTGTGGTTGACTCCTGCCTATTCGTTGACTTTACCACTGTGATTCAGAGTAAAATTTTGTAAGTAGACATCAAATTTGAGTAGTTACTTCTCTGCTGCCAGTAAATGTTATCTTCTAAATATTTCTGTATTCCTATTACAGGCATAAAAGAGATGGACAGCCTTTTATATCCAGACTTTTACCTGTTTAATGTTTTCCTGCTCTCTGGTATCCACGTCTGCCAGACCGGCATCTGAGGAGGGAAATGAGGCCAACGACAGACAACGGCTCAGTCTGTTGGCCTCACTATTGACATCCTCCACCTTAAGAGCATACACATACGCAATCAGGTTTGTGCAAATATCCTTTTTAGTATTGCATTATTCAGTCCATTTTACCTTACTTTTTTAATTTTCTATTTTATTTTGCTAACGTTTATATACTCTTAAAAATCCATACCTGACATAACTATACTGACACATATAGTATAGTTACATGATGGAGAGCAAACAGTGGACTATCCAAACATCTACACAAATACCTCACCTAACCCATGGTCTATTAATTCAACTTGTCTCAGTGGTATAATAACACTGTTGCAATGTCACACAGGCATGTATCCTGAAGATATCGACAGGAGACAAGTTTTTATACGTTTTCAAAGACTTTGTTTTTAACCGTACCATAGTATTTGGAGCTCCTGAGTGGTTTCCTGCTGTTGTTGGCTTTTCTTCTGAGTACAGCAGATCATTGTTCACTACGAGATAAAAAAAATCAACAAATAATTGATCACTTATTTCTAACCAGTCTTATCTATATATATATATCTATATATATATAGTATCATCCTTACTCACCTATATTGTGCTGTATGTATGTGCTGTCTGCATGTGAACAGAATCTGAACATCTGCCAGAACAAGATGCTCAGTGCCAGCAGGAGGAGAGCGACAGAGATGCACAGAATGCTGTACTTGACTGCGTCTGAGTAAGGTATATGCAGCTCTCCGGCAGACAGCAGCCCCAGAGGATGATAATAGTCTACAAAGCTTAGCATGACTCCCTGGCTCCATGCAGTCTATACATATGCTTCTGCAATACAGGATACACATTATGTGAGGAACATATATATGGCATTATGGACACACTATGGACCACAATCACTGATGGGTAACACTCCATAATAAGAGTATAAGTAATGCTTAACTCATGATAAACTTCATGCATGACTTCATAAATGATATATCATGTTGATCTCTAATTCAGTTACATCATACTTAAGATAACATCACATATTTTATGTGGATGACACCTTATTGCTTTTTGTTGAACACATTGATTCATTTTTGCTTATGTAAATATTAGTTTGATGGCTGCAGTGCGAGAGAACATCTGTTATTCTTACAGCTCTATTTATCAGTTACTATATGAGGCAACTATGGATAGACATTTCTAAACAGTTTAATTGTTTTGTGGAATATGAAATAAAACAATGAGATTTAATTTAAATAGGTGTACAACAATAACTTTGGAAGAGCTCTGTCAGAAATATAGCCCTTCAAACACCCAATAAGTGCCAGACACTCCTGTGCTCCAAAGGTTAGAGAAATAACAGGGTTGCAGTTTATAAAAATATTCAAAAATCCTAACATTTTCAGGAACAAAGCTGCTGAAATTGGCAAAAAATTACCATTTATAATGATGGAACGAAGAACTCAAGAGGAACTTTCCTGACTAAACATATCATCATCTCAGTCTGACTGAGCTGCATTCCTCTGGCTGCAGACAGCATTGAGCAGTTTCATTGAAATGCTGTGAATCAGTGCAAAATACATTGTTACTACAGGAAATACTTCCATCCATCCATCCATCCATTTTCTATCGCTTATCCGGGGCCAGGTCGCGGGGGCAGCAACCTAAACAAGGACACCCAGACTTCCCTTTCACCGGATGCCTCAAATGCCTCCTGAACACCTCCCTATTAGATAAAAGTTCTGAGGTACCATGCTGGTGCATGCAGGAGGACTTAATATCAATACATGATTTAGACATATTTCCTAAATCAACAAAAGACTGGGGTGATGTTGCACACATGAAAGAGGTCTATGTGAAGACACTATTGCCTAATGAGCTGTGTCTGTCATGATGTTTCCACACAAATTTACAAGCATGGCACAAAGATGGCTGACCAAAAACTGCTGTTCCTCATATGGCCATCGTTGTTCACAACCTAGGCTGTGGTTGTGCTTCCGTCAAGAGTAAGTAGATCCAATGTTTACCCAGAACGGAGATTTTAAAGCACCTTTACATTTACCACTTACTGCGACAGGGGGCCGCCAAAAGAAAAAACAAGATATCACTACTTACAGTTTTTTCTGATTGCTTAAACACTAACAATGATTCTTATAGCACAATTTCTAAAACTATTAAAAGTTATAGCAAAATCACTCACTGAGTTTACAAAACTAAAAGCAAAAAAACTGCTTTACACTCAGTTTGCACTTTTGTAACACACAATTTGCAATTTGCAATTTGTATAAATATAATCCACTTCACAGCACTCTTTTTACTGAACTGTAAACACAACTCACTGCTTTACACACAACTTCCAAATGATCAACACACTCCTAGTAAAACTACACACATTTATGGCTAGTATTTACACTATTGCACAAATAGCCAATAGTTACAGAAATCTGCTTACAGTTTTTTCTGATTGCTTAAGCACATTTCTGTAACTATTGGCTATTTGTGCAAAACTCTACACACAAATAAAAAAACCTTACACCAAATACGCAAAACATTGTAGATCTCTTGCAAAAGCCAATACATCTTGCTTAACTCTTCAAACCTTTGTAAAAATGGTATTTTTGTACCACACAGTTAACACAAACCATCATATTACTAAGCACACAATGTGCCAACTACACACTGATGGTATTAACTGAAAACACATCTGGCTTTTGCTTTCTCTGTGCACAAGGTCTGTCCATGTGAGGTCAAACTTTTGTCATAAATAGTTCTATAAACACACAGGGATTCAAATTTCAAGTATGAATGTTTATTCACACACATCAAAACAATCACAAGAAAACATACAATTTCACTGAAAGCGAGAGAAAATCATTGTCTCTCTGGGTCCGGCCACAGAATTTCATCAACATCACATGCAATGTCTTCTAGTCCAAGGCACCGGGGAACATGTCTCCTGGAGTGCCGTATCCAGGCCTGACATGATGCCTGGTCCATATCCTTGCATGCCTCCTTCCAGATGCTGGATGTCTAGTAATTCTGTGGAGTAACAGTTTCAGTTTTACATGTACAGTATTGTTGTTTTTCTCATTAGAGTATGGTACTACTGCAAAACTTAGTGTGAGGGAACTGTACTAACCCATTCTCATCAATATGTCCTTATGATGCTTGCTACAGTGTAGCGGCTCAGGCTGAACCCGTTGTCCAGCTTCCCTCAGGGTCAATCCATGGTTGATCACATGATCCATTATTGTAGCTCCGATGACATCAGTAATTCTATTTCTTCTTACCCTTCCTCCTTCCTCTTCACCTCCTCGTCCTCTTCCTCTAAATTCACCTCCTAGTCTTCGTCCTCCTCCTCTTCCTCATGTTCCTCCTCTAATTCTCACTCTTCTCAGTCTTCTTCTCCCTCCATTGTTCTCCACACTGAAGCTTACCTGTGTCTTATTTACAGAGCTCATGCTGATTGCAAAGTGAACTAATGATGTAAAACAGTTCTCACATGTGACAGTGTAGCCAGACAGTTGGCAAAATAGTGTAAATACTAGCCATAAATGTGTGTAGTTTTACTATGAGTGTGTTGATCTTTTGGAAGTTGTGTGTAAAGCAGTGAGTTGTGTTTAAAGTTCAGCAAAAAGAGTGCTGTGAAGTGGATTATATTTATACATTTACAAATTGTGTGTTACAAAAGTGCAAACTGAGTGTAAAGCAGTTTTTTTGCTTTTAGTTTTGTAAACTCAGTGAGTGATTTTGCTATAACTATTAATAGTTTTAGAAATTGTGCTATAAGAATCATTGTTAGTGTTTAAGCAATCAGAAAAAACTGTAAAATGTCTTCATTTTGAATAGCTTCTTGTTCACCTGCCAACTTCTGAACCACTTAGGCCTGATAATATGCTATATCTATAACCTCAGTAAAAACTTGTTTTTCATTTTTGTAATGTGTGAATACCAAATACCTGCTGAATGCCATTCACACCGATGAACAGGTCCTGTTTTTATTTCAACAGTTACAGCTATATCTCGGTTGTAAAGATAATTTGATCAGGACAGTTGTCCTGCTCTCACTCTATGCAAAACATGTAGAATAGTATGAGGAAAAAATATACAAAGTTTAAAATACAGACAGCAGTGACAGAATTCAATGTCACCACTGGCCTGTTTCAAAAAATTAAACCTACCTTAAAAGTTTAGCTTGTCTTTTTCTTCAAGCATGTTCCTGTGATACACATCCAACCTGTGAGCCCTCACATCCACTCAGAAACATAACTCGTCTGCAAGAGAAATTCAAATGAGTACCTTATCATATGACTCTTCCTCCTGCTTAGGGCACTCTAGACACACACTCTCTCTCCTCTCTCTATACACACACACACCTAATGCATGACTTCCAGTGCAGAACAGGTTAGGTTAGATTAAAATGACATTTCAGGGAGCTTATCTTGAGCTGTCCTACTGCTCTTTACCTCTTTAAGATTCTTCTGCACAACTTAAGATGACACTAAACACTGCCATGTTTCATTAACACACTAAATCTATATCAGGAAATAAACATTTTTATTGTCAACTGAATCGTATTAAAACTTCAAACAAATCAAACTTCCAAGGCCTTTTTTATGTCTGTTTTCTATAAGCTGCACATTCAGCTTCAGCTCTGCTCTACCATCTAACTGTACCCAAACCAGCTGCTTTAATCTTGCAGTAATAGCAAATGTCAAACTGTAACAGCTCACAGGACACACAGGAGGAATCTTGTGTGTCCTGTGAGCTGTTACAAATGTCAAACTGTAACAGCTCACAGGACACACAGGAGGAACACACAGCAGGGCTCATTATCATGCAGACTTCTCACCTATTGTTTTTCCCGCAGTGATCAACAGTGATGCACAGTGAGCAAGAGGAAATATACCTAAAAACTGGGCTATAACAATGACAGCATGACATCAAGGACAGGGAAGTAGAACATTTTAACTTAACATCCTGGAGCACTTCATTTAAAGCCTACATGTTCACATTTCACATGTTAAGATGTTAAACTGAATTTGTCTGTGTTTATGAAGCATATCCTTGCCTCAGTTTGTGTTGTTGACAAATGAAAAGGCACTTAAAGTAGCTTGGATGCCCTTCAGTCTTGAAACTGGCGTCAGTGGGTAACGTATTGCGTCACTTCCTGTTTCGACACTGTCCTGTTTGTTCACTTGGTGTGCTCTGTTGGTGCTACGGACTTTCTGCATTAGACATATTGTGTTTGCTTTTATTGTGGTAATACACAAGCACCGTAGTGTTAGAGTTAAGTGCACCAGTTTCTGGGTTCCCTTCTCGTTTACCACTGTAGCGAAGCTTACCGTAACTTAGCGGTTAGCATTAGCGCTTAGCATGGCTTCTTCCACTCGCTCTGCATCTCCCTCTCCTGCTCACTGCACGGTGTGTGACATGTTCAGCTACTCCTCTGCCTCCTTTAGTGAGCGTGAGGTGTGCACAAACTGTAGCTTATTCACAGTCTTGGAGGCGAGGCTAAGCGAGTTAGATAATAGACCTGTAGCCGCAGCAGCTAGCCAGCAGCAGTTAGCCTGTGCGGACCAGCCTGCCTTAGCTGATGTTAGCCGCCCCCGGCAGCCCCTGAGCAGCCGGGAAGTCAGAGAGGTTGGGTGGCGGTTCGAAGGAAGCGTAGCCCGAAACAAAGGCCCGTGGTTCACCACCAGCCGCTAGACATATCGAACCGTTTTTCCCCACTCGGCGACACACCCGCTGAGAAGCCGACCCTGGTTATTGGCGACTCTGTTCTGCGGCATGTAAAGCCGACACCAGCGGCTATAGTTAAGTGCATCCCGGGGGCCAGAGCGGGCGACATAGAGGGTAGCCTGAAGCTGCTGGCGAGAGATAAGCATAAATACAGTAGGATTATAATTCACGTCGGTGTTAATGACACCCGGCTTCGCCAGTCAGAGGTCACTAAAGTTAATATTGAGTCGGTGTGTAATTTAGCTAAAACCATGTCGGACTCCGTAGCGTTCTCTGGTCCCCTCCTGAATCTGACCAGTGATGACATGTTTAGTCGCATGTCCTCGCTCCGTCGCTGGCTGTCATGGTGGTGTCCAGAAAATAACGTGGCCTTTATAGATAACTGGGAAACTTTCTGGGGGAAACCTGGCCTTATTAGGAGAGACGGCATCCATCCCACCCAGGGTGGTGCAGCTCTGATTTCTAGCAACATAGCCAAGTTTATTAGACCAACCTGACAACCCAGGGTCGAGGCCAGGAGGCAGAGTCGCTGTCCTACACACCTCTCTGCTGCTTCTGGAGGACTGCCGCCCTCAGTTAGAAACACATTAAACACAACTACACATAGAAACACTAAGCTTAATAATGTTATTGAAGTGGTGACGGTCACACGTCCTCCCACAGTTCATCAAGCACACAAGTTAAGATATATTAATCATAATAACCTCATAAAAATACACACTAACACACACAAACACATAGAACAAGGTAACAGAACACTCAGGTGTGGATTGTTTAACATACGATCCCTACACTCTAAGTCGCTCTTAGTTAATGATCTAATTATTGATCATCACACTGATATACTTTGTCTCACTGAGACTTGGTTACAGGGTGAAGAATATGTTGCTTTAAATGAATCAACTCCGTCCTGTTATATTAACTGTCATGTTCCTAGAGTTACAGGTCGCGGAGGAGGAGTGGCAGCAATCTACCGCTCCAGTCTTCAGATGAATCCTAAACCTAAGTCTACTCATACTTCTTTTGAGAGTCTCACTCTCAGCCTGTCTCACGGAACCTGGAAGAAGTCAGAATTTGTTTTACTCGTCGTAGTGTATCGTCCACCTGCTGCTGCTTATTCAGAGTTCCTGCTGGAGTTTTCAGACTTCTTATCAAGTTTAGTGCTTAGCACAGATAAAGACATTATAGTGGGTGACTTTAACATTCATATGGACGTCGACTCTGACAGTCTGAAGATTACCTTCAACTCACTCTTGGATTCAGTTGGGTTCTCTCAGTTAGTAAATGAACCCACACACTGTCACAGTCACACCCTCGACCTGGTTCTCACCTACGGCCTGGAAGCTGAGAACCTGCTAGTGTGGTCTCAAAATCCTGTTCTTTCAGATCACTCATTAATAACTTTTGACTTCTCTCTTTCAGACCTACCAGCACCTGAGGAAAAGGTCTACTACAGCAGATGTCTGTCTGAAGACGCCGTAAAGCAGTTTAGGACAGCAATCCTACCAGTACTCCCCACAGTCCCAAGTACTGATGGGGGTACCAACTTAAATGTTACTCCTGCAGAGCTGGACCGCTTTGTCAACAACACTGCAGACACACTACACTCAGTCTTAAACAGGATTGCTCCACTGAAGAAGAAGAAAACTACAAACCAGAAGAGGCTAGCTCCGTGGTACAACTCAAACATCCGATCACTGAAACGGATTACACGTAGGATGGAGAGGATGTGGCAGTCCTCTAAATCAGATGACTCCCGGAGGGCCTGGAGAGACAGTCTGCTGACGTATAAGAAGGCCCTTCGTAAAGCCAGGACAGCCTACTATTCATCACTAATAGAAGAAAACAAGAACAACCCGCGCTTTCTCTTTAACGCCGTGGCCAGGCTGACAAAGAGCCACAGCTCTGTGGAGCCTCGCATTCCTGCAGCTCTTAGTAGTGAAGACTTCATGAGCTTCTTCACTGATAAAATCACCACTATTAGAGGACAAATCAACCACAATCTCTCTGTGACCGCTGAGGATACACCGCCACTTCTGGAAACGGATCCTGATCTAACTCTGGACTGCTTCGTGCCCATCGGCCTCCCTGAGCTGACCACCAGCATCTGCAAGTCTAAACCTACTACCTGTCTTCTGGATCCGATCCCTTCACAGCTCCTCAAGGATGCTATTCCTCTGATCGGAGACTCTATATTAGGACAGATCAACTTGTCTCTGGGAACAGGATATGTACCGCAGGCTTTTAAAACTGCTGTGATCATTCCGATACTTAAAAAACCTTCACTGGACCCGGACGTCCTAGGAAACTACAGACCGATCTCCAACCTCACCTTTATCTCCAAACTACTCGAAAGAGCTGTTGTAAGTCAGCTAAACGACCACCTGTGTAGTAACAGTCTGTTTGATGCTTTCCAGTCTGGTTTCAGAGCCCATCACAGCACAGAAACAGCACTGCTTAAAGTCACCAATGACCTCCTCATGGCATCGGACCGGGGTCTCGTCTCTGTACTCGTTCTACTGGATCTCAGTGCTGCCTTCGACACCGTAGACCATCGCATCCTGCTACACAGATTGGAACACGAGATCAGGATTACAGGAACAGCACTGCGCTGGTTTAAATCATATTTATCTGACAGATTTCATTTTGTTCACACTAACGATGTGTCTTCCACAGGTACAAGGGTTAACCACGGTGTTCCACAGGGTTCTGTGCTCGGACCGATCCTGTTCACCCTCTACATGCTCCCTCTAGGAAACATCATCCAGAAGCACGGCATAAACTTTCATTGTTATGCTGATGATACCCAGCTGTATTTATCCATGAAGCCTGAAGAAACGGAGCCGCTAGTCAGACTACAGGCGTGTCTAAAGGACATAAAGGACTGGATGTCCTCCAACTTTTTACTATTAAACTCGGACAAGACTGAGGTCATTGTTTTTGGACCGAAACATCTCAGAACTAGTTTATCAGATAATACTTTCTCCCTGGATGGAATTACTCTGGCCTCCAGTACGACTGTGAGGAACCTTGGAGTTATCTTTGATCAAGACATGTCGTTTGTCTCTCATATTAAGCAGGTCTCCAGGACCGCTTTCTTTCACCTGCGTAATATTACTAAGATCAGGAGCATCCTCTCTCAGAGTGATGCTGAAAAGCTCATCCATGCTTTTGTCACTTCAAGACTGGACTACTGCAACTCTTTATTGTCAGGATGTCCACATTACTCCATCAACAGTCTGCAGCTGATCCAGAACGCAGCAGCTAGAGTTCTGACAGGAAGCAGCCAAAGGGATCATATCTCTCCTGTCCTAGCGTCTCTTCACTGGCTCCCAGTGGACTCAAGAATACACTTCAAGATCCTTCTTCTAACCTACAAGGCTCTTCATGGACTTGCTCCATTGTATCTGCAGGACCTGATTGTACCATATGTTCCTAATAGGACACTCTGAGATCTCTGAGTGCAGGTTTACTAGTAGTTCCTAGGATTCATAGAAGTAGAATGGGAGGACGAGCTTTCAGCTATCAGGCACCGCTATTATGGAACCAGTTACCAATCTGGGTCCGAGAGGCAGACACTGCCTCCACCTTTAAGACTAGACTTAAAACTTTTCTGTTTAGTAAGGCGTACAGTTAGCCTTAGACCTAGTGTGTAGCACAGCTATGCTGCTCTAGGCCTACGTTGTCGGGGGGCACAAACATGATCCACTGAGCAGTTTCCCTCTCACCCTCTAACCTCTCCTTTTCTCTCCTTAGTCTGGCTCACACTGGTCTCAAGACCTGGATGATGACCTGCAGTCCGGCCCGTGAAGTCTCTCTTGCTCTACGTTGTCGGGGGGCACAAACACGATCCTCTGAACACCCTCTGACCTCTCCTCCACTCTCCTTAGTCTGGATCATACTGGGTAATATCGTCTCATAATCTGTGTTTACTGTCTTCCTTGTAGTTCTGTGCCTCGCTCTCGCTCTCTCTCTTTGCAGGTCTCAAGACCTGCATACTGACCTGCAGTCTCTCCTGTGCTCATCGACTTCACTAGCCCCTGCTGCTCATCTTTACTATCAAATTACTATTCCTACTTATGGACCGACGATATATATAGATATCTATTGCAATATAATCACTGTTTCATCTTGCTGTCATGTTTGCTCTGTACTGTATCATGTTTGTATCATGTTTGCTCCTCTCTCTCTCTCTCTCTTTCTCCTTCATCCTCTCTCTCCCTCTCTCTCTCTCTCTCTCCCTCATCCTCTCTGACTAGCAGCAGGACTGGTTCCCCCTTAAGTTGACGGGTCCTGCTCAAGGTTTCTTCCTCTTAAAGGGAGTTTTTCCTTGCCACAGTGCTCTTAGGGGGGTTCCTGTGAAGCGCTTTGAGACAATGTCTGATTGTAATATGCGCTATATAAATAAAACTGAATTGAATTTGAATTGAAAACCAAAATGTACGAAAAAACTCGAGTTTTTTTTTCTTACCCTTACCCATGATCGAGCTTAATATGTTAGCTTGTGATTGCTACAAACCCCTAAAAGAGATTTTAGGAAAACATACAGTATTATCACAGACACTCATAGAAACACAAGCAAAAGGAAAGTACATTATTCGATGAGTTTATTTGTATGATAAAAATGCTTTGAAGGGTAACCAGTATATTATGTAAGGTAACATTTCTATGTGTAAACAGCTGAGTGCACTAGTGTTGAAATTGTGAACTATGTTTTAAACACAGGGTACAGGTTTCACTATAATTTTGTGCTATACTGAGTAGTAGGAAAACTTTAAAGCTAATCATTTCTCTAACCCTGAAGTAGTTTTCACACTTTTTTTTACACTACATGTTGTCCTGTTTCACAGCGTTGACCTGATCAACCACAGCATGCCCCCTCTCAGAGTGTAAGCGGCTATGATACGAGATCAATCAGAAAATCCAAACATTTGAAGAACATGGCACTTCCTGTCTCCACCACAAGGGAGCGCCATAGATCATGATGACATAGAGACGTTCAGGGCGGGGCTCTGACCACGTGCAGAAAGTTTGAAGCCGTTTGGAGCAAGTATGTAGGAGAGAGAGCTGTTCGTGTGTGAATGGCAAAGTGACGCCACAGCGGCCACGCCCTTTAACTTAGAAAAAAGCTTTTGATAACTTTTGATCAGCATGGTCTCTAGGTGACAGCGACCGAATATGAAGTCAATCGGTCGAAATCCCTAGGAGGAGTTCGTCCGCATACCAAAGGTGGAAATCGCTGAAATTTGACCGCCTAAATCAAAATGGCTGACTTCCGGTGTGGTCTAGATCAATGGTGCAAGAGACTTTTATGTGCGCCTGGACGTGTTCTGTGTGTGTGCAGATTTTTGTCTTCCTACTCCAAAAAAACCCCTATGGAGAGGGGTATTTTAAAAATTCAAGGGGGCGCCATTGAGCCATTTTGCCCCGCCCACTTACGAGACCCCCATCAGTTGCTAGTACATGCCCCCGAGAATGTGTGTATGAATTTTCATGATCATAGAAGGTCATTAAATACTCAAACGTAATCTCACGGCGAAGGATCGACAGTTGGCGCCCTGCCACACGGACACCATTGCACGCAGCTTCACGGCCTTCATAGTGTAGCTTCACCAACTAATTGGGAAGGTTCTAGAGGTGAAATGAAGTTGATGCTGTCAACTATGTAGGAGCAGTACACGTCAGAGTAAAAAGAGGCCATTTCCTGTTACCAGCAGGGGGTGCCACGAGTAAGTAAGGGTTTCAACATATGGAGGTGTTCAGGGCGGAGCCCTCGTCATGCTCATAAAGTTTGAAGACGTTTGGATAAAGTATGCAGGCGTGAGAGCCGTTCAAAGCTACATGGCGAAATCATGAATCGTCGCCAGATTTTGGCGAGCCACAGAGGCCACGCCCTTTAAGTTAGAGAAAAGCTTTTGATAACTTTTGATCAGCAGGTCGTTTAGGTGACCTCCAGCAAATTTCAGGTCAATCGGGCTACAGCTCTAGGAGGAGTTCGCTCACATACCAATGGTGTAAATCGCCAAAATCGCCATTTTCCATCCAAGATGGCGGACTTCCTGTTGGGTTAAGGTCATGGTGTCAAGAGACTTTATGGTGCGTCTTGGTATGATAAACATGTGTACCGATTTTCGTGCACCTACTCCAAACTAAGCCAAATGCGAGGGGTGTTTTGAAAATTTCAAGGGGGCGCTGTAGAGCCATTTTGCCCCGCCCCTTTGCAGCGACCACAAAATATCAAATTTTTCGCCACCCCTGATGAGTGTGCAACGTTTCGTGAGTTTTCGTGCATGGCAAAGGGGCGAAAAATGCAGTTAAACAGGCAGGCAAATAATACGAATAATAATAATTAAAGCTGCAAGCAGCGATGATCGGGCCCTCGCACTCCGCGCGACCGCCCCCTCCCCGTCACGCCGTCCCTTCCCTCCTCTGCTCCCCCCACGAGCTGCGGCGATTTTGCCAGCGGTGGGAAAAAGCCGGCAGACAGAAGCAGAGATGTGTCAGTACAACAAATCTCTCAATATATGTAAAAATTGTTAGTGTGCAGTAACCTCCTCTTTACAGTAGGTGGCGCTGTCCACAGATGTCCACACATGGTCGGGGTCGGGTCTGTATCACATGTAAAAAATTTGAGGATTTTAGAAGCATCCGTGGTGGAGTTATATCAGTTGCAGTACCGTATGTGTCCACTGGGTGGAGCCAGACACCATGAGAATAGTGGAGACCCGTCTGTGCATCAAACCTCAAAAAACATTTGATTCATACATGAAAAATGTCCAGAAGCAGTTACTTCCGGTTTCCTGTAGGTGGCGCTGTGCAGGTGACTCATGAGCATGCAGACGTGTGGGGGGACGGACCGTTAGGACATGAAAAAAATATGAGGACGCTAGGACGATGCACGGCGAAGTTATAAGCAGTTGATGTTTCATGGCGAATGTTCAACAGTCACCACCGCCACGGGCACCATGATACAGAAAACCACACAGGTGTCTCTGTGGGACGTCAAATCTGTGATCCTCATTTGGCTGTGTAATGACAGGGAAGGATTAAACAGAGTGCATGTCAGTGAAGAACATGGCACTTCCTGTCTCCACTACAAGGGAGCACCATAGATCATGATGACATAGAGACGTTCAGGGAGGGGCTCTGACCACGTGCAGAAAGTTTGAAGCCGTTTGGAGCAAGTATGTAGGAGAGAGAGCTGTTCCTGTATGAATGGCGAAGTGACGCCACAGCGGCCACGCCCTTTAACTTAAGAGAAAAGCTTTTGATGACTTTTGATCAGCATGGTCTCTAGGTGACAGCGACCGAATATGAAGTCAATCGGTCGAAATCCCTAGGAGGAGTTCGTCCGCATACCAAAGGTGGAAATCGCTGAAATTTGACCACCTAAATCAAAATGGCTGACTTCCTGTGTGGTCTAGATCAATGGTGCAAGAGACTTTTATGTGCGCCTGGACGTGTTCTGTGTGTGTGCCGATTTTTGTCTTCCTACTCCAAAAAAACCCCTATGAAGAGGGGTATTTTAAAAATTCAAGGGGGCGCCATTGAGCCATTTTGCCCCGCCCACTTATGAGACCCCCATCAGTTGCTAGTACATGCCCCCGAGAATGTGTGTATGAATTTTCATGATCATAGAAGGTCATTAAGGTCATTAAATACTCAAACGTAATCTCACGGCGAAGGATCGACAGTTGGCGCCCCGCCACACGGACACCATTGCACGCAGCTTCACGGCCTTCATAGTGTAGCTTCACCAACTAGTTGGGAAGGTTCTAGAGGTGAAATGAAGTTGATGCTGTCAACTATGTAGGAGCAGTACACGTCAGAGTAAAAAGAGGCCATTTCCTGTTACCAGCAGGGAGCGCCACGAGTAAGTAAGGGTTTCACCATACGGAGGTGTTCAGGGCGGAGCCCTCGTCATGCTCATAAAGTTTGAAGACGTTTGGATAAAGTATGCAGGCGTGAGAGCCGTTCAAAGTTACATGGCGAAATCATGAATCGTCGCCAGACTTTGGCGAGCCACAGAGGCCACGCCCTGTAAGTTAGAGAAAAGCTTTTGATAACTTTTGATCAGCAGGTCCTTTAGGTGACCTCCAGCAAATTTCAGGTCAATCGGGCAACAGCTCTAGGAGGAGTTCGCTCACATACCAATGGTGTAAATCGCCAAAATCGCCATTTTCCATCCAAGATGGCGGACTTCCTGTTGGGTTAAGGTCATGGTATCAAGAGACTTTTTGGTGTGTCTTGGTATGATAAACATGTGTACCGATTTTCGTGCACCTACTCCAAACTAAGCCAAATGCGAGGGGTGTTTTGAAAATTTCAAGGGGGCGCTGTAGAGCCATTTTGCCCCGCCCCTTTGCAGCGACCATAAAATATCAATTTTTCGCCACCCCTGATGAGTGTGCAAATTTTCGTGAGTTTTCGTGCATGGCAAAGGGGTGAAAAATGTAGTTAAACAGGCAGGCAAATAATAAGAATAATTAAAGCTGCAAGCAGCGATGATCGGGCCCTCGCACTCCGCGCGACCGCCCCTCCCCGTCACGCCGTCCCTTCCCTCCTCTGCTCCCCCCACGAGCTGCG